>NW_013530612.1:1166068-1524537 GCF_000836235.2 Papilio xuthus | reverse complement strand
GTACTAAAAAGTATTTTGCATATACATAAATAAGGGAATATTCACATGTATAAAATGAAAAATGGCTTACATCGTATATATTGGTCAGATAATCGTGTAGCATATCTGCTATCTTCTTATATTCCGGTTCCTCGTTATCTGGGATAATAATCAAAGTCTATTAAAAAAAATTTAATTTACCTCAAAACTACAGTAAACAAGCAAAATAAGTTACATACGAAAAAGTTATACAAAATCTACGTTACCCACTCGACATCTAGGTGAATAAATCTACTAGGTTATTGAACTCTAGCATAATCAGTACAATTTAAACAATAAAAGGTTGGATACTTCGATATTTTACCTACGACATTAAGTATCAGACATTACATATAACAAAAATACCTTTTTATATTATATTACAAATATTGACACATAATAACTACTTAATCAACATAAAATAGCTTCTACAGCGCTAATACAAGATTTATAAATGTGTACCATCATAGTAAGGCGGCATAAATGTGGTCAGCAGACACTCGAAACTTGTTTGGAACTCTTTGAAAATAAATACATTGATATATTGAAGGTGCAAATTTTATTTATTTTAAAAATATTTGCAATGTTGATTCAAGGACAATTCGTGTTTCAGTAACACGTCAGATCGTGTGGAACTAAGTGACATTAGGTTTTTACCGTTTCTGCTGTGTGGTGCGGTGGCGAGTGCGCGGTCAAGGCGTGCCAGTAGCGCGCCAGCGGGCAGCGCCAGCGGCTCCAGCGCGAGGCAGCCGCGGGCCAGCGCGCTCGCCTCCGCGCCCTCCGCGCCCGCGCACGCTACGCGACCCACGTGACGGGACCACGTCTATTCATGTAATAAAGTCAATAAAAATATCAAAGATGAAACATTTGTACTAAACTATTTATAATTAAAAAAAAAGATTATGAATAATTAGGTCCCTCCACTGAGCACTAGTATAAATAAAAAAATAACTTACAACAGTGACGAGTTCTAGATCGCGTTTGTATGTGCGCTCTGTCATGAGCAGCTCCTTGGCCACAAAGTATGTGACGTCACCGCGCCGCCGCTGCGCCTCGCCGCAGTACGCGGTGCGAGACGATATGCTGTACAAAGTGACAACTTACTCAATACACAACTCAAATTTATTCAGCTCATCAGACGACACATTTTATAAATATTCCTATTGTCTTTTTTATTTTTCTTTATATAAATCATACCTGTTATTATTCCGCCTGGAAAGCGTATCGCCAGCATCGCTCTCGCCCCCACTTAGCACGTCCATACTGTTTGTCGACTCCGATACTATGTGCACTAGACAATTTAAAAACAACATAATTGATTTTTTTATTATCGAAAACAGACAATCTTTATGTGTCATTACTTACCGTTGACATTTCCATTGATAGTGTCACAGCTGTCAACGTGCCTTCGCTCGCGGTTGTCAAGAACGTCATAGCCGTTGGTGAGACGCATGGCGAAGGGCGTGGAGGAACAGAGCGGCGCCACACCGCGCTCGGACTCCGCCCCCGGCGACATGCACAGGCTCGCCGATGATACTGTTCGCTCGTCATCCTCCGGCGACAGCTCTTCTGTAAGTGAACACATATGTCAAAATATTGACAATAACATGACAGCCCACGTCAACTTGACAATTCTTTTTTATGCAAGCAGACTCAAAAGGCTTATTTAATTTCCAATTAAATGTAGTTATTTACAAATTGACGAGGGCGTTAAAACATTAATTTATAAAATAAATTAAAAAATAAATAACACGATAACTTAATATAAACATCATGCAACATTCAAAAATATAACAATAAAAACAAATAAAATAAGTTTGTAAAGACATAAAATGAACATGTGTAATACATCTAGGCATGTGTAAACTAGAACAAACTGAAAACATAAATTAATTAACAAATTAAAAAGTAACAAGGCGTTTAATAGTATTTACACTTACGTCTTACTTCCTGGCAGCTTATAAACTTTAGGTACAAAAAACGATATTCGAATAAAATGCAATATAATTTATATTTATTTATTGATAACTAGCCCCCGCATTAAGGTGGGTAGTGTATTGCAGGATTACCGTACACTTACATATAAATTCAATAAGGAAGTAACATTCGAAACATTTGAGAAACAATATTTAAACGCGACGACATAAATCAATAACGACATTACAGTCTATACGGGTTGTACAATTTCAATCGAAAAGTCGAAGTACTTAAAATCTAAGATTTTCATTACATATAAATAATTATTTATAAACGATTATTGCACTAACTAGTGAGGAGCCGACCTCTTACATCTAATAGTCTAAAATTGCTTCCGCACGCTGACGCCGTACATTATTACTTCCAGTTTCAATTGAACACCGCGGCCAGTGGGAGGAGGAGGGGGGGAATGAAAATGATCTATTGGTAACGCTTAATATTTCATGATATGAAAAGAGTTTCATTGAGGACCTATCTCCCGTACATACTGCGCTCGCTCGACCTTTGCCGGTAACATCAGGTTAAAAGACTTCACAAACCCCGGAGTTTGGTCGTAATTTATGACCTCATCGATGACCCTATATCACCCAACGAGTAACATAATATTTAAGTAATAGTAACATCAAATAATAACACAGAAAACAATAATCACCACATCAAAAGTACTAAATAGAATCAGACCTACAAAACTTTTTCTCCAGACCGACTATCATATTATAGACATAAGACAATCATCTTACTTTAAGTGAGATGTGTTGTGATGTATCGCTATTAAGATCATAAGATCCATCTCTTTCCCTGACACAGTAACAACAGACAAACAAATAAACGTATACAATTTCTTAATGTAACAAACATATTTTACGTCTTAAATGATTATTTGGTAATAGGAAAAGTATTTAAAATTAAAATTTACATACCTAAGAAAACAAATATATAATTTTGTCCACGAAATAGACAAATATTGGCGGATATTTATGTTGTCTAGAATAAAACAGTCGACTTTACTTAAGCTATATCTTAGGGGCGATGGAATAAATTCACGAGGAAATGTGCGTGTAAAAACCTAAACATATTGAGCATTTACAAAGTTTCATACAAACTTGTATCGTGTTCAATTGACTTTGAGAGTAATCGTTGATAATTATCAAATAATAAACACTATAGAAATATTAATAAAATTTATAACAATATTAACAACGTAATATTTAATCTAGATGAATTTAAAGACGATAAAATTCTGATTCATAATAAAAAAAAAAGTGAGAACATAATATTATCTGCAGTCTTATAACATTTGACACTAATAAATAATTACAATATTCGGCACATATAACGATGGGTTGGATTATATATCTAGAATATTTCGAAAGCTTAACTACGAATAGGTAAAGTACATAGTAGTAAATAACACTAGCAAGAAATTGCCTTTTAAAACAATAAAAGAGTTTTAAATAAAAAATAAAAACTTTAAACTGCACAATGAAATAAATAATTACTATAAGATCTTAAGAAATAAATTACTTCTTTAGTAAATCGTGCTCTTTCTTTCACATTTAAACTGAGTGAAACAACGCTAGGAAAATAAAAGTGAATGATTGTGTTTTAGAAATACGTCAAGCATTTGGGAGATAATGAGTTACTAATTTTAATAATCAAAAACATACTTTAGATAATTTCAATTATCAACATATTTGTGGTTAATATAATAAAAACAATGATAATATTAATAAGATTAATAATTGATTTTGCAGCCGGTGGTGAACTATTTTTCACACTTTTATTGTTAGTTTATTTTAAGCTTCACTTTAGTACTATGTGTAAAGAAGTTAAATAAAGGAACAAGATAATATTATATTAAAGTGCATATAAACTTCGTGTCGCACGGGAAATGTGCTGAATAACCATAATTTATTGTTTTACTGAATAACAATAATTCAAATCGATATTTAATACTATTCAAGAATATATGAAGATTAACAAAATCATGATATGAATTTTAAAGCTTACTCCCTTCTAAATGTTCGATGCTCAACTATTTCATAAAAGAATAAAATCGTGTTTGCGGCCAACACTTACTGTAAGACATACATTTTATAAGAAAACTTTTTAAAAACATCAATGAGGATTAAATTGAGCATATTTGGCACAAATATATTTTTCCATATTATAGAATAAACATATATAAAACGAATGACGTTGGTAATACTATATTTTAACAATAAAACTAAAGCAAAACACAGATCTTGGATCCTAAAAAACAAAGTAAATCACAGCCTTTACATTACATAACACTATTTTCATGTAAAGATAATTAAGGTGAATAACACACAAATGAACACCCATTCCATTGCGGAATTATTATACGACGTGCCTAGGATATAAGGCTTTTGTGCACTATGGTGACGTTGTACTGTATTCATTTAACGTGGAATAAGTTATTACTTTCGTTAATTTAAAGGGCAATTGGCACTAGATCTCTTATACATGTATAGCATTGCCTCGAAGCTTCAGCTCTATGGTCATTCAGAATAATAACACAAGAGTGCAACCATTCGCGATATTAACTATAATATGATTTCTCTTTCAAATTTCGATTTAATAAATGGTAAGAGATCAGTACATACTTAACTACATCTATATACTTGATAACCTACGAATTAAGTCCGTGCGTACATGGAAGATTTAAGGGATCACGGCTATTTAGGATTGGCACTATATATTTTTTTCTAAAATTTCTAAGTTTTGCAATAATATTTAATATAAGTATTCTTATATGAAATTTTAATAAACCGATTAATTGCTTTATTTAGAATATAAGATTATGAAACGCAGAAAAAATACGTTTAAGAAAAGTCACATATTCGCATCAACGAAATTGAATCAAATAGTGAAATCAATTTTATTCATTGTCATCATCGGAACAGAGCGGCGGTGGTAGTGTGGACACGTCAAACTTCTGCTCGGGACTGTCGCTGGAGGCCTGCGAGTCCACGTAATGACTAGAATAGAACCTCTCTACGTTATTGAGACTAAAGCGCTGGTTCAAATCCCTCGTGAATCGCTCCTCACTACCCTCTCTGCGCTCCAGCACGTCGTGCTCATATTGCGGATAACATTCCTGCGTTTGGAACATATCCATCTCTTCGTAACGCTCCGGATATGGACTGCCCCTGTACTCTTCGTATTCGTCTTTATCTTGGGGAAGCTCCGTATCCGAATAGGTAACCGAATTGCGTTCAAACATGAAACTACCAGATTTCGCTTTTGGAGCCCTTTTGATAGTGTCAACAGGATAAGCATAATCGTCAGAGTCGTCCCTGTCACTTTGTTCCTGGTAAAATTTCGATCGTGACTGATGTGGGCTCGATGATTCGCCGAGCGATTTGTCTTCGGATTGCCGAAACATTGGCGAAGACTTTGCTTTTTTGAGAGACGATTGACGACTACTCTTGTTGGAGTAGGAAGTTCTAGGAGGACTATCGTCAGGAACATACGATGGTTCTTGTGAATCAAGATATGGATGACGTAGACGACCTAAGCGATCGAAACGTGGAAATCCCATTTCGTCCTCATCGGCAGACGATCCGAATCCTTGAAACTTAACAGGTGTTATACCTATGGGGAATTTTTGTGGCTCGTATGGGACACTTTTATATTTTGCGGCAAACTCTGCTTGTTCGTCGTCTTCAGAGTAACTAACTGACTCCTGAATATCATAATTTTTTGAATTGCCTTTTGACATTTCAGATGAACCCGATTCTACTTCGGGTAAATAACTATCAGAACATTCGGAGCTTTCAATGCGCCGTAAATTTTCTTCAACAGACAAATACATTGCTCCCTGAAGCTTGTCACTTTCGGAAGAGCATTGACTTTTGGTAGAATCCTCCTCCAAAACATCTTGAATTTTTTCATGTCTTCTGCGTGCACTCGCAACTGGTTTCTTTCGCCTAAATGTCTTCATTCTCTCTCGTGGGTCCCTAATCACGTCTAAAGAACTATCTGTGTCGTTACCACTGGGAGGGCTTTTTAGAGATATGTTTCTAACCAAAAGAGACTTTTTGACAGGAGCTTTTAAAGGTTGTATGGGTGGAGACTCGGAACTAAGACTGCTGGAATAGTACGGAGAACATCTTGAAAGCGGAGTTTTTCCAGATCTTTCGGAAGATCTTTTCTCTTGCAATTCTTTATGTACTAACGGTATTTCTGGTACTGTAATTATAGGTAATTCTGAAGATGAAGCCAAATAGTGTTCATGGAAAGACCAGCTTTTAGGTTTAGTACGATATTGCTGTGATATTTTATATTCTTTTATTTGATTTTTTGACAGTGTCTTGTCATCGTAACTAGCATGTTTTGCCAAAGGCTTAAAATCGGATCGATTGATATGATTACTAGCATCTTCCCGTATTAGATTAGAGAACTCTTGGCTTTGATAGCGTTCGCTATGCTTTTCTTCTTGGCTATATAACTGTGAAGGCATATCGATATCAATTTCTGGTTGCGATTCAATAGAATAAGGTTTGAAATCACTATCCTCACTTTGACAACGCATTGTTGGTTTTGCATATCTATGCGTCTGCTCCTCGTAACTTAAGCTTTTTGGTGGAGCTTTAGAATAGCGTTCATGCGTTTTATCCTGTGGATGTTGAAATGCTCTTAATCTTTGATCAAATCTAAAAATACCATTGGTGTGTTTTTGTAAGCTGCTCAACGAGCTGGAACTGGATTTATCCGATTTGTCACTGTAGCTTATAGAAGAAGATTTCTCATGTTTTCCAGTATAGGAAGCGGTTAATCTAAGAACAGGTTCCTTGACGTCGTCTGGTTTAACCGTATCACATTTAGGAATAGATGGCTCCTCTTCAACTTCGATGTCAGAGGGCGAGTCTTTGGCGCATGTTCTATCAGATTTTGTTTCGTCCACCTCTTGTTGATCCTCGCGAGCGGTAGCCACAAGGGTGTGACTTGTGCTCGCTGACCACTCGGATATGGACTGTGCCAGCGTTAAAGTACTATCACTCTTTGTCCCAGAACTGCTATCTATACCTTTTCTGGAAATCGTAGTTTCGGAGCTGCATAATTTATCGTATTTTATGTTATCTGAACTTTTATCAATACTACTGCTCTTTGAACTGGCTTCTGCTTGGGAGCTCATCTTTGATTTGTGTTCTGATTTTTTACAGGCCTGAGACGACGAAAACAACTTAGAAGTCGCATTTTCGGTTCTGTCACTTTTCGCAATAGATATCGCAGATATACTCTCAGAAGCGGAAAGATTAGCATATTGCCGAACTGTATTAGTGCCCGTCGACCACTCTGAAATACTCAAACAAATAGATGTATCCTCAGAGTGAGAACTATGAGTGCATTTCTTTGGTGGCAAGCCAATTTTAACAGTTCCATCTAAATCGGTGCCAAAAGAACTGGTTTCCTCTTCTGAATGGCTGCTATGACTGCATCTTTTACAAGTTCCTGCGCTGCCAGCACTAAGCTTAGATACTACGCGGACTGTCTCGTCGGCATTAGTTTGAGAGAGAAGATCATCGATAGAAGTGTCCGAATTGTTAGACCCGCAAGAAAATTTTTGAGTGCCTATTTGTGAGAATCCCTTGTCAAAATCAGGAGATAAAGATTTACTGTCTCCACCGAAAACATCGTCAGTGTATAAATTATCCTCTTCAAAAATTGGACTGTGATTTGTTGGAGATTTTAATGGCTGACTCACAATGACCATTTCTTCTATATTACTTTTCACATTAAATGACTTATTTTCTGCTCGGGAACAACACGAACCCACGTCTCCCATGAGACAAGTAGCTTTGCTTAATGTGCCAGTTAAACATGACTTTTCGTAATTTTGTATTACGTCTTTGTTAAGACAGGTAAATTCGTCGTGTTTTTCTAGTGGTTCGACCATATATGCTGACTGTTCGTAAGGAATAGTTTTAACATTTTTTTGTAAAGAGTCACTATTAGTTTTATCAGGAGATTTCTCGGACTTTGATTCTTGTATATCTTTTTCCAAATCCTCGTCATTATTTAAAGTATCGCTATCATCGTCTGACTCTAAATTATCTTTTGAGCTCTCAGATTGAATAGTGACCTTCATAGCCTGCTCCGGTTCATTGCTCATATAATAAATATGAACTTTTTCTACTCTTGGTGTCTCTAGTAAACTAGAAGGAAGAGAGGGCCAATCTTCAAAATCACTTGATTTTCTTCTGCTTAGATCAGAAGACTCACATTTCGAAACTGCTTGGGGTGGTAACTCTGGGAGAGGCCAATCTTCAGATTCCTGACTTTCGCTAGCGGAAGACTGTTTCGACGGAACCTTAGTTTTACCTTTCTTCAGCGGGCTGTCATCGGTAGGTTTTTTAGTTTCATGAGAGCCTTCAACTTTTTTACTCGCTTTATCAGCTTCTTTCTTTGATTCAGAATACATTTCACTTATTTTAGTTTGATCAATAGGTATATCTGGCATTTCGGCAGACGTTCTACGGTCGGTATCGGAAGTATACGCGACGTTAGCGTTGCTTGGTGGATCTGAACTGAGACTAGCTTGATGGTCACTAGAATTTAAGGATTCTTCGTTGATACTTTCAGATCGGGAGCATGCTTTTGTTGAATCTTCGTCTGCACTTGTTTTTTCAGATGCAGTGCTTCGTTCTGAAATACGAGATAACGTACGGCCAAAATTTTGACCGTACCCTATGACTACATCTGTAGATGCTGAAGATGTCGCTGGATATAAGAAATTAACAGGAAAATCATTAAGGTCGTCCGTGAAGTCGGCTTCTGTGGAATCTTTGGATGTATTTGCAGATAATGGTGGATTTTTGGAAAAAGTTTGAAAGTCATCAAGAAGCCTCTGATTGTTGTACTCAAATACGTCCTTATTCACCGTAAGGCTCTCATAGCCTTCATGGTCTTGAGGGATCCAAGCTTCCTCAATGCTGGTACTGTTTTCACTACCAGATGCGCCGAAGAAGGGTCTCCAAGTCGGTTTAAGCTCTTCTCCTCGACGATAAGCTTCTCCTAAAGAACCAGAAGTAGACTCTGTAGTTTCAAATGAGCCTCTAGACTCGACACTCAGTGACCCTCTCGAATCCATGCTAGATTTAGACGAACTTTTTTGTTCATCAAGACGTATTTTTCTTCTTGACGACGAATCGTCTACACTAAGAGATCCTTTCGACGGTGTAGTAGTTGTTGTGGTGTCGATACTTGATTTGGAAGAGCTCTTTTGATCAGTATCTTTCAGAGCTCGTTTCTTCATCAATTCTCTTTCAAACGAAGACGTTATAACATTACCGTCATCGTCGAAATCGATTGTAGTATTTTGGTCTTCTTGCGATATAGTAATAGCTATTTTTGTTTTCTTGACCGTTTTTTCAAGATCTTTTCGTATGTCTGAAGCTTTAGAAGCAGCTGAATGACTTGACTCTGATTCTTCAATAACACATTTACCTATTTTTTCTAAGCCACTCTTCCGTATGTTTGGTTTAGACAACTGTTCTACTGTGCGATCAATACTTTCAGAGCTTGATTCGGAATCTGTAGGACCTTTAAGCGAGTCTACTGGACCTTGTTTTTCCAAAGTAGGCGTAGGCGATTTTCTCGTGCCTAATTTGGAAGGACTACGTGGGCTCTCAATGCGTCCTAACTCCGGAATTGGGGAAGGAGATTTTGAATTAGACTTAGAATGTTCACTTGATAATGTGTGATGGGAAACTAAATGCTCTTCTCCGTATTCCATGGCTTGTTTTAGTTCTTCGAGACATTCCCGATCCTTCTTGTTTAACTTTTCGATATCCTGTGAAATACCTAAAGGTCTAGCAATCGAACAACTAACACTTGATTCGTCGTCTATAGAGCTTCCTTTGATATTAGCACTTGATGGACTGACATCTTTTTCAATACTTGTCCATGAAGTAGATTCAGAACTTCTCGATCTCTCAGCGCTTAACTTAAGTAGTTCACTGCGACGAGATTTAGCGGATAATAGTGTTTTTTGGTCGTTTTTATGTTCAGTTGGTGATATGTCATTTGCACTGCCCGAGCTACCAGTTTGTTCGCCTGATTCTGACTTTTGAATAGATCTAGAAGTGTTAGCATCAATAAACGGTAAATTTTCTATAGTAGGACTGTTCTCTTGAGGTGGAGTTACAATTATTTTGTTTTTATTTTTAAACTTAAGATTTAGATCCATAGATTTCGACGACTCCTTCTTTATCTTATAGTCCCGGTCGTTATCAGATTCTGAAAATATCTGCGACATAGATTCGTGTTTCAAAAATTCTACTAGACTAGCAGATGACTCTTCGAATGTACTTTGTGCATCTAGAGTTTTCTTACTTTTACTCGTTCTATTACTTGTATCAGAGAGCGGGAGCTCCGTGTCTGCAGTATACTCCTCATAATCAAACGTAATCCACGAACCGGTGTCGTCGCTTCTACCACGATGCAACTTGGTCTTACTTTCCTTCTTCGAAACCTGATCTTGATCTGAAGAACTATCGGCATCAATGTATGGTAAAGAAAGGCCTAACATATTACTTTCATCTGATGCTTTTAATTCACTGACTTCTGTCAAAGATTCCTCTTCACTGGTTAAACGTTTAACTTCGTGTTTTTTCTCGTCTAGCAAACTATGCACATCTTGGTTGCTTTTACTCTCTTGAATTTCTGTTTGTCTTTGTTTATTATAAATGTCTATTTTTCTCCGTTCCATTATTATAGTTTGTGTGTCATTTTCTATAATTGTATGTTGAGAGCTCGTCATCCATTCCATTGAAGAGTCGTCTTCGGTTTTTTCTTTATAACTGTGAGAAGGAGAAACTTCTTTAATTTCTTGCTCTTTGGTACTTGCTTCTGATTCATCCTTGACATTAGAATGAACATCAACAGTTACGATTTCTTGTTTAAAATTTTTATCTGAACTGTCTTCCATTATTGCTGAAGGTGGGGTCACGTAATTTCTGTCTAAGCTTTTCGATTTAATCTTAGCTTCTAAATGGGTTTCTTCTTTACGATCTAAGCTTTTTGATTTCACACTAGAGTGAGATTTTTGATAAACCACTTTGCCCTCAATCAGCTGTTTTATTTCTTGTTTCTTTGATAAAGTCTTTGGTGATTTTTGAAGAGCTGCTAGGTCATCAAATTTGTCTTCTAAAGATTGACTCGACTTATCGTCCATGCTTTTGTTTAATTTATTGTTACTGCCTTTCGTTGTTTTCTGATCTTCAAAACTCCTGCTTATTTTGCCTCCTAATTTATTGTCAAGTTTTTTGGGCGACTTTGCAATAAAAACATGATCTTCAGCTTTGCTGCTAATTTTTGTCTCAATAATAATTTTATCGCCTTCAGTTTTGACCAATATCTTATCTTCTGGTGGCGGAAATGGTGGCATTGTATCCTTAACAGGACTTATAAGTGTTTTTGTTTGCTTTAAAGCAGCTTCAAATAACATCTGTTGTTTTTCTTTACGCTTGGCAATTTCAGAATCGCTCTCTTCCTGTGACTTAGTTCTTTCTTTTTCTTTGCTACTACTACGTTTTACTTCCATTCTCTCAAGCGATTTCGATTTCTCTTTAGACACTTTTTTCGTAATTTGATCGAGTTCTTGGCTTTTAGCGCGTGTAATATCTAAAGGTGGTACAGTCAAGAAGTCTGGACGTTCTTTAAGCGATGATGGTAAAGACTTTTGTGTTTGCAGAGCTTTTACTTTAGTTGCATTTGTATCAAGCGATCCACATTTATTAAGTTTACTGCTTAATTTCTGTTTATCTTCTGGTCTCGTCTTTAAAGTTAGTTTCTTCTTATCTTTTCGTTTAATTCTTTCAATATCTGGCACAATTTGGTCTTCACTTAAATCTGATAATTTTCTAATACTTCCTCTTGGTGAATTAAGAGATGAGGTTGGTGACCTAGATGGTGACTTGGAGATTGGGGAACGAGATAATGGAGACCTGTTAATAGGCGAACGTGAGGGTGATTTAGCCTGAGATTTTATCTTTGTTAAGTCATATCGCCGTTTAAAAGATCTTGGACGTCTTTGCTCCACAAGATCTTCCAAAAGTTTTAATTCCTCAGTATCAATTAATACAGATTTGACGTCAGGGGCTGTTTCTGCTGATTGTTCCTCTTCTACTTCTTCGATTTTATCGATTGGATCCTTTTTAACAGTACTTTTTGTCTTATCATCTGTAAGTGTTTTTTCTTCCATTACGATTCCTTCCTCATTTTCATCTTCTACCGTATCATCTTTAGACGAAAACGCATTCATTGGTGGAAGTCTATGCAATTGTATAACAGGTGTATCTAAACTTTTTGCCCGCCTACTAGCCGTTGGCGAGTCTTGCGTTGCCTTTTGGCGTTGCAGTGAGAAGACAGAACCTTCTGATAAATTCAACCTTGCATGGGCGAAAAGAATTGGAGTGCCTCCTGTTTTGCGTAACATAGGTGATATTAATTCATCACGTAAACTTTTCTTCACGTCCAATTTGGTAAAATCCTTCTTATCAGGTTGACTAATATCGCACTTTTCCTCGGATTGTGTTCGAATGCCGGTAACTTTTTGTATTTCCATATCTGCTAAATGTTCGTCGTCTGATTTGAGAAATTCAGTGCTCTCCAATATTGGTGAAGGGATGTTTTCATTATACTCCCACGTAGAACTTTCCTTACTTAATTGTTTGACTTCCGGTGCTTTTATCCCAACATCGTCCTCGGAACTTGGTATAGAAATAGAACGTTCAGAAATACGTCTCAATTCAGTAGCGTTCCCACTAGTGCTGTCCAAAATTTGTGGATGATATTTTGCTTCGAGTTCTGCCAGTTTACGGCATTGAGGTGGGGAGCCTTCGATTTCAGTAGAACTCATAGTTTGACCTCTATGCCAAGCACCTGACGTTATTTTGTCGTATTCGAGTTGCAAAATAGGCTCTAGTTCTTTACGCGATTGTGGTGGTGAAAACTCCAACTTTGGAGCAGCCTCGGTTGTTCCAAAAACGTCATCTGAATCGACACTTTCATCATCAGAAGAGAATGAAGTGATCCTTATTTTGTTATTATTTTTCGGTTTAATTTTACCTCCAACACCCTTTTTTCCAGTACCACGCCCCTTTGTCACTCTTTTCGGTGGCATTTTCTCAGACTCTGACTTAATATCTGCTCTTAATTTTTCTGCAGCTGTCAATGGTTTCGGATCTTTACATATAGGTGGCTGTAGTACATTTCGTCCGTTTATTGCAAACTTAATGTCATGTGAAAATTGGGGTTCTTGTCGTATACTATCAGTTTTAGAGCTTGTTGCAGAATCACTTTCAATTTGGCTTAGTTTGGAATTTAATGTTTCAAGTAAAACAGGGTCCAATTTTTTACTGATATCGCGCTTCGGACTCGGCACATGTATTAACTGACCGGTTTTATCAACTTCTAAAGTAATGGGATCTATTTTGGATAAATCAATATTTTGCGTAAATAAGAAATCCCGATTTTCAACTTCCAAGAACTTTGAACTATGTTCAACTTGGATGCTATTTCTCGGTGATTTCGGCGATTTCGGAGATTTTGGAGACTTGGGTGATTTCGGCGATTTTGGTGATTTAGGTGATTTTGGTGACTTGGGCGATTTAGGTGATCTAGGTGATTTTGGATGATCATGGTATTTACATCTGGGATGTGCAGTGACAATATGCCGTCCGTTTTGTGGAGGCAAGGTTATTATATCTGGGGGCTGTCTCTTCTCTATTAATGGAGAGGGAGCTGTCCCGTTCATAACATGTCGTTTATGTAAAACATATGGAATATCATAACCATCGTCAAGTTTTTTACTATCATTAAAGCCCGCTTTAAATGCATCGAACTCTTTAAAATAATTCTTAGGTAAGTCAAAGGGAGAGCGCACGTGGTCGGGATGTACCGATGGTAACTCAAAGTGCGATCGTTTTGTTGCAATCGGTGGTGCACTAGGTATTTGACGGAATATGTAATCTTCATCACTGGACTCAGCAGGAGTCAGGTCAATAGATTTTTGGTGCATCAAAACATGTCGCCGAGAGTTGACACTGCTAAATCGTGGCCTATTTGCTAAACTGTTCGGATCACTCTTAGTTCTTTCAACTGTCGGATGAGTGTATGGTGCTGCAGTGTCAGCTAAACGACTACTAGAGCTAGTCTCCAAAATTAATTTAGGGTTATATTCATCAAAGTGTGTTTTAGCCATAAGTTCTTCTTTTAAATTTTCTTTCCTAACAAGATGAGTATGTACTTTGCCCCTCATATTCTTATCGAACTCTGACTGTAATATCGTAGACGTACCAGATTGCATTGCAGCTGCTTTCGCTTTATTTTTTGCATACTCAATGCTATCCATAGCGGGCAATACGCGAACATTGACATCTGACTCGTTAGAAGATTCCTTCACGAGATGAGACGTATTATTTTCTTTACTAATAGAACGCGTCAAAGATTCAATCTTTTCTTTATCAAAGCTAAACACAGTTTCCGAAGACCTGCGACGCTGATAGCTATGTATTTTGGCAGCTCTGTTATCGATCTCAGTTTCTAGGCCGGCTATTTTTTCGGGCCAAATGTGCGTAACATGAGGATGCATTTCTTCCTCCTCCGTAGATATATCCTCAGATTTCTTTGGTGGACTAATATCCGAATACTGGGCGTATTGATCTAGTTCCACATTTTGCAAACTAGCTGAATGCATAGGGCTCGGTTCTTTATGCTTATTATTACTAGGAAATGTGGAATATGGAGTAGGAATGTGATAAAAGTTCGGTGAATTTGCAAGATTTGCGATTAAATCTTCATGAGACTTATCAAAAATGGTTTTTTCTCTATATTCTGGTTTCTCCATACCAATGAAAGTCGATTGTGTATCATAGAAGTCTTTACCGGAATCGGGACTAGAGGATGGCGAAATCGGTTCGAAGGGATCAATGTAAGCGTTCTGGATGCTTGTTATGCTCCGGCGTCGAAGGTTAAGATCCTCGGATTCGTAGATATTCTTTTTGCAATCGTAGTAATCGGACTTAGAATCTTGACTAGAAGTTCGAGAACCAGACCTGTCGGAGCTTTTGCTCTTCAGTGTTTCACGCGATTTCTTACTATCGGTATGATAAACGCTGTCACGAGATTTTTTGCTCGATTCAGCACTACTTTTAGATATTTTTTCGTAAATATCACTCTTCGACTCTTGGCTTGAAGTTCGGGAACCGAGCGCACGTTTGATTTCCTTATAAAAACTGCCGTCGGACCTAACGGACAACTTTTCACGTGGAAGTATACGCGGATCGTCGATAAGGAAGGGATCTAAAGGTATGTCATTGTCGCTTTTATATTTCACACTAGCAATATTAATCTGTTCCTGAGCGTCGCACTCGGAAAGATGCGAAAGAGACTGGTCGTCATCGGAAGGCAAGTCGTTACCGGAGTCGAGCGAGCACGAACGCGTATGTACCGCGGAGGAGCGCGGACGCACGCGGGCGTACTTGGGATGCTCAGAGTATTCGTCATCGGAGCGTTCGATGAGCTCGTAGCTGTCGTGAGAGATATCGTCCTGCGAGCCGCTGCGTATGAAGGTGGGTAAGTCAAGCCGCGGCTCGCTGATGGCGCCGGGGAAGCTGGACGAGTAGGTGCGGCCGATGAGCTCTCTCTGAGACTCGATGGAGCCGCGCTCGGCGAGGATGAAAGCGAGGGTGCGGGCGTCGTCGTAGCGCGTGATGGGGGAGTCGATGCGGCGCGGCGAGCCGGTGTGCAGGCCGGCCAGCAGACTGCGCGTATCGGCGCGCCGCTTCGCCCGTCCCGCCTCGTCGAAGCTGAAGTCGCGCAGATTACGACAGCTGGCGCTGCGCCGCCATATGCGACGCGGGGGCTCGACGTCCTCGTCTGCCAGCAGGAGGGAGCCGGAGCGGCTGGAGTGCGGGGAGGCGGAGTAGATGTGGGCCTGCGAGAGCTCGTAGTCGAAGCGGTCGCGGCTAGGGCCCGGCGCGGTGTCGGCAGGGCGCGTGGCAGTGTGCGTGTGCGTGTGTGTGTGCGTGTATGTGCGGGTGGGTGTGTGCGTGCGTGGAGAAGACGCGCGGCTCTGACCTGGTGGCGGGCGCTGCCCACGAGGCGGCGGAGTGGGAGCGCGCGCGCGTACACTTTCGCGACCCGTCTGACTCCATGAACTCTCCGGCGAAATCTGTCAAAATATTTGTACTCATATAGACCTTATGCATTTTACCCAGACGCAATTATTGTTACCCCATCATAAATTCACAATATTATATTTACGGTCATAAATCGCAAGAAATTTAGAAATATAGTTAAACGCTACGTACCAACGGTGTCGTCGTCCGATGAGGCAGAGGTGAATCCTCCGTAGGATGATGATTGACCTCTGCATGGGTCACCAGCTCGGGAGCAGCCTGCGGGCGGGGATACAGGGTACAGTGACAGAGAGAGAGGAGCAGAGAGGTCAAGTTAACACAGAGTTAGACAACAGCGAAGGCGCGCGGACGTGCGGCATGACGCGTGGTGCGGGTATGACGGTGAGATAATTGTATCAATGTTTAATTCATTGAATATTTATAAAGAAACCGACAATCGTTCAAAGCCAGGTTAGAAATATTAATAAGAGCGCACGATGTATATCAACATATGATACAAAATGAACAAATATGACTTGATTACAGCGAGTAAGATTACAGACCTTATTATTTTATGTATGCAATTCAAAAAACAATTTCTAATGTAATTATGTAATCTTACTCAGCAATAAATGCAAAATAAAATGACAAAGCTAAAGCTATCATGATATCGCGTATATAAAAGGGTTTTGATGTTAGGCCAATTTAATAAGGCTCTTACTATTTGGTTGCAGTACAGTTTTGTCAGCTGAAAGAGAAACAAAACGATATTTTCTATGTGTGACATAAAAAAAATTCGCTACAAGCTTCTAAATATCATATATAATAACAAATTTATAATTTTAAATCAACCTAGTACTAGGTAGGGGTTATCATTGTTTTACTACCAAATACATGTTTATCAAGAAAACTCTGTCCTAAGTTAGAGCTAGTACATTCTAGAAAAAGCAGTGATTGAAACAATACACGCATAATAAAGTACTCTAATCAAAGTTTCCACACGTATTTGTAAAATCTGTGGTTTTTAAAACTACGACTAAATTATGAATAAGATAGATTAATCATTAACAACTTCTAGTGTAGTCGGCTCAAGCTTCTCTATTGGGAATTTATATGAGCTAAGGATCAAGAAAAATTAATTATTAGTCAACACTTACAGTGCTTCAAACTAAGTGAGATGTATATAGAGAGAAGTGGGGTGTGTAGGGGTGTGTGAGACTGACCTTGTCCCTCGTGGTGGCAAAGGCGGTAGCTGCGAGCGGCGGGGGAGAGCGGCGGTGGGGCGGCGTGCGCGGCGGGGAGCGCGTGGGGGAGCGCGCGCGCTGCGCCGCCGCACGCGCCTCCTCCGCGCTGTAGCCCTTCATCATCAGCGAGGCCTCCAGGTAGTGAGGTTGCTTGTCCCACTCCAGGGAAATCGCTGCACAAACGACGAACACACTGATTACCATCACATTCATTAACTGTCCAAATTAGAATGTTTCATTTTACATAAACTGCCAAATGCTGCTCGAATGTCTTACTTATAGATTTTGAGCTTGGGTGTAACTTTTTGGTGCTAAAAAGTAGTTTTGCAATTATATAGAAAAAAATCAATTGGTATTTTATGAAGCAAATTTCTATTAATATATCAAAACATATGAAATCCAAAGAATGAGACAAAGAAAATATATAATTTTATTTGCTTATCTGATGGACAACACAAAAGCAATAAGCATAGTGGAGGCATAGAACAGCGATATTGGAGGCTTTGTTATGCAATTTTACATACAATAAATGATTGTTTATTTGTTTAATATAATCTGCAATATATTATATAAAGCAAGCTCTGCAGTGAAAACGACCACCGAATTTGTTGTAATATAAGAATATGAAAATGAATGTTTCTTTTTAAATCTTGCTTTACTTACATAAAAACAAGTAAAAATAGATAAGAAAAAATATGAAAGACACATACAATGTTTTAAAGGATTCATAAGGAGATTGATTTGGTATGAATAGAAAGAAACAGGCTCGCAGAAATAAACGAGTAAAAAGGATTAAATGATTTCTCAACTATCTATAACAACCCTTTAACATAAAGGTTACAACAAATTGACTGACAGTCATGCTTTTGTAAAGAGAGTTACAGGTACTTTGAACATGCAATCACGCATATACACAAATTTATATACAATTGAAAACTGAAAGTATTTAAAAATAATCAGATATGGAATTTGCAAAAAGATTAATTAAAGAGTGAAATGTATGTAGAGGAGAAGGAAGCAAGGGGCGGGTATTAGTGGTGTTGTGGGCGGGGCTTGGTAGGCGTGTCGCGTCCGCGTGTACGTACCGTCTGAGCCGGGCGGCAGCGGCAGCAGCGGGTGCGCGGAGACGCTCGCGTTGAGCGCGGCGCGCGGCGGGCCCGGCCGCCACGCGCGGAACGACCCCGACCTGCGGCATCGGGCAGAGGATGGTGACTCGCACCAGCTTTTGGTTTCACGTATGACGAATGTGACACTTTTGTGGCTTCGCAACAAGGCACCGTTCTCGTGAACGCACCGTGTTACACTTCATGAGAATACGGTTTTATTTACGTAAAGCTTACTTAAATTTTATTTCTTTCAATAAAACGTAACAGAGGTATTTAAAAATTATACTCAACAAAGGATATAGCTTTATAATCATATCATGTCTAATAGAAATTAAAAAACGATTGAAAAGCGTCACAATGAACGAAAAACGAGCGTGGCGCTGTATGCAGAGACGTTTATTTAGAATGTAAAACATTGAAAGCGAATTCGGATCTTAACACGAGTACGCAAGATATGAAATTGAGTGCAGATATAAAATTGAGTTAAAGAACGAGCGCACCATCCTCCGTCCGATTGTAACGGCGCCGATGTCGGAACAGCGGGCGATACTCCGTAACCGTATCTCTCTTTAGAAGAAGCGAAAGTCTCAACGAATACAGCGCATGCTCGAGAACGCTAGTCACCAACGTTACAGCCGGAGAGTCGCGATGACACGTGCATGCCACCGCAACTGTCAACGTTGAGAGCTGCAGTGACGTCACATGTCACCTCAACAGTTCTATTGAAAGCCTCACGCTTACCGGGTGCTAGCAAACGTTTCGAGGGAAACTTGTCGCATGCAATGTCGCGTCGTCCCACATTTCGTACCACACAAAGTCAACAATATAAAACCAAAAGCTAGTGCCCCAGCCCATGCTAACTCACCTTTATATTATATTAAGCTCACTTATAATTATTCATTTATATTATTTATTATTTTTAAATCCCAACTACTGTCTTAATTATGGAAATATTTGTTTTCGTCTACATTAGCTAGCGTTCTATCTACGCGTAAAACATAGTACATAAGCTATATTTGCTTTACCCTGTCTGCTTTAGCGTGACATTATATGTAAACATGTAACAAATAAAAATTATTATATAAATATATTGGAACAAACACAGTCTTTGTTTACATATAATCTCAAGCTTAAATCCACAGTTTACAGTATGTAGCAGCTAAAGCTGTCGAGCTGTCTGAGGCATGCAGTGTAACATCCCCTTCCCTTCCTCACTACCCTGTGTCCCCTCCTCTGTGGTCACTCACCTCTGGAACGTCTGTCGCTTCACGTAATTGTCGCGCACAAACTCGACGATCTGCTTCTGCGTTTTACCGCTATATCTGTAATCAAACGAAGACCGATTGATATAAAATACAAAATTAGTTGGCCTCATTTAGTATTTAAGCTTTATATTTAAAGTGTACATAGTTACAGATACCGCTGTAATAATAGGATTGTAAGCACCAATTCGCACGTGCGTTTTTTAATCGCGCGTTAAAAAAGCATTCAAACAGATCAAACGAATTACTATCTGTTCAAACGGCAGCGCTTTTAAAACACGATATTTTTTTTATCGAGCTGTACTGCTTTTTAAGCAATGGAAAAATACAACAAGAGTAATTTTAAAGCGTACATCACTTGAAAACCGCCACCGTCTGGTATAAACGCGGCGTTTAAAAAAGCGCTCGTGAGAATGACGGCTAACGCATTATTTAATCGATATTTAACAGGTGAGTAATGACACCATAAAATGGTACAGGTGATGATGGCATATAGTCATGATGTCACCTGAAGGAGGATCCTCGCGACATGACACGCGGCTTGTGTCTGGGCGGGCGCGGCACGCTGGTGCAGCGGAAGAAGCCGTGGTTCTCAACACACTTCTTCCACAGATTCTTGCACTCGTTGCGACCCTCGAAGAAAAACTCCACCACATCGCGGTAGTGGCCCTGCTTAGCAACAAAACTGTTTAAGTACCACTGCTAATTAAATGATAATGGAATTTACTTAAAAGATTTTTTATTTTTAAGTACTATATTATAGGTAAAATAATCTTTATTCACGTCAGAAATTACGTATAGCTACTACCGAAACGATTGTAAAAACATATTGTTATCTCTACTATTCTCTTTGAAGAGATGGAGATAACATTATTATTTCATACAAATGTTTCGGCAGTGGAAACACGCATGTGTAATATGGTAGTCCGTATCAAATTTTGTTACGACAATTTTGTATATTTTTAAATTTCAAGGTTTTTTGTCCGTCTTGTGTTTAACTTACATAACCCTCTGGATGCAGCTTGATGAGAAACTTTTTCCTCTTGAATGATATCTTTCTTATCTTGGCCCAACTGAAGGTGTTGATCTTGGTGAAGTTCTGGAAGACTACGATGCCCATGTGCGCCACCGCCAGATTCAGTGGCACGCCCTCGTGGTCCTTCGCCGGATGCATCTTTATACCTGTGAAAAAAATAATCATAAATATGCAACTTGTCATATAAATATTTTATTATATTACTCTCTTCTTTCTATCGTTACATACCATAAAGTTCACATCTTCTAGCGGTTTCTAAAAGATTGAGATCCGCCTCCGCTGGGCTCTGGCCTCTACAAACAAAATATTAAAATGTTTTTAATTTAAATTAATTCAAACAAACAAGTAAAGATTTAACGGCCTATTACTAGAATTTAATAGCAACTGTCAGTTTTTTTTTACCGAACTTATTCAATCCCAAAATTAGATAAATAACTTCGAAATCCACTAGATTTTAACTAGGCTATAGATTCTTTCGTAATTTAGTATCCGTAAAGCGACAAAGTAGTGACGAACGAAGGTAGCTTACATGTGTTTCTTGTGGTTCTCCATGATACGTCGCTCGGAGTCTGGATCCTGTCCGGGGAAGAACTTGTATCCGCTGAGGTAAGTGTGGTCAGGATAGTCCTCCGGCACGAAGTCGCCGCACTCAGCTGCAACAACAAACCATACTTATATCTCGTCTCCAATGAATGCCTACATTATGTTTACAGAGAAATGTCAAGGCATACAAAATATTCAGAACAATCTAACTAATCTTATGTTATTAATATCATAAATGCGATTGTTTGTATGTATGGATGGATATGCTAAAAGATAATACCAGAATTGCTGAACAGATCTTGATGAAATTTGGTATAAATGTAGAGCAATCTAGAAGAACATATGGATTACATAATATACCGAAGAAATGTACGGTTTCCTTGTGATACTTTTGGATGTACGTATTTACGCGATAACATACAAAGGTGCATGCACATATCTAATTGAAATTTGCACCGGTAACATAGTCTCAAAGTCGCCGGCAAAAGCTAGTCCCAGTAGAAAATTATATTAAATAAAAAAGTGAATTCATAGTATCGTATTAATACAATAAAACAATATATTAATATGGAATATGCGGTGAGACCGGCCGCCGCAATCCTCTGTGCATACATACGAGAGTGAGGCTGCCTTTCATACCTTCGTAAATATATTATAAGTAATGTAAAATCTCGTCTAGCAAACAAATTATGCGCTTAATTTCATTTTGTTTACCATAAATTACATGTAATATGAATATATGCACATAAATAAATTTTAAAAACATTGAATTAATTTAACATATCATTGGTATGAAAAAATCGACAGTTATTGATGGCAAAAATCAAACTTTGTAATAAATACAAATGGGTCTCGTGTTGTGTTCTGTTTTGACATTTAAGTGTATGGAAAATAACCGCGTATAAAGTAAGGCAGACCTGTTTATTGTATGAAAGGAAGCATATAGATAACTTAAACTCCGATACTTTTTTTGTATAATAAAAAGGAAATAAGAAAACCATTACAAAAGACACTACTATATACAGTATGTTTAGTTTGATCATATCTTAAAATAAAAGTATGTTCAAATTACAAATGAAAATTAACAGTGAATTATTAAAGAAAAGCTACTGCTTTTGATAATGATGCTCATAGCTACTATTGATACTTCAATAGTAGCTATGAGCATCATTAACCTGCCATTTCCTAACGGAGGGTCGGCACAGAATGTGCTACATTTCCATACGTCTCTATCAGCCATCATATCTGAATTGACTTTTCTTACAAATATCCTGGTTCATAATCCATCCATTCGTTTTTCAGTAGCCATAAGGCACTAGAAAGTATGGAAGATAAGAGGTAAGGGGTGGAACTAGAAACCAGTGGATTGCCTGTCCGATAGTGTTCGTGTACCGACCTTGTACGATATAGCTCGCCATTAGTGCTGCTGTATTCTCATTGCACTGTATCTCTCCGGCGGCGAGGTCTCGCTTCACTTGCAGACAGAAGAGATATCTTGTGAACTCCTCCTCGAGCCGCGCTGGATCCGGCGTGTAGAACTTGACGCAGAAACGTAGCGTCGGCTCCAACAGGGATAGTCCCACTTGTCGGCACATCGCCTTCTCCACGTCCAACCAGTACTGCAACAGCAGAACTATCATATAGTATAGCCCAAATTCAATTGTACTGTAACCACGATTAATCTGATAAGACTTTCAAGCCAATAAAGCAAACGAACAATCTATATATATAAAAGAAAGTCGTATTAGTTACACTATTTATAACTCAAGAACGGCTTTACCGATATGGCTGAAAATTGTTGATGAGGTAGCTTGGAGCATGGAGACGGACATAAGATACTATTTACTCATATTTTTTTCCGAATTCATGCCTTGCCTTGAAGAGCTGCTTTTTATTTAACTTACTAATATTATAAATGCGAATGTTTAGATGTATGTGATGTGGATGGATGTATGTTATTTTTTATATGTCCACGCGGACGGATTCGCGAGCGACAGCTAGTTTGATATGTTTGATAGTACATGCTTTTGTTTGAAGCTGCTGTCTATATACAAATAATTATGCCTTTTTAATATAAATATACGTATTAAAATCTCCCGTACGCTGCTACAAATTTATAGGTTACGTGATTTAATTAATACGCTTCGTATATCGAGGGTTTCTACTTACTCCGCTCTAATAGTTAGGCTAAATTAATATCGAAAGTTTGGTATGGGTTATAACATACCTTGGTGCCGCTGCAGTCCTGGTACTCCAGACCAAAATAGTCGGCTTCTAGTAGATGTAGCTGTCGACACACCTGATCGAACAGCACTCTGCCTAGTGCTTTTGACTGCAACAAACAAACATAAAATGCTACAACCATTGTTTAAAGCGAAAAATTTCAAACAATATCTATCATTAATGAATGTGGAATACATAAATAAAGTAACGACATGTCTGAGATCATTCAAGGTATGGCAAAACAAATTATATTCTTTTAGAATCTACTATTCGCTTTCTCTGTCTAAAGGGAATTGAACTTACAAAATGTAATTTAAAATAGGTCAAACAACGTACAGCAATATATAGATAGAAAGAGCTTCATCTTGGAAAATTGGCGCTGAGGGCGGCAACTAATGGATTGGCGTTCGCAATTTTATACAAGTGCTTTCTATTCATACAAGATCGGCTCGTTTGCAAGACCTACATTCACATACATGGCATCTCTCAGTTCTTTTTAGGTCCACATTGAATAAAATCTTTTTTATTAGTTACATACTTTCTAAAATTACACATTAAATAAAAAGAGCAAACACTCTAAATTACCATTTGACTTCATTTCCCAAAATTATCTTTAACACGTTCGATGTCTTAAAGATTTGCACGTACTAAAGTGACCGTGTTAATGCTACTGAACGTGTTAATATGCGATATCAAAAAGCATCTTTATTTTTTAAGTAACGACACTCTATTCACGGACCTCGTTCACATAGAGACCTTCGACAAAGGAGTGGCACTTAAGATCTTTCGGGAAATAAGATCGATAACACTTTGACGCCGAAATTGCATGACGTAGTCAGCTCAGATTGTCATCACTCGAAAATCTTAACGGATAATTAAATAAACAAACACTTAAATCATTTACTTTATTGATCCAAAAAAAGTCAGTCAGATATGTTTTATTAAAAACGTGTTCTAACCCTTTGATCGCTTTCGGAAACCTATGCATTATCTTATTTCAATGCTTATGATTTTTTATAATGTCTAATATCAGCGTGCACTAATAGGGTTAAAATGTTTTTGAAGATAAAATGAAAATGGTACACACAGCACTGTCTAAGTTCTTTATAATAAGCGCATCACGTCTACTTAAATAGTTGTTTCAGTTGTCCTCCTTAGTACAGATATTTCACACTAAATCTATACTAAAGGGCACCCTGTCTATGAGCGGCAGTTACTACCGTCTAAATAATTAAAAGACAAAGGTGTGACTTAAGCTTTCCACCACGTCAAACAAATTCTCATATTCCACAATTACATTCAGTTTAATGATTATGCGAGCAAAATAATTAAAGGACCGCCCGACGCGCGTCGTGCCCTAGTTATAAAAGCTTTTGGAATAAAAATTTCCGGCAAGGAAACATTGAAGGCACAGTGAAGGCTCTTTTACCACTTCACAGTTCACGCCCCAGTTTTCATAGAGTTTACGTTAAAAATCTACGAAGTATTACACTAAAAGGGAAGACGAATTTGAAATGATTACTCTACAATACTATTATAAGAGTAACCTTTTTATAATGAAAAGTCACAAATTAATAAAGTTATAACATCCATGAATCTGTCGTCGGCAAACTAAATGGAAAGAAAAAATAGGAATGGATTTGCATAAACATATTTTTGATTCATTAAAAAAATATTTAATTTTAATTTCTCTCCAAAGTAGAGTCGGCCAAAAAACATTAAGGTTTTTAAAACCTTGTGCACCGACCCGACGTGAATGGGATAAGGCTAGCCTTATCTCCCTGGGGAGATGAAGATTGCATAAAGGTATGATAATTATTTAACTTGGATATATTAACCTTTGCAGGTGAAAAACTAATGTAAGGTCTATCGTACTTATATTTAACGGAATATAAACTACAAAAACATTGCAAAATAATCAATGCGTGAACCTCTTTTAACTTTGATACTATCGCCGTCTTCCTACATGCACTATACGATAAATAGTTATTTTGTTACGTATTAGCATTAGTTATGCGCTCGTATCAAGATATTTTATAAACATAAAGTTACATATATTATTGATACATTCCAACACGTATTCATTCACCAGTTTGCCTACATACTTGCAATACATGAAATGGAATACCAATGCCTCAAACTGTGGGTTTCCATTGTAGAGACATTTGAAAAGAGTAGGTTGTCTTTCTCATTTTATCAGAAACAAATGAGATAACAATATGTTTTCTTAATAAAGTATCAACAGTGGAAACCCTGGGTTAAATGGAAAATAATTCAAAGGTTTGTCTAACATATTCTACAAATCCGATGCTTGCACAATTATTGGAGTATGTAAGAAACTAAGAAATATTATTCAAAATACTAATTGTTGTTCAGAACTTAGCAAGTCACATTGAAAATTCCCAAAGTTCAGATTGTTACGTACACTACGATCAAAGTTAAACTGGGCCAAACATAAATACATCATAAGAAAAATATGGACGGAGAAAAACGTGGGAAATAAATAACAATAGCCGAACAGATATGAATAACTTGAATTAATTTACATATACATTAGCGGATTTGTTTCATTGTATTAGAAGTTTTAAAACAGAATGCAAAATGTATTGCAAAGAAATTAATCAAAGCAAAAAGGTGCATAAACGAACATTTAAATATGGACGATTGTCCATAATGAAGATACAAGCATAAAAATCCATTTTTACTCACACCACATTACATTAATTGGTTATATCATATTGAAAATATTGTCATCTCATAACCAGTGAAATATTAGAACAGCAATGTAAATCGATTATACAGATATGACTGCTAGATAACAGCAATACCGCATAGCAATCCACACTATCTATAAACAGAACATACAACTTATATAATATTCGAGCCTTTACATAACTGCTAGACATCCGGAATATAAGTGAATGTAATCTAAGAATCGATAAGGTCTACGGCTGTCCAATCGGGAGTTGAACCGATTAGTGCGCTTCCTCTTTAGGAAGCATTAGTGTCGTGACCCCGGACGAACGCGTACACGTTAACTGTCATCACCATGTATAAACACTATGTACTAGCGGTCGCCCGCGACTGAGTCCGCGCGGATTTAAACAAAATATTATAAGTAGACCATGTTCTATATTATGGCAAATTTAATTGAAATCTGTTCGGCCATTGGTGATACCTCCAAACAAACATCCATCCACCTAAACATTCGCATTTATAATATTAGTAAGAAGTAATATAACAACGTAACGTTTTATTCATACTGACTTAGGTTTTTTGTTTCGGAATAATTTAGAAGGTTATTTGTTTCTTAAAAATAATCATACCATGGGTTTTCATTGCTTAAATCATGGAAACAAACCATAATAATCATCGGTTTCTTTTTCAAAGACAAGAGTGTTGACAATATTTTTCGTACGACTGTTAAAGTTAAAAACCTCTGTTGCTACTTTATATCAGACCAGCTTACTCCGATGTATTAAAACTACCGACTTTGTATTACCTTAGAAAAGAACATGTTAGTATACACGTTCTTTGTCTTATATCACCTAATCACAACATAGACATGTGGCGAGGGGAACCTGCCTGCAGTATAAATAAAAACATTACGTAGAAATTGGTGCCGCGCTGACTCTACAACAGCAACAGAACAACATCGTATTGGAAAAATATAATCAAATGTTTAAAGGACGTTACAATAGTTTTATTTTGTTTATTCTTTATTGAGACGATTTGATTACGTAATAAAATGCAGAGAGAAATTGATGGAAAGATTTTGCGACCGATAGTTTATGGTGCGAATATTGTTTGTTTTGCAGATATGAAAGAAGTATACGTATTTATTGCTTTACTCGATATTACTTTATTGATTTTCAAAACTTATTAATAGACAGAACAATTTTATTGAATAATGTAATCAGTATTACTGATGTTACCTCGATGTCATCAGAAAAGATTCACATCATCATCATCAGAAAAACATCGGTTTAAAACAAATAATTCCTTTCCTAATGTGTTTTATCACCTTAACTGATGTTAATGCTATGCGTGCATATACAATATAAAAACTAGGTCATTTCTACGTCCCAACATAAGAGCAAAACATAAAACCTTTTTGCGTTATACTCTTCGACATAAAAATGACAATAATGCAGACGGAAAGTAGGAACGTTGAAGTGAGGCGTGCCTCGTGTTCGGGGCTCGTTTGAAAGCACTCCGCAGGAATACGACACGCAGCTCGGAACACAAAGCTGCATTCAGCTGTCGAGGGTAAGCTTTGTTGTTACCAGCTCGATGCCAACAGGAATTAACGCAAAACAGATGCCTATTTAGAAGAAAAAAAAGTTATACCAAAGAGAGAACTAGAACCTTTTAAATATTTGTACCTTGCATATAGTTTCGAAATTTGTATATTCAATTAGCATATATTATTACTAGCTGTCGCCCGAGACACCGTCCGCGCGGAATTAGAAAAAACACTTAGATAGCTCTACATCTATGCCAAAAGTTAACGAGATCCATGGAACCGTGGCCATAGTTATCTTGTAACACACATCCATCCATCCAAACATTCGCATTCATAATATTAGTAAGATAACATGAAAATATCTGCCGTTTCATTATGCTCATAATATTAGCATATTAGAACCTATTAATACTTATTCGGCATAACATTAAATCTGAGAAAGTCTACATACTAGAGTATTAAACTCTACATTAATATCTCGAGAGGGCGCCGGTATTACAGTAACGAAATCTATAGTAAACTCCAACAATGGCGGCCTAGGAGAGCTCCGGCCTCTTCGCTAGTAAGCCTCGTTACCCTCTGTTCATCCGTCGCGTTAACGACTTTTCCGGAAGGAACTCCGACAGTCAGATTGTTTCCATTACTTCGCGCCTTCAAAAGAAAACAAGTACTTCTTAAACAAACACAATTCTGTTTGTAGCATTCTGCTTGAATTTTTACTCCCTTGTGTACACGCTTATAAAAAATATATTGGCAGTCGTTGATCTAAAGAATAAGTATTTCTATGAAACTTTACTAATCTTATAATACTCATATTAGAAATGCGAATGTTTGGATGTTTGTTAGAAGGTATCTCTATAACGGCTGCATGGAACTTGCTAAAATTTGGCATAGATGTAGAAAATAGTTTGGAAGAACACATAGGGTACTAATAAGTTTGATTTTTTTAGTTACGCGTGGACGGAGTCGTGGGCGACAACTAGTATTTTATAAAGTGTTAAAGTCATGGTTCGTCGAATTTAAGATACGTCATTACTATAAATTTGTCCTCGTTGACATAAATAAGCGTTAACGATGTCATCCTCGCCGACGAGCGCGAGGCAGAGGGGTCCGCCAGTCTGAAACAAGGACACCTACAACGCCCCTTGACAACGGAAACCGTAACATTGATCACCCCGATATGTATAGAAGTGGCAAGTCATTACATTTAATAAATCACTCTAAATAATTCCTATACCTTTAAAGTACATTAATTACAAACCTTAATAAAAACAACTTCAACCAACAAGGCATTATATTTATTCTATTGTCTTCGCTATTTCTATGATTCCACCGTTTCGGCTTGCGTGTAGTATAAAACCCGATATTTTATGTACTACCATATCAGTGTACAGATCAAGCGTAAATTAAAAAAAATCTTGGTTTAATGACAAAAAGTAAGTATACTAGAATTTTCACACACATATATCCCTAATTTGGACAGAATCTTATCCAATAAAAAGATCGCATTTTAGGCATCCGAGCGAAGCCGAGGTGAGTCGATAGTATAAAGGCTACATAAGATAAATGTCTCGTAAATTCACGCCTATAGTCATCAATCAACATAATACCACATGAAGAAATCATTTTAATATCAAGAAAGTTACATGGTTGTCGCCTTTATTTGCAGCCTTATTAAAATTGCATTAAGCATATTCACAAGAACATATTCGTGAGTACGCTGGAAAAAGCACGTTGCTCAGAATGCAAAATGAGCGCCACTCAATAGTAGATACCTCGTCTTATTGGCATACATATATACATCTGAAGTAACTCTGCGTTTCGTCTGATGAATGAGAGTTGAGATAATTTTAGTCTTTTTACGATTTCCGACCTTTTATTTTAAATAAAGGATAGAAAGGGGAAGTGAATCTGTTGGAGGAGGTGACTCGTACGAAGGGAAAATATTTTCTTTCTGTGCTTCACCTCCTCCGTCGCTTAAACGAAGCCAACGCATCTGCATTTCGTAGGTTCGCCATTTCAGCGAATTCAGATGACCTATTGCTCGTTTGCTACCTTAATAAATAAAACTAAAACTTATCCATTGGAATAAATTGGGTCAATCTCACAAACTATTCCTGCGACTCAGACTTTGTTCATAGGCAGCCTTTAGAATTTCTGGAATGCGGGAGCTTTTGGATTATTCCGACGTGTAACGAAAGCAGACGGAATTCAAGGCATTTCGTTTAATAATTTAGTAAGCGTATTTCATGATGTAACTCATACAACTTTAACGTAAATGACGCCTCAACGGTGAATGACTTTTGAGGAAATTCACGAATACTCACGTCCCGTGAAATTTACCTGCCTTTACATTATATTAAAGCATATTGTTGCCTCTGTTCTTTCAAAGCGAATGAAAGGGATGACAATATGTTTTCATACAAGCTGGCTGTTTTATGCAAACGCAAAATCAGCAGTGCGAAAAAAAATTTACTTATTATTTACACTCCCCAATCTCAAAATCCTGAATCGATGTTGATGAGATTAAAATGGCTGTTAGGTAAAGCTAAGTTATATGAACTAAGCCATTCTTTGACCTACATTCATTTTAGTTCCATTTCATTTAACTATCAGACTAAGAAATTTAAAATAGCTATTCAATTAGTTTTATAAATGATAAGAATTTTATTGCAATCCATGATCAAGTAGAAAGTACCACTTAGTAATATTTAAGAAATAAATGCCTTTTCAAATTTCGCTTGCAATAACCCAAAATGCGTTCAAATGAAAAGACTGACGAGGGTAATTCATTCGAGACTCTTGATGTACGAATAACGAAGCAGCCCGTAGCTAGTAAAAATATTGCGCACCGTATTTATAGTAACATTAACATATTCATCTTAATCTATATCTATGTTATTAGAGGATTGTTTGACCCAAAATTTGGTGACAATTGAACATTGAGTAAATATAAAAATTATGCGAGGAGAGAATTTCCGTCAATAAGTAAGTTTAGTTGGAGAAGCCTATATCAGTGATTTAGTATTACATACGCTAGTACACTATTCCTGTCCAAAGCTCTGCAGGTATTAGATAGAGTTTTGTTTGACCCAAAATTTGGTGACAATTGAACATTGAGTAAATATAAAAATTATGCGAGGAGAGAATTTTCGTCCATAAGTAAGTTTAGTTGGAGAAGCCTATATCAGTGATTTAGTATTACATACGCTAGTACACTATTCCTGTCCAAAGCTCTGCAGGTATTAGATAGAGTTTTGTTTGGCAAATGGCTGTTTACTAAGCCCTTATAGATAAGATGTATCCGTGTAATGGGAGGTTTGGAGTTGGTGGGGGTATTGAACTCGGCTGTTGTTTATTCATCGCTCGGAGCGAAGCGCGCCAGGTCACAGCCGCAACATTTTACGTAATTCTGAGCATTTAAGTATTTTATTATTTAACAAATGGCTTCAAGATTTTTATATTACTTTGCTTAGTAATTTGGCCGTCAAGTAATCACCTGCGCTCTCTCAATATTAGTACCCCTAGTTATTCCATAGAAATAAAAATAATCAAATTAATTCAATTTCTGTTCGTGTCCTCTGTCGGTTAAACACAGGCAACTCAATAGTAACCATGGGTCGCTTCGCTATTTCGGCGAATTCAGATGTTTGTTTGCCACCTTATAATACAAAAACCGATTCAGTGGTAATCTTTACTGTTAATCCTTTAAACACAACGTGAAAAACGTATGACATAATGTAGTCACATAATAAGACGGCTCACATTTTATGTAGCTGACTATACTTTAGATATATCCGTAGGCAATAAACTTGCATAATCTCGTCGCCAAGACTCTGCGGCGCCTCAAGCTCGCTTATATCGATAGTCGCTTAAGCCTGTTTGTGAGAACTCTATCTCAATAACGAGGTACAGTCAGCTACAGTCGAGGCAGACGGGCGCGACTGTTGCTTCGTGTAATCCCTGCTTACTAGCACTTACGAGGATTCACCGCAATTGGATTACCACGGCGGAGACATTAACATAATAATAATCCCGTATGCTCGTTACAAAGTACAGATAAATAAACGTATGATTTATTTATGTTTTTCCTGTGTCAATATTTATGCAAAAGTTGCGAAGAATATAACAACTCATACGAAGATAACGCCGCTGTGAGTTATAAAAAGGTTTTTTCAACTAGTAACTACATACAATAATTAGATAAAACAAGGGACAAGACTAAGTTTTATCATTAAAGCTTTTACCTCACTTTATCGTTATTATAATAGCAATTTAAAGCTAAAACGGTATAAGGTAGTCGACGGTAAAATAAAAAGTTGGCGAAAGCAAACGGCGATACAATCTTATCTGGGAGCCTTCAGTGGCCGCACTTAGAGCAGGCAATTAGGGCAGGGCAGTTTTATTTTTACTTCATCTATTTGCGGACTGTTTGACGTCAAAAAGGCACGACAAAGGGCGGAGCCAGATAAATATACACTTAGTACCCTGAACTTTAAAGCTTATAATGTCGCAACACAGTTTTTTTTTCTTTGAAGGACTTTGCAAAAAATTAATACGCTATACTTAAGCCTTATTTTAATTCCATCAGATTAATAAGATGACAATGAAGAACAAGGAAGGTAGATAAATAATAAAACGTAAATCTGTACAGTGTACTATGTTTATAAATCTAAAAGTTTGCACAAAATAGGGATGAGACAGTTCCAAAGGAATTGATACAGGCGGGACGGGTAGGGGAACAATAGAGTCATTGAGGCAATTCAAGTCGTAGCCTGGCCGCGCGCCAGGACTACGTAGGGGCGGTCGGCTGCGTCACTTCTGACTTGCGATGAACCCACTGCACTATTATGCAGAAGCTTTGTAGTAGGGCACTAGGGTCTTTATTTTCAGTAAAACATCATAAGCAACGATATATCTTCCTCCTCTACCCCAATGAAATTAGAAAAACTTCAGAAGTTACACGCAATGTTAATTATAAATAGAAAATAGTGACCATATAATAGGTAAAATATCTTAAAATTACATAAATGTGCCGCAGTCTACACTATATTTCATTAAAGTAAGCCTCAGTCGGTGACATGTTTCTAGAGGCTATTAATTAACTAAAGCGCCCTGTGAACCCGACGATAGTAAGGGGTCGATATTAAATTTACGGAGATGCGACACCAAGTTCAATAATGAATTGTGGAGATAATGAATGCGTTATAAAATTGGTCTGGTTAACATCTTAATTATTAACAAATGGAAAAAAAAACATTTAAAGAGTGGTACGATTAGAAATCTCGTCGGGAATTGATCGATTCGGATCCAAGTCTTACTGAACATTTCATGTAAAGTTTTGATTGATTGCAGGGGATCCCGTTACAGTGATTGGAGCAACTTATTTTTTCATTAATGTCACAACAAAGCCAAAATAATAACATCATTACTAATATCCTTATAATACAATGCTCATCGTGATTCTGTCAATTTATGAGATCTCAATAACATCGTTAAACAGCGTTTATTCTTTAATGGGGCTTATAATTATAAAGTTATAAGTTGTTTTAGACTTATGTAGTAGCTTATTCAATGAGACAAGGTCAAAGTGAACTGGTGCGTGTTCCATAATAAAGATGTTATGTCATCATGAGCATTGTTTTCCTTTATTGCGATTGTTTTGTTAATTGTAGTCATTGAGACGGATTACTGGAGTGTAAAAATACTAGTTAACCGAAGTTCAAAAAACACTAAGCTAACTATGGTATATATCTCTACTACATCTTGCTAAGCTACGATGATATTTGCGAAACTTCTATGTGACATTCTGTAGCCCAAACGGCATTATCAGTTTTTAAGAGTAATGATGGAATTTGGATGTTTATCTCTTAATCTTCTTCGAAGTGTCATAAGTTATTCGAGTTATTGGTTTTTGAAATCTGGGAGAATGGAAATGTAAAAAGGTTTAAATAAACGTAGCGCATACTATTGGCGCACTACATCATCTTTTTACGATGGCGGTCGAATAGCAATTTCGTTTCGTAGCATCTGCGACATACTGCACCGGTTATCAATTAACGTATTGCGAACGGCGGCGAGCGGTCGCGTCGTGGCAGAATGGAGCCAGGGAGCGACCGATTCTATCAATTTTTATTGATTCTGCCACTATGATGATTACTTTTTGGATTTTTTTTACCTACAGTTAGAATGCGATTGAAGAACATCATACGAAAATATATAGGCCCGCAAAAGTATCAATAAAGAATTTAAAAAAAAAATTACTTACCATATCTAAGTTAATGTAACTTATCATGCAATCGATCCAATAAACTAAAATAAATTCATATAAAATAATATATAAAATCGAATCAAGCGGACCAAATATAGAAATACTATTTCGAAGCGTACTTCAAATTGACAAGGGTATGATATCACGAGAGAAAGGCCTTCGTGGGGTCATTTAACTTCCTTAATACACACATTCCATTGAAAAAGAAACCGACGAAAATGTTTACTTGAAAGGAAATGTAACGGAAACGTAGAAAGGAATTTCCGCTATTTGATACCTACATGAGTACGACTTTTTCCACACATGTAGTCACTATAGGCCTTCTGATAAAGGTTAGTAAGCAGGCCTTAAAAGTGCCGCAATGATACGAATGTTCGTCTAGTAAATAAATACTGACCAAAATAAAATTATATACCGTGAACATACCCTTGTTCCTAAGAACAAGTTTCTTTTCAATGTGACCGCCTGAAGTTTTGAAAGCAAGTACACCTAAAATGTATAATAGAAAAACATTGTTATTTACTATTTTTCTCAAAACTATAATAAAAAGAAGAAGAATATAATAAAAAGTCTGTAAAATGTTTGAACTGGAATAAAAAATGAAATTCCGAAAGAAAATATGGAAGAATTTCCAAAGTTCAGTAACGGCGTACAAAGTTGGCCATCTCCCTGGTCTGCGACAAAAGAATTTTGCGTATAATCTCCGCTACCATTGCGAACAAAAGATGTCGAAATTTCAAACAACCATTCCGCCACTAGGCATTAAAGGATCGAAACTTTGGAAGGCACACAAAGGCTCCATACAAATACCACAACACCTAAAAACTAGCATTTAATCACTTTGTACGAAAAACAAATATAAAAATTTGAATTGACAAATCAGTGCCATGTTTACACAGTGATAACAATGGTATGGGCAAACATTGTTAAAATTACGAAATTTGAGTTGAGTCAGTCAAATTGGAACAATCTTAAAAACACTATTCATTTCTCATGTAAAGTAGGACATAAGAAACTATTGATAACATAGATGACAAGTCACAGAGTAATCGTAAAAAAGTGATCCTATAATGAAAAACTACTAACATTTGGTACATATTATTAAATCCATTTTAAACTGGTGGTGCTTCAAAAACAAATATAAAATAGGATTTGTATAAAACGTAATATAAAATTTTACAACTTTGCGAGTCCGGGCTCGGCTATAAAACCCCTATCATAAAAAGTTTGCAGCGATATTTACCTTCTAATTTATACTATTTGCTGTACGACAATTCGAAGCGACAAAGGATCGTGCAAAACTGAAATCCGTTAACTCTGCTTTTTAAGTTTTAGGTTATTTCTAATTTATTTCGGTTTTAATATCCACAATTAAGGTTATTAATATAAAAGAACAATAAAAATTTCATTTACCTAATCAAACCAAGATGTCAGGCGTCAGAAAATTTATCGCGTTAGAGCATTTAATAAACTCGCCTAAACACACAACCTGAATAATTACCTAATGGAGGCAATTTGCATTAAGAAATTTCACAAATCGACCTTTGAGCTACACAACACCCCTATTGCCGCTTGCCTAGACAACATTAATTGGATACATTTTGCACCTTCTGTGCGCCAATTTATGGCTTAGGTAATTGAATTTTATAAGGTAATTAATAGTACATAAGTTTTTTTTAATGTTATTAATTACACCTAAATTATTTCTATCATTATTGAACATGGAAGATTCATTAACAATGCTCTTCCACTAGATTTGATTAAGTAGAATATTTAGCAAATTTGTTGGACAAATCGCTGCAATTCCGTTACAGGCAAATTATTTCCATAGTTCTTTATCAATCAATGTTTGTAAGGTCAGTTTTTTGAGTATACTACATTTGAGACCATAAAAATATGGATATTTCATCATTTCGTCCCTTAAGTTTTGTGTATAGCCATTTCTAAAAGGATATATCCATTATCTACGCACTTTTGTACTCTTAAAAGTGTTGTTTTCAATCATTATGCAAAGTTTTTCCTCATCGCGTACCGCGATCTAACCTTACCTCGACCTTATTTGTATCTAAGTAGAAATATTCCAATACTTAGCTCTACGTTCTTATTCAAACGTGCAAATATTCTCGTTTACATGTAAATGAAAATCATAAACAAAATTTAGCGTAGTAAAGTATTTAAATATTTGACATATCACACATTATTTCTAAGAATAACCGTTGAAAAAATGATCTTACATTTTCATAAAGCTTAATCAATGTGAAAGCTTGTAAATAAGCCCATAGATGTTAAAACCTTTCAATATAAAAGTTTAAAAAATTACAGGTGGAACAATTAAGGCGGGAACTTTTAGAGCGAAATCCAAGATACGTTGAATAGCAATGAAATGGAATGAAATTTTAATTAGACTTCCAGCATTTGGTTCTCAGATTATTGGATATAGTTCGATGAATAATTTCTGCGAGCAAATCACTAAAGTATTATAGATAAAGTTTATTTTGTTATATTAAATATGTATTTTTGTTAAACGAAAAAGATAATTTCTTAAATATAACATTCCATTAATTGCCAACTCATGCCGTCAAAAAACAAATTTTTTATAGAGGTGTGATTTCTTACTACAAATTGTTACATGAACAACTGAAAGGGGACCTTGCCTAAAGGGACTCCTTTTAATAACATATTTTTGTGAATTATTCGGTTTTTTTTTTTAATATTTTATTTTATATCACTGAAAGGAACTTTCATGTTTTTTTTAAAACGTAATATCTGCTATAACACTGCCGCAATAACAATAATATAAAAACAACAAGCATAGAGCGGAAATATAACATTTATTGCAAACGCAAACGTTCAACGGAAGTAATCAAAAATCGCGAAAAGGTTCCAGATGCAAATAAAACTTGAAAACTGTGGAATTCAAGCTTCGTAAAGATAATAAGACTGGTCACTTTAGTCATTTTACTAGTAGCTTGGAGAGAAGAGCTTGAAGACTAGAAATAGGGAGTAAATAGTCTTCTCCAGGAAATGAACTCTCAAATTGGTCAAAATGATTAAATAGGACTATCGAGAATTTTATCTATATAAATGAAACGACCTCGAATATATTTTTATAAAAAAAAAGTGCGCTCCGCGGCTCATTTTCTACATGATTTCCTTCCTCGCTTCAAACATCAATGACATTGCGAAGCATTCACAGACGACAGCCCCTGTCGTGTGACGAGACGCCAATATTTTTTATTTGGATTAAAGAGAACGCTAAAAGGAATTTAAAAGGCCTTTTAGACAACTAAACATTTCGGGGAATGTTTAACAGCTTATAAGTAGAAAATTCGTCTAATAAGTAATATGATAACTTACCTGTATCTGGAACATGGAGACGGTGTCATCGAGCATGTGCACGCGCACGGCGAGCATCTTGCCGCCCTTGCGCGGCGTGGCGGGCGGCGTGCGCGAGCCCGTGCCCCCCGCACCCGCGCCGTCCACTCCCGCCGGCGTGCTCGCCGAATGGTGCATACGACCTGGCATCACACATGCATTTTTACACTACTTAAACTCCATTTATCTATAATCTTTAATAACCAAAGGAATTTATTATGTCATTTTTGATTAAATAAACATTTTATGTAGAAAAGCTTAAGCTTTTATTTAATAAGGCTTTAATACCCCTTAAGTATTCAATGTTAAAACACAACATTAACGTTGAGATCGTATCACCGCATCTAGAGCAAGCATTACTCTACGTAAAAGCACTCCAGCGGTAAAACGACGGGTGCGCTGTCACAAACACCGGGAACTCTTTCTGAGCATACAAAGAACCGAATCATTAAAATGTAAATGAGATTTAATTGAGCTGGTATGACAAGAACTGTAAAAGTTTTTTGGTACAGTTTCCCATACATAAAGTATGGACACAAGTAAGCCTATTATTGGAGTACTGTGGCATGGAGTAGACCTAATAAAATACGTTTTTTTTTATTTCGAGTTGGTTTTTGGCCTATACATTATCTTTAAAAAGAAATTTCATCACATATGCATTTACAGTGTTAAACTAAGAAAATTTATTATTCTAAATGGGCTACACATACTTATTGATATATTTGGATAAATTCAAGTAATACAGTAAAATAAAGGTTAGTTATTTATGTGGTAAAATGTTTATACAGAGCATCTTGTCTATTACCATTTCTGACTGTTGAAATAATAACTAAAATTGCTCATTTAATAATCCCCCCCTCCAATAAAAATGCTTATAGTTTGCTATTAAAAGTAAATGAGAAATTTTCAATCCCACTTTAATACAACTCTCTTACACAATGCTCATGGTGTCAAAAGTTTGTATACAAAACTCTACAATAGATGTGTCCCTTTTGTTTCACTCCCCACCTCATACTGTATACACATGTATATGTGTTCTCAACCCTAGTGCTAGAACATTTTTACACTATGGCATGAACATAAAACTATACAACTTGTAATTTTAAGTAAAACAAAATATATTATCCAACCTTTTATATCTTCTCCACTCCTTTAATAAATGTGTAAAAATATCAAACTACTAAACCCATTTACAATCATATCATGAACAACTATTTTTAAAGATATTGCACAAACTGAGAAACATGAAATTTGACTAAAGACAATGTGGAAAAGAAACACATAAGGCTATTATTAATAAATATATATCTTAGATTATAAATTATGGTCCTATATAGATCAATAGGCAACAATTAGTAGAGTTAATTTTCATATGAAATATTTCATGGTATAAAATTAAACTTACCCGGTAATGTATGGTAGCCTATTGTGGACAGATGTCCTGTTGAATTACAACTACCCGGGGGAAGCTCAGACTCCATCATATTGCTTTATTATCACTCTGATGCAATAACACACATGATCCAAAACTAACTGCCATCATACAGCCTATGTTCAATATCCACAACTTTTCTTGACTTAATTTGTCAACCTGTAGACAATGAAAAATTTAAAAAAATTACATGAATATAACTCATGAAGTTATTACTTATAACACATTTTTATTGCTATATGACACTTAAAAACAATTGTATGTTTGTAGTCTATGCATTACTAAACCACTGGTCATATTTTAGTAATTATTTGTGAATAAAAAAAATACACCTAGTAAATCTTATGTAAAAATTTTAAAGCACAGTTATAGAAACCAAATATTTACTTCTACTGAATAAAACAAAAAAAATTGAATTAATTCTTCATATGTTTTATGTTATAAGAACAAACAAAACTCTCTTTTATAGTTATGCTGATTGTGATAAATGTATAATAGTATAAAAATATTATTTCTTATCTCTCTATGGTATTATAAAGTTGGTTTAAATAATGTTCAAACTTATAATTACCTAGAAAATTGTAATAATTTACTTAAAATTTTTGGCTTTATTAAATTACTTATAATTACCAATTTAATAATTTAGTTAAATTAACACTTTAAGCCTATTTCACAATTGGATGTCTATATTATTCAGTAGTAAATCATAAATAGAATTTAATGACCAAACAAGAGATAACATTAACAATAATCACCTAATAATATTATAATATAAATAATTTGATCTACCTCTTTATTAAGTTGTATTCACAAAATCACTGAATTTAATATATAAACACTTTTTTCAAACAGAAAAACTTATACTATACTGCAGTTTAGTACTATTAAATTAAATCTTTACTGCATATGATGCAGGACCGGCGCCCCAATTCGCACCCTTAGACATAAATAGGAGCTCCAATGCAATAACCAGAAAATAGGTCAACGGAGGTGTGCCCGGCCACCCTGACAGAGACAACAACACCCTCGACGCATCATAATCCTGTGCAAATTAAATTACAACTTTGGTGCTCAACAAATCCCTGAATAATTAATAAATACATTGTTTATAAGGCCTGAAATTTTCGTCATAAATATTTGAAATGTTATCTTACCTTTAAGCGTAAAAACGAGGGACGCAACTCAGCCCCGACCTCCAGTTTTACCGACCTGTCAACCACCAAGTTCAGTCATTGATCTTTTTCATGTAATACACCATACACTATGAACAATTACCACTTTTATGGTACACTCCCGTTGACACTAACCTAAAAAACAAATACACACATTTTTCACTTTATTTTATTAATTTTTAAACATTATTTGTCATTTTTCGTTCACACACCCTAACCGCACGCGCGCCATATTTATTTACTTTATCAATGTTGCCTGAATAAGGATGTTTTGAAAAAAAAAAATCATTGTGTCACAAAGTTTAATTAAGAAATTGAACAAACATAATTGTATACTATAAAGCTATCAACATTCAAACACAGAATTTAATTTAAACGTTAAACTACTAACTAAAATATGTAAATTTTTAATCTACTTAATTATTTACCCAAGGAGCCATTTAAAAGGAATGATTGTTTTTCAAACTTGGTTAAACGAAACGTTAACGTCATCAAACGCTGTAAAACTGTCAAACAAATGTCAACAGAGCTCATTGTGTCATTGTGTTTGTGTTGCAGTATTATGTTTATTTATCTGATTTTGTCTCTCTTAACTAATTAGGGTAACGTTAAATGCTTTGATAGAACAAAAATTTATGTGTGAGATATAAAGTATGTTCATTTAATTAACAAATATGGAAACTACTCCACTTTTGACACGACCCAAAAAGAAATCTATCTGGTCAAGGTACAATTAATAATTTTCTTCGTTTTTGGATTATTATTTTTTTACTAAACCTGTTATTTTTTATTAATTTCAGATTTAGTTTCACGAGATTTCGTAAGAAGGAATTTAGTTCTAGAGTAATTTATTTAGGACAATTACCTGAAGATGATTATCCAGCAAACCATGTTTGTAATCAGGTAAGATTTCAATTTTATTTATTGTTTTAGCATTATCCCAACAACTAAAATCACTTGATCTTACAAGTAAAGTACTTTTTTTATTAAACTGTAGACAAGCTATAACTAAAAATGCTCTAACAGAAATATATTGTTTTACAGAAATATAGCATTATTACATTCCTGCCTCTAGTATTATTTGAACAGTTTCGCTTCTTCTTAAACTTGTATTTTCTTGTGATGGCCTTGAGCCAGTTCATACCGAGCATAAGAATAGGATACTTGTATACATACTGGGGTCCATTGTGCTTTGTACTTGCTGTTACATTGTTCAGAGAAGCAATTGATGACTTTAGAAGATACAGGTAATATTAAAAATAACACAAATAAAATACATAACACTAACTTTACAACCAGAACATAGTTTTTAACACAATACATAATATTTGGAAACATACAAATTTCTTACTGTTTCATATTGTTGAAAGAACACTAGCTAGTTATTTTTTTCACCTGCAAGAGTTAGTATGATATACATCCCATTTCACACTTGCAGAAGAGATAAAGAAGTAAACAGACAACACTATGAGCGTGTTGTTCTAGACACTCCAATTGATGGCTACCGTCCATTTTACACGGAATATGTTCCCGCATCAGCTCTAAGAGTGGGTGACATTGTAATGCTGCACAAAGGTCAGAGAGTGCCAGCGGATATGATATTACTAAGAACTAATGAGACAATGGGCACAGTGTTCATACGAACGGACCAATTAGATGGAGAGATTGATTGGAAATTGCGGTAAGGGTTATACACAGAAATTATACATTGTTTGTCATCTCTAGTAAGCAAGGTATTGTGGTCTCTGGTGGTGCTAAACGACATACAAACAATTGCCTTATTGCAACTAAGTACAGTCAGCTGCATAAATATGTATTCATTTACAACATTTTAAAAAACTTTTATACACCTTCGGTTTTAAACTGACTATGAATATGTGGTAATGATGAATACATGGATATATATTTTTGTAAATAAAGGGGTTAACTAACTTTGTAATTAAAGTAAATTTATATTTATGCAGCTATTATATTATACCAGTCAACAGGACTGTACATATAAAAGTTTCAGTTGTGACTGCAATAGATAAGTTAATTACGAATACAAAGACAACAATAAATGTTAACATAAAAGTTGAACGCTTTATCTTACATTATGATTCACAATAGTTTATTATTTTCCTTTGAATTGTAATTATTATTATCTGTATTGGGCGATTGTCCCATCATTACAAAATGTATGTTTCGGTATTTTTTAGAATACCACTGCCTTCAACTCAAAAACTACCAACTGATGCACACCTACTAGATATAAATGCACAGATCTTTGTAGAGAAGCCAGAGAAGGATATCCATTCTTTTATCGGCACATGTACTAGGTTGGATGAAGAAGAAAGTGATTCTTTGGATATTGAAAATACGCTTTGGAGAGGATGTGTTGTGGCATCAGGACAGGCTACCGGCTTAGTGATATATACAGGTAGATATAGAATTTTTAATTCATAAATATTTTGGTATTCAAATTATGTTATAGATTTATCATTTTCATATCAAATGTTTAAAAAACACTTGCATATTATATTTTTAAAGTTTTATTTATATTAGTCTTTTCAAATATCTTGCTGGCTTATGGTCATGTGCCCTCACCCCGCAGTCAGCTGCGCACCAATACACCTAACATTGTGTTCTGCACAGCAACTTGCGAGAAGTAAAAAAGCACCAAGATATCAGAAAATGAATACATCTAATGACATGACTTTACATGAAAAACATGCATTTAATGTTATACAATAAGTCTTAATGATGTTTTCTCAATCTCTTACATTCTAACCAGGCATAGAGACACGCAGTGTAATGAACAATGCAGTACCTCGGTCAAAAGTGGGTCGTCTAGACCTGCAGGTGAACGACCTCACTAAAGTACTGTTTGTTGCCACAATACTCATCTCCTTCCTGTTGATCACACTTAAAGGCTTTGATGGACCCTGGTTTGGATTCTTCTTTAGATTTGTGCTACTATTTTCTTACATCATTCCAATCAGGTGAGCTATTACAAGAGAAGACATAGAATTTATAATGTTTTTAGTTTTGGAGTTTTCTGGAATTTTTAAATGAAGTACACATGTCTAATTTAAAGAATTTTAGATGTATTTCATTTCAATGGAATAATTGTTTAAACATAGCAATGATATAAATTGCTCTTTTCTGTATTTATCATATTTAATCTGTTGTCAACAGTTTAAGAGTGAATCTAGACATGGGCAAAGCGTTTTATTCATGGACAATACAAAGAGACAAACAGATTGAGGGTACAGTGATGCGGTCTACAACTATACCGGAGGAGCTTGGTCGTATACAATATTTGCTCGCTGACAAAACTGGGACGTTGACTAAGAATGAAATGGTCTTCCAGAAGCTTCATCTACAAAATGCATCATTTCATAGGAATAATTTTCATGAGGTAATGTTTTCACTTTTTTATGCGTTTTTCAATAATTTTAGTATGAAATAATATGAGCAAAAACAATGTTGTATTCAAGTCTCTTTTCTAAATCAAGGCTTATATATTTTTTTAAATGATAAATATATTTCAATTTTTAAGATTAAAAGCTATGTAAATATTAAAATTTTGCTACTTTTTAAATATAATCATCATACAATGTCATTTTTTTTTCTATTTTTTTACAAAGTTAATATACGTTCTGTAGAATAAAAACGAAAACTTAAGTCTCATTGGAAGTCACGTCTCTTTGTTTAAAATATTTTGATATGGCATAAATGAGACATCACATTTATAGTTTCCCCAAACATAAACAAGTCACAATTCTGCATAGCCCTTTATTCTTCTCTACAGGTGGAAGCATTCCTGACTCAGTACATAACGAACGACGCGCCCTCCCTGCCGACCTCGCCCAGTGGTCAGGGCGCCGCACTCGCGCCCACACCGCGACAGATATGGGAGGTGGTGCTCGCCATTGCACTCTGCCACAATGTCACACCCGTCTATGATATAGAGGACCAGAGAGCTGATGAAGCACAATCAGGTCAGGATTCATTTTAATCTTCTTTCCTTTCCCACACTTTTCTTAAAGAGAAGGGGGAAACATTCTGTTACAATGTGCCCCGTCCTCCGTCGGGAAGCGGTCACTTAACTATTTTGGCGAATTCAGATGGCCAATGGCTCGTTTATTATCTCATAATTAAAAAAAACTGCCACTTCACTAAAAAAATAAGTTAAAACTAAACGAGATAGAAGCTTTCAACCTTGACAGAAGTAAAGATAGACTAAATAACGCAAAATTTGTGCTTCGACGCCACGATCACGTGATTGACGTCCGTACTTGTAACTAGAACACTATAAGCGCTTTAATAAGCTGTATATGTTGTCAGACATGGGCAGCTCGATGATGTCTGAGAGTTGCGGGGGCGCGGTGCCGCAGCAGCAGCTGTGCGACTACCAGGCCGCCAGCCCCGACGAGGTCGCGCTCGTCAAGTGGACCGACATGGTAACACTTTACATATGCTACCACAACACAATAACAGGATAAAGTAATTTTCAAATATCTTTGCGGCTCTCAACAGAATGCACACAGCTCATCGCGCAAATGACCTTGAGCCGGCAAGATATTTGAAAAGAACTATACTATGAACGACTGTAATATGATACAGAACCTTATAGATACACGTCTCTGCTTGTATTTTCTGTGAATTAAATCGATTCTACATTGATTAACGTACACAAAACTTATACCACGAACTTAGCTGCAGCGTCAGGAAGCAATTTATAGTGCAATCTTTAATAGTATTTATGTTACCAGATGGGAGTATCGCTATATAGAAGAGACCTGCACAACATCTCGCTGAAGCTGCGCGCGGCCAACGAGATCATGCAGTTCAATATACTGCAGGTGTTCCCCTTCACCAGCGAGAGTAAGATGATGGGCATCATTGTACAGGTATGGACCATACTACGTTCATAAACTTGATTTGGACTTTTATAAGAACATCTGTTTGACACAAATACTGTTTACCAACTGGAGTGTAATAACAATTATGACCTTGAACTTCTAAAATACTTAAAATAACTGTAAATGCCACGCTTTTTTTTATAGTTTACATCCTCCAGATCCTTGAGTAATCACCAGTCATTTTATCCTAGTTGTTTTATTACGAGAAATTAACACTTGGGGACTCCTAAAGTTACCACGTAATGACTTTGAGTAAGTTAGTAAGGACTGTAAGTAAACTCAACAGGAAGAGAACTCTGGGGAGATAACGTACTACGTGAAGGGCGCGGACGTGGCGCTGTCCCGTGCTGTGGGCGCTGCGGGCGCGGGCTGGCTGAGCGCGGAGTGTAGCGCGCTGGCAGCTGAAGGTCTGCGCACGCTCGTCGTCGCCAAGAAAACATTGACCAAGAACGAATATCTTGAATTTGAAGTACGAACGTAGCATTTAAGTATTAGCGAATGCAACGGAACACATTTACGAACATTGTTCCAATAACAATTGGTCCAACTGACAATCAGACCTCGCACATAACCACGAGCCACCGTAAAGTTTGAATATTGTAATACAATCAAATCTTCTTGTTGATATTTTTATCTGAACCGGTGAGGGGCGCTGCTATCGCGGTTAGCTATGTCTCAATGTAATACATAAAACATACTTAAATATAAAAAGTGATATAAGCGGAAAAAAATGACTTGATAGTTACAATACAAAAAGGATCTTGTGTCTTTTTGAGGTTGACAGAGGGGTGCTAGTGTCCTTGAGAGTGTAAATTTTGAATGATTTGTTAGAGCGAGTACAACGAGGCGCGGCTGAGCGTGATGAACCGCAGCGAGCGCACGGCGGCGGCGCTGGGCCGGCTGCAGCGCGGCCTGGTGCTGCTCGGACTCACCGGCGTGGAGGACCGCCTCGCTGACGACGTACCCCGCACGCTCGCTATGCTGCGCACTGCCAATATCAAGGTCACTTGGGTACAACATAAAAAAAGATAATCACCAAATAATGATTATTTTTTCTTAAATGTAATAGACTAAATTATATTGAAAAAAAAACCTTTGGTTGTCTACTTATGACTGAGGATTTTTTACAATTATTTCATGTCTTCTAGATAGATAGATCTAAAGCTTTATTATGAGTTAGCGAACTCAATTTTACCTAGCTTTTAGTACAGTGTAGCCTATTGAAAAAGATTGAGTGTGGTCAACCGTTTATTATTCGCCAAATGAGATCACAGCTAGTTTTGATGTATACTGGATTGCCTTATAGATAGTTATCAAAAACCCGATTAGTTTAGTATGATACCGTGTGTTTAGATCTGGATGTTGACGGGTGACAAGCTGGAGACTGCGCTGTGCATCGCGCGCTCGCTGCAGCTGGGCGGCGGCCGGCGCTGGCTGAGCGCGCCCGAGTGCACCACGCGCCGCGACGCGCATCACCTGCTCCTCTCCCTGCAGAACGCCGAAGATGACACCGATCTCATCATAGAGGGGGAGACGCTAGAGGTAACAATACGGACATTACCATACAAGTGATCTTAAAAAAAACCTTCCAATTTTCGGCTCTTTTTTTAGTTTTTTTAGAAATCCGGCTCGAAGGACCACATGTTCAAAAAAAAGCAGTTTGTTGCATCAAAAATTTTGTTTTATTTAGTTATAAAGCGTTTTGCGTGTTCTTTATGATTGCTGAGTTGCTTTTATCCCTTCTGTGACGTTTGCTGTGCAGATTTTTGTATTTCATAAAGCGGTTGTTAATGTGTCGGAATGGTAGGTGTGCCTGCAGTCGTACGAGGAGGAGTTCGTGGCGGTGCTGCAGCGCTGCAGCGGGGTGGTGGTGGCGCGCTGCTCGCCCACACAGAAGGCGCGCGTGGCGAGGTTGCTGCGTGCGCGCGGACATGTCGTCGCAGCTGTCGGGGATGGCGGCAACGACGTCGCTATGATACAGGAGGCTGATATAGGTAAATAAACGTCTTCATATCATTATTTCTATACAAAATTCTTCGCGATACATCTGCAATTTATTTAACATCTTTATATTTTAGGTATCTTCTTTTTTTTTGTATTGTTAGACGTTGTGTATGATTATTGTCAATTATGTTGTAAATACTGTCATGAAAATGAGTATGCCAATTAGAACTTGTTTTTAGCTTTTAAAGCTAGCTATGAGCCAAGTTTAGTAATTGGGTTGGTTTTTTTTTGGTATGAGAGAAGGGGTCAAACGAGAAGATCACATACGTCCATGTACATTAACAATATCATCGGAACTGCACTTGCTTTGCTGGCGTATTAGATGAAAATAGATTTTTCTTGAAATATTTAATTTAAGCGTTTCATGTACTTGGGTGTGTTCAGTTTGTGTTGAGTAATGTAAGGATGTGTGTCAGGTGTGGGTATCGAGGGTCTGGAGGGTCGCGCCGCGTCGCTGGCGGGAGACGTGAGCGTGCGCGGTCTGTCAGCACTGGCGCGCCTGCTGCTGGTGCACGGCCGCCGCGCCGCCATGCGCTCCGCAGCTCTCTCGCTCTTCATTGTTCATCGCGGACTCATCGTCTCCACTATGCAGGTACACTTACCTACAACTACAACTCACCATTTATTATAATATACCTCGAGACATATTTGTAACTAGTGTTTACTAAGGAAATCCGGAAAAAAACAGTGTATTGAGTCAACACTGGCATTACTAAAATGTCGACGTTTATGTCCCCACACTATTCATTCTGACAGTGGACTTTGTAACGAAAGCACGTCATTCGCGCCAAGGGATTCTAACTAATTTATATTATGTTCTACCAATATTATATAAAATACAAAATTATATACCTATACCAAATTTCATAAAGATTTGTTGAGCTGTTCTGGAGAAATGTAGTAACAACAACATCCATCCAAACTTTCGCATTTATAACTTTAGTGAAGTGTGATGTTATTTTCATTTGTTCTCAGGCGGTGTTCTCAGTTGTGTTCTACTTCTCTTCCGTGTCTCTCTACCCTGGTTTCCTCATGGTTGGATACGGAACTGTCTTCACCATGCTACCAGTATTCTCTCTAGTCAGTTACATTTATTATCTCATACGATATGTTTTTGTCTTTGAAAGAACAAAGGTGTTGGTGTCATTTCTATGTTATTTAGATTAAAATTGTAAAAAGGAAATTAAACACATGCATGTTGACGTCAATGTCAGAGACGTCAGTGATCATAGACAAACCATAGATTATTAATTAAAAAAAAAAACACAGATTACAATATTTTATTGTATAGGTATTTTATTTCTAGGTTATATTACATTCAAGATTTTAATTTTTTTTTTTTGACAGGTACTAGACAAAGACATACCAAGTTCGACCGCGCTTAGATATCCCCAGCTGTATCGACAGCTCACCAAAGGAAGACATCTCTCATATAAAACTTTCTACATATGGACTGGAATATCTATTTATCAAGGTAAGACTCTTTCATTGAAATAAAAAGCAGAAAATAATAAGCAAAATCATTTTAGACTAGTAATAAAGCCAGCTAGTTAGTAGAATTAAATTGATTTTACAATATGACCATTTTTTTTTAATTTAGCGTTTTTCCAATGAATTAAATGCCATTTTATTTTTACTAAATTTCTCTTCTTTTGTATACTTTAACTACTTTCTGATATTCACGTTGGCTTCTCCTACGTTAAAGTATACAATATAACGCGTACGCACACACGTCACTTCTAGCGTATGCGTCCGTAAACATGACTCCAACTTGTTTGTTCTACAGGCGGTGTGATAATGTATGGCGCGCTGGTACTGTTCGAGGAGCAGCTGATCCACATCGTGGAGATCAGCTATACCGCCCTCATCCTGACCGAGCTGATCATGGTCGCCCTCACAGTCGCCACCTGGCACCGCCTCATGGCGCTCGCGGAGCTCATCAGCCTCGCCATGTATACTGCTACGCTGCTAATATTCACCACATACTTTGGTATGAAAATATTCTTATAACATGCTATTATAATCTAAATCATATAATCTGAAATATATATGACAAATGACTAATAGAGTTTCTTTTGACGGATCAACTTTTTGTTATTGTTGTCTCACCTTAGCACACTGAGGCACGAATGCGGAGCGAACTCCAATCATAGATATCGCTTGGAAATTGCGAAAAAAAATAATGTCCATTTCATGTCAAACAGCGTATTGAGTAAAATGTGATGTTTATTTTGTAACGACACGGCTCTCTGAACCGGTGGGCATAAGTCAAACTAAATTGACAGCTCACTAACGCCCCTGTCAACATCAAAAAATGTCACAATCTTCTTTGTACTGTAGCTGTCATGTGATTTTTTCTTTTATGACATTTTCTATATCTAAGAAGGTTTTATATAACACTCTGACCGCCGCGATTACAATGCAAACCGCGATAGCAGCGCCTCTCACAGATTCAGATATCCTGATTTTTAACGTGTTTCAGACGCGGACTTCATCCGGCACTGGGACTTCTGGTGGAAGGTGACAACCATCACTCTGGTGTCATGTCTGCCGCTTTACATCGTCAAACATATGCACCGCAAATGGCGCGACCGACAGTACAAGAACATACGGAAATGACCCCTATGATACACGCAGTTAGGTCCAAATTCCAACTCCTGTATTACATTATTAGTTAACGTAACATGTGATAGAAAATTAACAATTAGCTGAAATCGTTTTCTTTCATATTCTTTCTCTCGTTAAAATATTATTTTGACTTGTTTACATACTGTCTTACAAAATTAAAATAAAACCTAAATAGGATTGGACTTTAATAAACCAAGATGCCTTAATTGGGTTTGTCCGCCATTTGGTCTGTGCCCCTGAACTATTCGACTACCTCAAGTTATCAGCGGGGCTAGACAAAGTCCTTTAACTCAGAAGCGATCCCATAACGAATTGCAAAAATGTATGGAACTGACGCGTGACATTCACGTGACTTATTGAGAGTTCCATACATTTTTGAATCGCTTCGGAGCGAGTGCATTTTGTGTAGCCCCTCTCAGTTATTTCAATAGAAGATTTCTGAGCGATTTGCCGAGTTCTGAAACAAATTCTGGCGGACTACCTAAATAACCATATTGTAGATAGAATCAGTGATATATAAATCATATACTAAGTTATATTGCAGTTAATGCATTTAAATTAGTATTAGAAAAATAATACAACATATAAATAAGTTAAATAATATATATTAAGCGAAAGTGACAGAGAATGTTAACTTACGTAAAATAGAATGCTGATAATTCCCTAAAGGCACGCGTACATTGCTCGTCATCTGATGCACGACTGACGATTTTAGTTTGCTTTGTATATTTACATAGCAAAGTATCAATTATCAGCGGCAAACGCATAGAAAGACTGATTTATCAACAAGAAATCTGTTCCAGCCGTGGGTACAGTGCGTCAGGCGCGGGACAATGGACGCGTACCTAAGTAACTTCTTACTAAAAAGGAAAGGAAAAAGTATAATGCCGAAACACTGAAAAATATTGCCATCTCTGTTACTCTGTTTTAGAAAATTGAGATAACAATATGTTTTTTATGCAAGTATCTTTGACAAATTTATTATGGTTCGTTTGCATTCATTGTCTCGTTTCACTTTTGCACATGTATTACTATGGACTCACATTTGTTACCTAAAGAAATTATGCACGGGCTTTAATTTTGCACTATCTCATATTTTCGTACTACACTTAAGAGGTTTTTTTTTTTAATTTGCATCACAGTTAATAATATATAATAATAAAGGAGAAGATCGTAAAATAATAATAATTTAGTAAAACTATAATAGAAACAATTTGTCTAGAGAACTAATCTTTGTTTAATCTTCTTCCTTTCAAGCTCTATTTGTCCTAGTCTATATTTATCTCTCTTTCTATCAAATGTCAAACATCGCTTTTTCTCTTTCCCTCATCGAATATCATCTTTACTAAATGGTTGCATTAAAACAGTGTCATCTCCCTCACACTCTTTGAAAAGATAAAGACAACAATATGTTTTATATAAAAAGCAATAGAATAACACGTTTTTGGTAAACAGTTGTCTTTGTAATTTAGATTAAAATTGTTTTTAAGCGACATTATATGTATTAACTAATATATGTTAACCGTATTTTTACTGTGATTTCAAATTTTATGATATTAATATAAATATTCCATTAATATTTTGTATATGTATAATGTAAGCTTGAAAATGTCATATGTGAGGTACAAATTTTATTAAATTGTGATATTTATATTTATTTGATTGTATTTATGTTAAAGCCTTATTATAGTGGGTTGGTTAATGTAGATTTTAAAATGTTTATCGTTTAGTATTATTCAAGTTTTATGAACGTTTGTATTAATGAGTCGTAATAAATGACATGTTTTATATAAAGCTTTTTTTTATATCATAAGGTAGCAAGCGGCCACCTGAAATAGCGAAGTGAACCTTGCCCATAGACATACGCAAGTGCATATGCGTTGCCTACCTTTAATTGACAGAGGAGAGGATGCACAGAAAGAAAATATTTTCCCTTCCCATGCATCCTCTTATCCGGAAAGTCCACTTCCACTTCCCATCCTTTCCTTATAAGAAAAAGGGTGGGAAGGGAAAGAGGACTAAATTAGACCTTCGGACGTACACTCATCAGACTGCACGCGGAACTTCACGCCTGTCTTCTGTGTAGTCGTAGTATTTCACCGGGCCGGGCCAATTCGTGCGAAGATGTTAAAGCGGGCTTTACCACAGTTAAACCTATTTTTATTCATATTTAAACCACTGGCCGATTGGGATTTGGGATGCGTTATCTTATCTTAGTTTTATCCCAGATAGAGTTTGATTTATTTTTCATGGTAAGGCTTGTGATAAAAGCAGCAATATTCATTCTGGAATTGCCATCATTACCATTATGAACTGGCCAATACCAAAAATTATTCGCCATTGATTATATCTTCTAGCTATTTAAAAAAAATAAACTTAAATTAAAAAATAATAAAATAGACGTAAACAATTAAAATATAGTATTTATCCCATAAAAATTAAATGCATCTTAAACAACATATATCTTAAATTGTAATACTTGCAGCTAAAACTCTATTCACAAAGTTAATATTCCTATCAAGACTTTCTAATAATTAAGATTTAAAAATAACGGTCAATGTTTCGATGGCGGCGTAGTGAATGAATTGACGTCAAGTTCTGTGCCGGATGTTGTCGACTTTGCCTGAGACGCTTTGGAAGCTACTCGACGCGCCCACGCCAAGTCACGCGAGTTCCTCGATTTGCGCCCATGAGATTTGGAACTGTCCGAAGTAATGGACTGTTCCGACGTTGAACTGCCCGACCACGGCGAGCCCGTATCCTGATGCTCGCGACAATAAGTTAACTCTGAATGAGAGTTTGTGCTCGTAGAATACATTTGCCCTCGTTTCGGTCTAGTACGTTTCACTATTTTCACTTCAGATATTGAAGTTTCTATTTTAGGCGGGCTTTTCGATCGGATCGCTCCAACATTTTCGCCGCTTCCTTCCTGGTTGATGACCGGAAGAGAATCTTCTTCGCTAGTATCTTCGTTATCGCTCATGATAACCGCCATCGTCTCCGTATTGTCGTGGAGATCGTAAACCTTTTCTGTCCTTATTGAATTACGAGAAGATATTTTTGTTTTTGCCGGCAAGCGCCTTAGACGCGCGTGCTGGCTGTAGAATAACGAGCTGTGTTGCGATGGTAAAATTGCGGGATTAACGAGTTCGTCTTTTGTGAAAGCCATTATATTTTGATATTTTTGCTGGCGGTCTGTACAATGACATCCGTTACTTTTGCCAAGTAAAAAAGTGTAACAAATTTGTGACAGGCAAATAACGGCGGCGGCTAATACTACTAAAATGACGTACAGTTTTGGAGTCCAATCTGGGTCCATGTAAACGTACGTCTCACTTAGCCCCTTCCAGGGATGCCATCTGGAGACCACTCGCTCCTCGTTTTCATAAAGGTTGCGGCGAGATAAGCCTTTGCCGTAGCTTTGCACAGCGGCGGCTATTCGTAACACTCCCCCAAAAGCTGAGTAAAGTTTTTCATCAGCAAGATGCGGTGCGACGTCATTTTGCATCCAATGCCACATATCATTATTAAAATTCAAGAAGTCGACGTGTCGACATGTAATAGGTGAATGGTGTAAAATACATCTTGTCGCTGTAGTGTAATACTTGAGCAAAATATTTTCTGAACGCGGTGAAGACAAACTGACCATACCTCCTGATTTAAAAGGCAGTGCGATCGCTGATGGTTCATCCTTGTCGTCCAGCTTGGGCACGGGGATGTGAATGCACGAGTTTACGTCTCTCTTCATGACCAAACCCGAACATGGATTTAACAGTTTTCCGTGTCTAACAAAAACTTTAACGACGGTTAGATTGGACCACTGCGGAATACGATCCGGTCGAGCCCAACCCAAACCTTGAGTATTCAAAAGTAACTTGATTTGTTCCAGGAATTTATGTAACTCTCTGACATCTCTATAAGGCACGTAACCAGCGTAATATGAAAATCTAGCAGTTGGCAATATTTCTTTGGTCAAATGAGCTCCGATAGTGTCGGCAAGAGCTGCCTTCAAAAGAATGGCACAGTGCGAGTTTGTTTCTTTACCAACATTACGAAGAGCTTGACGAAAGTACTTTTGCATCTCTTTTAAATACCTACCGTTCATTTTTTCTGGATTTACACTGGGTGGCATGGCCAATTCAAAAATTCTTCTCGCTCGTAATGTGGCCAAATCATCCTCGCTCCAACATTCGTTTTTATTTAATTTGTTATAGAAAATTGCCGATCCAACATGTGACATAGGGGCACATGCCACCTGAGTAAATATAAATAATAATAACATGTAAATCATACAGAAATATGTAATAAATTAGATAATACGAAAATATGAGGTGACAAACGTATGTCATAAGAATGAAGAATGTCAAAAAAATCAGTCAAAAGTAAAAACATTCGCTATATTATTTCCAAAAGGTCGCAAAGCTCTGGTGCAAGTAGCTGATCGTCGTGTAGTCAGGTCAGTTGATAACTTTTTACCCTTTTTTCAAGTGCGTTCTTTTATGGGGTCAAGGTCAACCGACATGTATAGTCTGTAAAATATTCCCGTAGCAAATATAGCTGGTCTGTGTCTATTACGAAGTCAATGTCAAAGTTCAAAAGTTTTTGTCAGTTTTTGTTGTCATTTTGATTTATGGAATTTAAAGTAAAAGCGTTATATAGAGGTTAAAATTTTTTTAAAACCAGATTTTATAAATTTTGAATTGGTCATTAAAAGCAATAGGAAGTTATTATTGTTGTGTTTGATTAAAGTGTTAATGTTATAATGGTTAAAAATTTAATAATCCGACAGCGGTAATTGGAGTAAAAACATATAAAACCAGACTTTTATTTCATTGTTTTGTACATCCTAAATTAAATAAAGAGAATGTCTAGGGTACGTTTCCTTAATTTTTTATCTTGTTTTCTTTCTTTGCAATAAAATAAAATAGTTCATCCTACTACTATAGAATAAATGTGAAATAAAAAATGAATTGCGTCTCATTGCGTCTTACAAGAATAAATGTTATCCATATTATCCTGCTATTTATCCCTGATATTAAAACATACAAGAGAACAACAGGAATCTCTGATACACTGTAGCAGGTAAAATGCAGAGATGAGATGCAAAATTAAAAAAAAAACTTGGTATGGTTAGGTCAATTTACAAACACTATATTACGCATAGCTTATACATCCTTTTTTTCATTAGTAGATATATATTAAGTTTGCTTAGAATTTATAGTCATATCATGAAGTTGCAAATTAATTCTTGCACTACCATTTAAAACTTTTTTAAATTTGAAAAATGAATGATCTGAGTTTAAAGGTACCATACTAATAAAAGTTCATACATGAATTAATAAATGTTTTACTAATACTTATCCTCTAGAAGTGTCATTTCTTTTTAATCCATTAATTTCACTGTGCTATTCGCATACACCTACTGCATTAAAGAAAAATGGCAAATTATTACAATGTGCTTGATACATGGAGTTGTACATGACTGATAAGTGCATTTACCTTACGATTTAATGCATTTGCAATTTATCATTGTACTTTATATATCATCAGAAACTGATAACATAGTAGATAAGACATTTATCAAAATGTTAGGGTGGTGGTGGCATTGTGGAAGTAAGATTTGTGCTGAATTTCTTATAAAAAGTAATGTCAATCAATTGGAATTTTTACCAAATACTACCAGTGGCAAGCGACTTTGTCTTCATTTTAAATATCATGTAATCAATAAGGCTTATAGCAACTTAGGATAGTATAGCCTTCCAACATTGAAAGATTTTTTTAAATTGATTCAATAGCTTAAGAGTCTATTCAATGCAGACAATCGAATCTTTAGTGTTTATAATATTATTATACATGTTAATTCTGGATAATAGAATAAAGATAAATCTATCTTTTCATAGTGCTGTAACTAGCTTTGGTATCATATTTAAGCTAAGGAGGATTCCTGAATTTTATGCTTTTGTTTAAGCCCTATTTATAAACATGATTGTGTGTGCCATTTGACAAAAAGATGTAATGAAAATTTAGTTATATTCTTAATACAAATAATTAAAAACACAGTTTGTTATCTCTTTATATCTTAGTTTACTGACTGTGTACAATACTTTATTAAAATGATAGTTGAGTTCTCTTTTGTACTTATATTTTATCAACAATTTATCATAGAAAATGTTTTATTAGATATTGCAAAGTTTATTGAATTTATATTATTCATTTCTTAATAAAAATGGCTTTTACTGTAACAAAAACATCATCAAAACAAAAGTTCAAACATTTTCAGGATATTCGTTCATTTTTCAAACCAAAGACATCAGTGAAAGATGATGACAGTGATGTTATCCCGGAATCACCTCAAATGGAGATCAAAAAGAAGGTACTGATGTTTCCAATTAACTTGTACCTATGTCAGTAGTAAATATAAGATTTAATGTAGATATAAACTAATTATATGTGGTATGTAATGCCTGGTTTACATTATGCCAGTACAATAAGACAGTAACACACACCAGCACTGGCATAATGTAAACTATAACTGATTCCAGTGAGCATAACAGTCTATGACAGTGCAGAGCTACTATCCTACTATACAGGCATAACTTTATATTTATATAACTGTGTATTTATAGGAGAAGAAGTCACGAAGAAAAAGGGCAATATCAGATGATTCTGATGAAGATATTCAAAAAAAGAAAATTCAAAAGAAAGGAACTGAAGAAGATTTGAATAAAAGAAAACAAAAGAAGTCTAATCATAACACATTGAAAGAGGTTAAATCTGTTGACCTTTTTGGTGATACATCCATAAAAAGGAGTGAACCTTTATTAGTTAAGAAAAATAAAAAAACCGAAACTGGTATTCATTCAGATGATGAATTCGAAATGAGTTTATTAGAACTAGATCAAATAGAAGAAGCGGAAGGTACAAATAAATCAATAGGTGACAAAGAAAAAGATAAAATAGAAACGAATGAAACAACAAATAAAAAAGTTAAAGGTAATGTAACAAAACCAGAAAGAAGTCCTATAAAAAGAGAAGAAACGTCAGTCAAACAAGAAAGAACTCCAAAAGAAAAGTCAAAGGAAACAAAGAGAAATGTCGAAAAAGATCGACATAGTAATGATGAAAAAAGTCCAACAGATAAATCTAAGCAAGTAAATCATGATGATACACATAATGATGATGCTAAAATAAATGGTATTGAACAAAAGGCAGATTTTAGTGAATTCATTGAAAACACGCAAACTGAAGAAGTTCGTAAAGGCAAGAAACGGAAAATGGATAAAAGTCTTAATGAATCTGGTATTTTTTTTTTAAATCTTTATTATGTATTTGTGCAGTAAAAATTGTTTTATCTGTAATGTCTGAATATGTTTTAGTGCTAACAGATGAAGAAAGACATGAAAGGAAAATCATGTCAGCGGCACTCTACAAAAATTATTTAAACAGATCTGGACCTAAACATTTAGGTGCAAAAGAAATTCCAAAGGTATTGGAAATTTTAACATTGGCTTGCTAGTATTTCTGCTACTGTTTACATTAAACAAGATCATTTATTGTTGATTTCTGAGATAAAAATCTCTGTATAAAACATATTGTCATTCCTTGTTATAAAGTGATGTTGTCATCAGAAACCCAAGGTTAATTTTTGATAAAGATGTAAATCAAATACCATTTTGTAACGGCTATTATTTTTTATGGGTTTTAAGTAAAAATTATATGATAAAATAATGGAAGATTGCTCTCATTTGTGCATAGCATTGATATTAGTTGAATTATTTATTTTCAGGGTACACCAGATTGTTTAAAAGATTGTGCCTTCATTCTAACTGGAGTATTGGATTCATTTGAAAAGGAAGATATTACTAAAGCAATAAATAGTTTTGGTGGATGTGTTAAAAGTGCTGTTACGAAAAAGGTGTATATATCTGTTTATATTTAAAATTAGCTATCGCCCGCGACTCTGTCCGCGCATAATTAAAAAAAAACTTAATTAGTAGATGTGTTCTTTCAAACTATATTCTATATGTATAGCCAATTTTCATGACATACCCATGCAGTCGTTCTGGAGATACCTTCAAACAAACATCCATCCATCTAAACTTTCGCATTTATAATATTACTACGATTTAATTTCTTATATCGCAATTTTCTGTTTTACAAAATAAAAAGTAATAATAATAATTTCAACAGAAAAAATTGTCAATTCGAATATTCAAGTAATTAAACTAATTCAAATAAAATTTCAGGTAACTCATGTCCTTGCAGGCGAGGACCCAGGCCCAGCAAAAATGGCTAAAGCCGAAGAACTGGGCATAAAAATAATCAACGAAGATGAATTCTTACAAATGGTTATAGATTTATCTAACAAAAATAAAACAACAATAAAGGAAGAACCTAAATCGGCAAAGAAACCCAAAAAAGCGCAATCTAAATCACCAACAGATAAAAAAGAAATTAATACTAAATCAGATGTTAAAGAAATAAAAATTAAATCTAAAAGTGATATTAAAACTGAAATTAAGTCAGAAAAAATGGATATAAGTTTTAGTATGCATAAAAGTAAATCTGAAGGGACATCGGATAAAATTGAAACTGCGAAGGAAAGAACAATACAAAATCCAGAAACAAGTAATACTGGTATATTGAAATTTTGCGTACATAATTTGTCCCATTGATTCCACGAATTTGTATGTTTGTCCGTCTGTATGTCTGTCCGCAAGTCCGTGTTTGTTCCGGATAATCTCCGGAACAGCGGGACTGATTTTGACGGGACTTTTACGGGAAGGCAGCTGACGCACGCGGGCATGTTATAATCCAATTTTTGTAATTCTGTACCGACGAAGTCGGGGGCAACTACTAGTTCACTATAAAGCATATGTTTTTAGATGTCTTCAAATCGGGTGCGCAAACAGTTAATTCCATGTTGTGGGTCGACAAGTACAAACCGGTGAACGTAAAACAAATAATAGGTCAGCATGGACCAAACAGTAATGTTAAAAAGTAAGTTTTCATAACGAAATTTTGCTTAAATCAAACTTAAACATTTTTTTAATCTAGGTATAGTGCAAAAAGACTATCCGTGGGTTTCTGACTATTCGTATTTAAAGATATTAATTTCTCTGTTTTGTCAAAGATAATGAGAGTCGATATGTTTTATACAGAGATGTTGGTCTCAGAAATCAACGGTAAGATTTCTTATGTAATTTGTTATAACACAGATTGACAAATTGGTTGACAAAATGGTACGCCAATAGAAAAGCTAAACTTCCTAAGCCCAATCCGTGGGCTAAGAACGATGATGGAGGGTTCTATAAAGCAGCCTTACTTTCAGGACCTCCTGGTGTTGGTAAGTCATAATTTTGTGTAAGTATTACTTTAAACTTTCAACTGAATATGTTTTAGAATTTACGAGTTTCACTGTGAAATTTGCAGTTTGTATATAGAAAAAAATATTTGATTGAAAAAAGATATGTACATTTTGTTTTTCTTCGTGTATAATTTAATATTACTAATGTTATATGTGAGTGTCGGTGGCTCAAGGATTAAGCACTTGACTTGCAATCTGCAGGTCCTGGGTTCGAATCCCGCCATGTACCAATGTGTTTTTCCATTTCCGGTTTACATATGTACATTTATCCGACGTTCTTACGGTGAAGGAAAACATCGTGATGCAACCTGCACATATCTGAGAAGAAATTCAAAGTGTGAAGTCAACCAACCCACATTTGGGTAGCGTGGTTGACTATGGCCTAATCACCCTTAACTTAGGGTAGGCTCCGATCCCCTCGATGAGGACGTACAGTGAGCTGATGATGATGAATATTATATATGCGAAAGTTTAGATGAATGGATGAAGGGTTGTTCGTTTCTATAGATTAAACAGATCTCGCTGAAATATGACATAAATAAAACATAGTCTGAAAGAACACATTTAACCCTAGGTACTATTTTTTTAATTCCGCGTGGAAGAATTCTTGGATAAAAGCTAGTAAAAAATAAACATATAATATAATTGATGTAAAATATGTAAATATTATTTTTATTATGTTTATAGGTAAAACAACAACTGTGTCTCTAGTATGTAAGGAAATGGGCTTTGATGTGGTGGAATTCAACGCTTCAGATACAAGGAATAAAACATTAATAAAGGAACAAATCGGTGAACTATTAACTACAACTTCATTATCAGGATATGCGAGAGGTAAATTATTTTATTTCTTAATGTATAGGCTAAACAAGAATATAAAAAAACTAGCTAAAGTGTGCTTTAATTGCCTTGTCAAATAACTTACTAATGTACCCAAAAACATCCTTAGTTTTCCTCCTCCTCCTTATGTCGACTTTCTTATATTCCTAGTCATGGTATAATTTAACTCCCAAAGTTTTAATTCTGAAATACATTGGCTTATGCCGTCTATGCAGTCTTTAATAGGTTAGCTGCCGGAATGATTTTTCGAAAAACGACTTTTTTTTTAATTTTGTCCAAAATATAGTAATATTTACATTGCTTATATACTTATTATTTACATATGAATGGAAGTATGGCTTGTCCGACACAGCCTGATTGAAACATTAGCTTGTCGGACATATAATCCGACATGGCAGCTATCGTGTTAAATATATCTTTAAATGCCTGTGCAATAACATATAGTTATCACTGCACAAAATGAGGTGTTAAAAAGTTATATAAACAAACAACCTAACAAATTTTAAACATATGTAAATTCTATTAATAAATATGGTCTATGTTATCCGGGGATAGTATAACTTCCCAACTGTTAAAGAATTTTTCGAATCAGTTCATTAGTTTCGGAGCTTATTACGAACAAACAATCAAATCTTTTCCCTTTATAATATAGATGATGTACATATGCTTACAGGTGATACAAGTAAACAAGCCATTTCAAAGAAACATGTTTTAGTTATGGATGAGGTTGACGGAATGGCTGGTAATGAAGACAGAGGTAAATAACTTGAAAATAATTTTTATTTAAAATAACTCTAATTCAAAATTTCATAGATTTAGGGAAAAAAATCTGAAGTAAAAAATAAAAAAATCAAGAATTTTTTACAGGCTTTTAATTTTCCATCACTTTATATGTCTTGTTATTTTATAAACTGACGACGTTAGTTTTCAATCATATTTGATACTAGTTGTCAAAATATAAAAAAAACTGAATTATAAGTCTATGTGTTCTTCCAGACAATGTTCTATATCTATGCAAAATTTTATCGAGATCCATGCAGCCGTTCTGGTAATACGTAGTAACAAACATCCATCCAGACATTCGCATTTATAATATTAGTAAGATTAATAAGAAGTAATTTTTCTATACAGGTGGTCTACAAGAATTAATTGGCTTAATAAAGTCAACATCAGTTCCCATCATCTGCATGTGCAATGATAGAAATAGTCAGAAGATGCGGTCACTTGTCAACTACTGCTATGATCTGCGCTTCAACAGACCTACTGTCGAACAAATTAAGGTATCATATAGATTAAACTGAAGAATCAATGGAGAGAAAAACAAAAAGTTTGAAATAGATGGCCTAGCGGCGACTATTCTTTGATTGACATTCGTACCATGGGTTTCTGAGACTAGATTCCCGTTTAAAACATATTGTTATCTCTGTTTTGTCAAAGAAGATATGTTTTATACAGAGATTTTGGTCTTAGAAACCCACGGTTAAACTGTCAAAGTTTCTATATGTCATTGTTACTTCTAACTGACAAGAATATCTGACCTGGCAGTCATATTATCAGCTCACTGTACATCCAAAAATAAAGACCTCAAAGCTTACCCTAAGTCAACCGCGTTGGCCCAGTGTAGGTTGACTTTACATATATAGTTGAATTTCTCCTCAGATATGTGCAGATTGCATGTTTTCCTTCACTGTAAAAATGTCTGATAAATGTACATAAGTAAATCAAAAACATATTAGTAAATAGCGGGATTCGAACCCAGAGCCTTATAAGTCAAGTGCTTAATCCCTGAGCCACGAAGATTCCTCGTACTTGGAATGTGTTAACTGTTTGCAGTCGGCGATGATGTCTACATGTTTCAAAGAGCACATCAGGATTCCGGGCGAAGTTCTGTCACAGCTGATCGTAGCCGCGGGTCAGGATGTGCGGCAAACGCTGCACCTGCTTTCCATATGGGCTGCAGACCCCAACCTTGCCGATCCTGAGAGACTAAAGAATGATGCTAAGAGGATCAAGAAAGATGTTAAATTGGTAAGATTTTTAGCATAAACGAACAGCGAACTAAATTCGCCAAAAAAGCGAAGCTACCGTTACCCAAAGACATGCGTAATTGATGCGTTGCCTACTTTAAATCGATAGTAAAGGGGACAAAAAGAGAATATTTTTCCTTCCTATGCGTCTCTTCCTCCGTCAAATCCTCGTCCTGGGATCCTTATAAGAAAAGAGTGGAATGTAAAAGAGGATTAAAATTCTAGTTTCACTTGACGCGTGTCCTCTGTGTGGTCAGAACTGTCATCCTACCAATAGATTAGATGTTCATAGTTCAAACATAAAAATGGTTCTTAATTTCAAAGTTATTAGTTATTTTGTTTTTTAGGGTCCATGGGAAGCAGTAAGAAAGGTTTTTTCAGAATCTGAGCATAAGAACATGTCAATAAGCGACAGATCGGATCTCTTTTTCTACGATTACAGTCTCGCGCCGCTCTTTGTGCAGGAGAACTACATACAAGTTGTGCCTCATTGTCCCAAGTAATATTATTTGCTTTTTTATTTCAAAATTTTCACTTAAAACTCACAAAAATTGAAAAAAAAATTGTTCCACATTCTAAAAATATTTTAAAGACTGCATTTAAATAAATATTGATAACAAATGTATGGCAATTGAAAATATACAGTAAATATATAGGGACAAGATATTGGATCGTCTGAGCATGGCCGCGGACAGCATCAGCCTCGGTGACCTAGTGGATGCGAGGATACGAGGCAGTCAAGCTTGGAACTTACTGCCCATACAGGTATGTTCAGAATTTGAGCAGATAAGTCAGATCACATTATATGTGATTTCCTTTGAAATTATTCGTTTTTATTCTACGTAATTTAAATGTCCACTTGTGGACTCCTGTAGCCTTGACTTATTTTTGAAATTAAGGTATTAGAGGTGTTTATTACTTTAAAAACAAAAAATATCCTGTTTTGTTTTATATTGTTGTTATGATTGTATGTGTTGTGTTGCAGGCAATGTACAGCTCGGTGATCCCGGGGCAGGCGATGGCGGGACACGTGGCGGGACAGATTCAGTTCCCCGGCTGGCTGGGCAAGAACTCGCGCGCCGGCAAACTGCAGCGTCTCGGACAGGAGATACACGCGCACACCAGGCTCAGGTGACACACACACACGCACACACACACTCACACACACACGCACACACGCAAGCACACACGCACGCACGCACACACACACTCACACACACACGCACACACTGATATATACTTATATTTTCGTCTCTTTCCTTCTCTCTAAAATCAATGGTTAGAACAACCATAAAAAACAGTGTCGAATTAACGAACCGATTCGATTAGGTAGTATCATGACGTCATAGGTAGTTTTAGTGAATAAAACATATTAATTTCTTCTTATAAACTATGCTAATATTATAAAAAGGAAAGATTTGATTGTTAGTTAGTTCGCATTAATTAGGCTCCGAAACTACTGAACCGATTTGAAAAATTCTTTCACTGTTGTGAAGCTAACCTATCCCCGTTGCGTTACTTCCTTGCAAACGAAGTTAAAGGCTTTGCTGCTTTTAATATCTTTAAGTATGTATAATAAAAAGCATCGTCAATCAATATTGACTCTTGTTAATAATCTTTTAGCACCTCCGGTTCAAAATCTTCAATATTCCTGGACTATGCTATGCATCTGCGAGATGCGGTTGTGAATCCGCTGCTCACTCACAAGGTCGACGGCATCCAGCAGTCTCTAGATATATTGGAGTCTTACCACCTCCTGAGGGAGGATTTGGATTCACTTATCGAGCTGTCTTTGTGGCCAGGACAACGCAATCCATTGATATTAATTGATTCCAAAGTAAGTCTTATGTTAATTGCTTAAATATACATTAAATGTTTTTTTTTATTTGATATCGGGATGCCAGTTATTTATATAATGTTTTCATATTACAATTGTTGGTCAATGAGATTAAATAATTTTTATCTTTAAATAATCTTGAAAAGATTAAAAAATATTGAGCTCTCTTTTATAAAGCTGTTATGATCTACAAAAATAAAAATTTCAAACTAAAAAAAATAACCCTTTAAAATATTTTATAACAAATCTTAACCTATACTTGAACTATAATAATTTAACAATGACCCAGGTGAAAGCATCAATGACTCGTCTATATAACAAGCGCGCGAGTGCGCTGCCGTACGCACCTGGCGGCGTGCGGCGCGCTAAGCCTACGGATAACGATGCACACGACACAAACGACCTGCTAGAACAGGATGACGAGATCGACCCAGATGATAAAGAAGAGGATAGCGACCCAGAGAATGACGCGATGATCAAGGTAATGATAAATACAAGCCTAACTTACTTATTACACAAGGTTACTATTTAAAAATCTAACTTACTAATGAAAAGTAAATTAAAATCACAGTAATTGTTATATATCTTGTTTATATAGCTCTCGCCCCTCAACTCCGTCTGCGCAGAACTAAAAAAAACTTAATTAGTAGATGAGTTCTTCCCGACTGCGTTCTACATCTTTGCCTAATTTCAGCGAAGTCCATGTAGCCATTCTGAAGATACCTTCTACAAACATCCATCCATCAAAACTAATGTATTTATAATATTAGTATGATGCCAAACGAAAAAAGAAATTCAAATTAAATTGATGATCTCTTTGTTAACAGAAAAAGAAAGTCAATAAAGATAAAGCAGCACCTAAAGATAAACCAAGTACAAGTAAGGAAAAGAAGAAAAAGAAATAATCAAGTTTTTGAAACAAATTGGGAGTTTTATACCTTGCTGTGAATCTTGTGTACCACTTTTACAAACTACTATACTACTTGAACTCTTGCAAGGGCTGGTTATACAACTCTATGCCATGTTTTAATAATCAGTCTTTTGCCTAATTTTAGAAATAAATAACAGTATTAATAAATTGGTTCTTAAGATTGTAAATCATGTAAAAAATTTAAGATGAATAAAGAGAGGTTTTTACTGTATTTTCTGAATGTATTATTTCCCTACAATGTCAACTGTTTTTTTTAAATTATTAAACATACATTTACAAATTGCCTCTTATTTCAAAGTGACAGTTAATTGCATAAAAGCAACATTTAGAAATATTATGTAGACCTTTGTAAGAAGAAAAAATGTAATCTTTTAAAAAAAAAGCTGTTGTTTTTAGAATTCTCATTATGAAAATAGCTTCATATTCAAACTGTAATGTAGTGTTTTTATTTAAACTATGGCCATGTTGATTTACTTATACAAAAACATATATCTGTTCTTGTCATTGCAAAGGTTTTTCAACAATGAAAAGTTAATTATTTGTAACATTGTCATTATTATAATATTGTTTTTACAATGAATGTTTAAAAAGTAATTAATCTGAATCATCAAGGTTTTTCTTCAAAGGTGTTGGCAGCATTTTATGTGATATTTGGTTATTTGCTGCAGCACTAACCATTATATGTAAGAATGTTTTCTGTTAAAAATAAAAGTAAATAAGTGACATGCATCATTTTATTTCCTTTACACAACATTTCCTATTGTTGTGACCATTGAATAACCAAACTGAGCAGACTTTGATGAAACTGAAAATGTATGACAAAGTTTTTATCGCTTTGGTTTTCTACATTTATTTCCACAACATTTAAATATACAATATTATTAATCATGTAGTCATTGATACAAACAAGAATCTACTGTTGCACAGAAGTTACTAAAAATCCACAAATAAATAATAAGACATATCACAATATAACCAAGTTTATTACATAATTGCAACTAATTTCACATTTTAGTTCAGTTCAATTTTAATCCTTCCGTATTTTCGCTACTCTAGGGTCGTCGGGCCTCATGATCACATAAACTTGTTTGTATCTTTTGTTATCACCATCCCTCTTATCGTAATTATAAACACCCAAAACTCCTAAGCCAATACCAACGATAGCAAGGCCAGTGGAAGCCATGACTTCTGGAATTTCATTCCAACCTTGTTGAAAAAGTTGGCCGATTGTTCTTCGTGTGGCCGGAGCAGCCATTTATGAAGCTATATAAAAATTTTCACAAGCGAAATAATTCGGGCGAATACGATTTTCTAGGTTTTTCTTTTTATTGATACTCCTACTTGCAATTTTGATTTCAAATGACAGTCAGTTGACTTGAGCTTGACACTGTCATACAAATTTGACATTTGACAGCAAAGAGCTTGTGAAAGACTAGTGAAATTGACACTTTTAGTTTTATGTAATTTTATTATTTTTGGCTTAAGGTCTTTTAGATAATATATTATAAATAGAAAATTAAGAACTACAATTTAATATTAAGTTGTTCGAAAGTTTTATATGAAATTTTGCGATATTAATAGAATTTTTTAAGATATGTAGTTTTTTAAGACGAAAAAAGAAAAGAAAAAGCACGCCCGAATAAAATATAACAAACATTACAATTTCATAAAGGAGTTACGAGATGATTACTTGATATATTCAAGTTATAACATTTAAAACGACGACGGTATTTCAATTATTTTCAACTGAACTTATATCTTTACAGCCAGTACGTGGCATAATATCAAATTCTGATAAAGCAATAAAATTATAGTTGACAAGCATAGTACGTTTGACGAAGTGATTGATCAAATTTATTGAATTTTTAATTGTATTAAATAAAAGTTCAATATGCCTATGCCTAAGACCATTGGTCATCAAATCCATTTTGCCAAAACCTTATCTGGTTTGATCAGACGAGGTTGGTGGGAAATTCCAGAAATTATGGCTTCAAGTTGTATGGCTGCAATCGGTATTGTTCTTGGTATTGTTGGAGTCTACAACTATGAAAAAAGGAATGGAGATAATAAGGAATACAAATCTGTATACATGATTATGAGACCAGATGATCCAAGAGTCTGTCTTTTGAATAATCCAGTTTATACACAGTATAAAAGATTTTAAGCTTCATAAACAAACAACAAGCATAAACATTATCTAAACGAAATGGATCTTTTATTGTGTATCACCCCTTCTCATCAACGTTGCCGATTCATAATGATTTTGTTTGCGTTTTGTGTTCATATCTTCATAGCAGTAAAACGCAAAAACTATTATCACGAAAGCTTGTTTCTTTGCCATAAACTTTGCTATAAACAAGTTTTTACATTACACGAATTAACGCCATTTGAATAAAATTTAATATATATTAAAATAAATCATCATCGTCATAATCCGCCTAAATTCTTCCACTGCTGGACGTAGGCCTCCCCCATCGATTGCCACAATGCCCGGACAAGTGCCGCCCGCATCCAGTGCACTCCCGCAACCTTGACCAGGTCATCGCTCCATCGTGCGGGAGGCCTACCTACGCTGCCTCGATCCGTCCGCGAATAAATAAATAATGAACAATAATTAAAATATGATTCGTCAATTAGTATTTTTCTATATTAATACATTTTAAATTAAGATTAAGGCTTGTAAACTATTCACCAAAACTTCGAAAAAACTATTAGTATGAGAACAATTTTGTGTTGATTTGTATCCAAAAATTTGTGGTCAAGAGGGCATGGGCAATAATGGTAAAATTGGGTAAAATTGGGTAAAATTAAGTAATGCTGCCATAAATGTATAGTGAAAATGAATGAGCCTTAAACTTGAACATGAACGCTGCTTAACGCAACTGCAAAATGAAAATGACATTGGTTGACGTTTGAAGGTCACGCGATAATTTTCAAACAAAATAAGTTTGCATGTCTGATAAGTTTTTAGTTTAGTTGAAGCAGTATTACTGAGGTAAAATAACTTGATACAAATATGGGTTCGCGTTTTGAAGGTGTCGAACAAGGACCTCCGATCGAAGTCTTCCAACTTAATAAACTTTTTATTGATGACACATTTAAAAATAAAGTCAACTTAACAATTGGGGGTAAGTTTGGAAATGTATACTTTTTTATTTAAAATTTATTTTAAATTACCATTATCATACTGTCACATTCATAGTGATTAAAATTACGAATAAACAATTTATTATGTAACCGGCCGGTAGCGTCATGTTTCCAAAATTAATTTAATAAATTATTTAAAAACTTAATACTTTGAAGATTTAAAAAGTTTTAAAGAAACGAAACATTTGCGCTGCACAGCATAATTTTTAATGATAACATCATCAGAAGGTCACACCTATAGCTAAATTATAATAAAGTACATTTTTAAAATAGAACAAGACTTCCCACATTATTCAACATGTGATTATGAGGATGAGAGTAATTATGTCAATTGATCCAATTAGAAGATTTGTTTGTTATCAACCTTATTATAACTATACTAACAAGGTTGTACCGGACACACTGAATAAAAAATGTATATACTTTATAGAGGACTTTCTAACCTGCTAGATCATCCTGTAATTACTACCACTGTTCAGATCATGCACCATGAAATAATATTGATATTTAAGTCTGCTTATCAATTCTACATATTGATTTCTTATTTTATATACAATTTAGCATATAGAGATGAAAATGGTAAGCCATGGGTTCTGCCAGTGGTGCGCAGAACAGAAAAGCAGATGGCAGAGGATGAATCTTTGCTGCATGAATATCTACCAGTACTTGGTAAGAATTTATCAGCCTTATACTTTAGACTTTGGTAGCTTGATAGGTAAAAAAATAAATATTCTTTAACGTGTTAAATGCTACTAATTGTGACTAGGTCTTTTTCATATTTGGCACAATCATTATTGCATGAAATATTTATTTCTTTTAACTTTAAATGACAGTGTATAAAATATAGAGATAAAATATCTTTGTATTCACATAAGATTAATAGTAAGTCATAAAATTGATGGTGTTGATAACATTACCTCTTTTTTATGTAACACTAATGGTAGCCTGTAACTCCATCAATAAAAAAAAACAATTTCTAGCCTATGTGTTCTTCCAGACTATGTTCTATATATATGCTAAATTTCATCAAGACACATTCAATCAATCTTAAGATACCTTTATACAAACATCCATCTATCTAAACATTAGCGTTTATAATATTAGTAAGATTATTAAGATTATAATTTCCTGTCAAATTTATCATCCAGATAACAATAGGAAACATATGGATTATTACATTAAATTTATTACTATTTAACTAATAAAGTGACAGTAAAATAATACAAACTTATCTTTATTTATAAACAATTTTATATACAGCTAGATTTTTATTTTAATGTGTACAATGTTTATATTAGAAAACTCCGTTGACAAAGTAATGCATGTTATAAATAGAAAAGTAAATAGATTATGAAGCTGGACAGTAGCCAGCTATGCAGTTGTTTATGAGAAACTATGCTAACTAGTTATTTTTAAATATCACTTTGTCTATATTGGTATAGCTATATTAAGTACATAGTTCTATTTTAAACATGAATTCTCTTCTGTTTAACATATTCAATGCATAAACTCGCCCCGCAAGATCAGATTAAGGCTTTTAGTGTTCCGCTGACTATCCATACTGATAGTTCAGTATTTGACTTGACAGTGCTTAGGTTCAGTTTTGTACATAAATAAGTGCATTATTAATTATTTCTTTGTACTACATCCTAATATGTGATAATTTTAGCATTGACTGTAAGTTTCTGAGTCCTTAAATCCCCATTTAAAATGTATCGTTATCTCTATTTAGTCAAAGATGAAAGACAGGGATGACAATATGTTTCTACAAACATTTTGGTGTTAGAAAAAAACGGTGAATATGTTAAATTTTATGTAACATTTTGTCATAGAATGAAACTCGGTAATAGCTTATGTTCATATCTAGTTAATAATAGAAATATTTATTTTTTCAACATCATCAGCTCACTATACATCCCCACCGAGGAGCTCGGAGCCTAACCTCAGTTAGGGGTGACTAGGCCATAGTCAACCACAATGGCCAAATGCGGGATGGTTGACTTCACACATAACTTTGAATTTCTTCTCAGATAAGAACGTCGGATAAATGTACATATGTAAATCAGATATCGAAAAACACATTGGTACATGGCGGGATTCGAACCTAGGACCTACAGATTGTAAGTCAAGTGCTTGACTAATTAAATCAACAAATATCTATAGTTTTTAATTTACTACGCAACAATGAAATTGCTTTTATTCGAAATAGATTGAAGCCAATTTCATTATCTGACTCTAATCTAAAAATTACATTAGTTAATTTCAAACCATGGCTCTTAAAGTGCATGTATTAGCTAACAATACATCTTTATCATCTTATCTTGTCATAAGTGATAGGTTATCTGAACAATTTTAGTAGCCCATAATGAATTTAAATCACCTTTTTATAATGGACTCTATGCTATATGAAATAGAGTACATTTTACAATGTTGTATACTTCTTGCATGCCGTTATGGTTAATTGGGAAACTTGGCGAAACAAAAACTATACTTTATCTTGCTTTTACATAATAGTAGCTAAAGATGTTAAGGTTATAATTACGATTAACTTATTACGAAATCGAAGGATTAAATGGTTGATGTAGGGTTACTTTTAGGCATAATTTTAGTCCTCTTTCCCTTCCTACCCTTTTTCTTATAAGGAAAGGATGGGAATTGGAAGTGGATTTTCCCGAAGAGGGGATGCATGGGAAAGGAAAATATTCTCTTCATATGTATCCTCTCCTCCGTCGATTAAAGGTAGCCAACGCATATGCAATTTCCTATGGGCAACTGTCGCTGGTTTGCCGCCTTATGATATAAAAAAATGAAAAGTGTTAGTACCTGTATATTCAACAAATGTTAACTCTTTATAAGCTATATTATAAAGTTTATATTTCGTTCGCTATATATATAGATATGTTGTTTTCTAGGCTTGGAGCAGTTTACGTCAGCGTCAGTGTCAATGTTGCTAGGAGAAGATAACCCTGTGATCGCCGAAGGTCGTGTAAGTATTTCGTATAAATATAAGCAATCAATTACAGTACCCAGCATTTAGCAAAATTTAAGCAAAATTCCAATATCAGTTGTTTATGGTATGGCAGTGTTTATGTTCCGTTCGCGTTGGATTAATACATCTATATAAATGTTTACATTATCTTGACGCAAACATGATGTGTTGTGTATGTTCGCTTCATACACTTTATATTAACACGTTAGCTGCCATGTCGGATTATATGTCCGACAGGCTAATGTTTCAATCAGGCCGTGTCGGACTATGTGTCCGACAAGCCATACATCCATTCAACACCTCGCTGTGGCTTTTTAAACGAATTGTTGTATACAGCGTGACCCGCAAGGCCCCATTGAAATGGTTTTGAACAAAATTAAAAAAAAAAAATTCGTTTTTCGAAAAATCTTCTGGCAGCTAACGTGTTAAGTAACGATCGAATGTGATGAAATAATACAGTGAAATAGCGTTGTAGTAACTAATAAGCAATCGAATTGATCATAAATTATATACAAGAGTAGGATACATAGTTTATCTGTCCGATAACATTTTTGTTATCTATATGAAGAGATGATAGCGTTATAGTACGTGTTCGAGAGATTGTAGAAATTGTTGAAGGAATGTGAAATACCTGAATCTAAATGTATGTAGCATACAAAAAGTGTTGACGGCCAGTCTTCTTAGTTGTATAAACTTTATTTGTATACCCTTATGACTGATTTACGAGTAAAAAATATGTGTTAGGCATTTGGCGTTCAAACGCTGTCTGGAACGGGAGGACTGCGCGTGGGAGCAGAGTTCCTCAACAAGCATCTGAAGTACACCACATTTTACTACTCCAACCCGACATGGGGTAAGTTACGACTATCGTCGTTATGGTGCATCTAGAACTTAGAACACAGATATATATGAACTAAAAAATCAACGTTTGCAGAGAACCACCACCTCGTGTTCATGAACTCTGGTTTCACTCAACCACGCTCGTACCGCTACTGGAACGCGGAGACGCGCGCCATAGACTTCGACGGTTTAATCGCTGACCTGAAAGGAGCGCCCGAGAACTCTGTTATCATTTTGCACGCGTGCGCTCACAACCCCACCGGCATTGACCCCACTCATGAGCAATGGGAGAAGATCGCCGATGTTATGGAGGTTAGCGATACAAATAATATTTGAAGGAATTTCAGCTAAGAAAAGAGACGCATCGAGCTATTTGTTATTTACAGGAACGCAAGTTGTTCCCGTTCTTCGACAGCGCATACCAGGGCTTCGCCTCAGGAGACCTGGACCGTGACGCTTGGGCTGTGCGCTACTTCGTAAAGCGAGGCTTCGAGCTCGTCTGCGCTCAGTCTTATGCAAAGAACTTCGGACTTTATAGTGAGTACTGACATGTTTTATTATTATTTTACTAAATACCTTTGAGTCGGTAAATTTATTAATTGTGTCAGCAGTAGTTGTGCTAAAATAACTTATATCCCACACTATTTATAGTATGTTAAGTATATAAATAGATAAGTAGGATTTTCATTCGGGATTCCACAAGGTTAATTATATTTTAATGTAAAATGAATGTTTACAGACGAGCGTGTGGGCAATCTGGCCATAGTAATGTCAGACGCGAAGTACGTGGCGCCGAGCAAGTCGCAGCTGACGTGGATCGTGCGCGGGATGTACTCCAACCCGCCGGCGCACGGCGCACGAGTCGTCGCCACCGCGCTCACCAACAAGCATCTCTTCGATCAATGGCAAGTGTCACATTGTAGTACCACAAACATCTTATGGCAGTTTTTTTTACATTATCACTTCGCCTACAAGTTTTGAGTGTTACCAGTGAGCAAAAATTTCCTAGTCTTTTATAACTTATGACATGAGTTTTCGTAGTAATTCATTACTATTTAAATGACATCCCACATTAGCAAATTTACCCACATGTAGCTTGAGTGATATATTTATGTAATTTCGAAATTATGAAAATGGCAACATTAAATCCTGCAGCTGCCATATTTGTCTGTCTGCCTGCTTATTGGTCAAAATATAACCATGTTCAAATATTTTCCAGCTGCCATCATTCTTGTAGAACGATGTCCAGTCTTATTATTAGAAATACATTTTATTATGTTAATTCTCGGTTTACAGGAGAGACCACATCAAGCAAATGTCATCTAGAGTCATCGAGATGAGAGAAGCATTAAGATCAGAATTAGTCAAGTGAGTTTTTAATAGTGATAGCCGTCGCACGCGACTCCGTCCGCGCGGAATTTATAAAAAAACTTTATTAGTCGCCTATGTTTTCTTCCAGATTATGTTTTATATGTATGCCAAATTGCAAAGAGATCTCTATAGACATTCTGGAGATATAAAAAACATCCATCTTGCGCATTTATTAAGATTAATTTAGCAAGATGTTCTAATGGTCTAAAGATTTATCTCATACATACACAACAATGATTTTGTACTTATTTTAACAGACTCGGCACTCCGGGCAACTGGGACCACATCGTGAACCAGATCGGTCTGTTCTCCTACACTGGTCTGACGCAGCGTCAGAGCGAGTACCTGATGGAGGAGTACCACATCTACCTGCTGCGTACAGGACGCATCAACGTGTGCGGCCTCAACCCCGGCAACGTGCAGTACGTGGCCAGAGCTATAAACGACGCCGTCACCAAGTTCCCACAACAACAGTAATGTATTTCTTTACCTGATCATAGCGGTGACCGGTTTGTTTGTGTTGTCTGGTACACTCAGCTGCAGTATGTATACACTTACAAAAAAGAGCGTCGGTGACTCAGGGGTTAAGCACTTAACTAGTAATCTGCAGGACCTGGGTCAGAATCCTCCAATGTAACAATATGTTTTTCGATTTACCGAGATTCTTACAGTGAAGGAAAACGTAATGCAACATGCACATAGCAAAGAAATTTCAAAGATATGTGTGGGTTTCCGGGGAAAAAAGCGGCAACTTTGCGTGTCGTTCCGTCTCCCGAAATGGCAAAAAGTGGATTGCGGAGATTCGTTTGGCCATGATAAATGGAGGTCCGTGGTCTGTGCCTAACTCTCTGGGTTACATGCTTGGGTTGAGTTACAAAACTTTAGAAACTTATTTATATATTCGGTTTTAACAATACGTATTCACGGATTCATCAAAAAAATGTTATCGTAGTAAGAAGAATATAGGGATACTTTGAAATCGAAAGCGCATGTTAGTATTTGAAGTTTGTATATGTATACATTTATGTAGCTGACTGTACACTGTAAGACACCGACATAGATATGCCTACGATTACGAAAAAGCATTAATTCGAGACCAATTTGTTTATAACTTTATATGTACTAATGTTTCGATGACACAAAATATAGATTGAAGTTTTTTTTCTTTATAAAGTTGAAAAATACTTTATAAGCGAAAGTAATAAAGGTACAATGTAATGTATAAGAACATCTTTGATCTTTGACATTTGAATCATAGATTAAGTAATCTATGACATGGTATTTTTTACATCTCGTGTTACGGCAGCTTTTTAACATAACAAATCGTTCTCGCTATTCAAAACTGTTGTTTATTTATTAATATTAAAGCTTATTGCTTTATGTGTAAGTAAATATCTGTTCAAACATTATTTCGATATAGTACATAATACAACACCAACAAAGAAATTCAAAGCAATATTAAAAATTTATGAATATATATTGATATTATTAAGATTTTATATATTATATAAAGAATTTAGCTGTTTTATTGCACATTTTGTGCACAAATTCACAAATTAGAGATATAAATTTATTTAAAAAGTATTTATTAAAATCACTGCCGTTGCAAGTTTTTATGGCAGATACATATACGGTCATAATAAATAGAATATGTGATATATATGTTTGTATATGCTGAATGTCAGCCAGTATTATAAGCTTTTAGTTCAAGTCTAGAACAAAGTAATGAACACCTACAAAATTATATAGCATTTAGTGTTATTTTTTAACATTCTCCAAAAATGTTTTGTATGTGCTTTCAAATATATAATCTCATTTGTTATCAATTTTGTTTTTTATTTAATTTTTTTTAAAAACATATACCCCAAAGGTTTCCTTCTTTGACAACTAGATAATTGATGATTCCTCTAGTCATTTTTTCAGAAATATAAGTTAAAAGGTTTGTGAGAAAAATCTGTCATAATCGAAAATAAGTTTTTAGTTAATCACCTTATTTATGCGTGCAAACATTTTCTTTTCAGCATTCCAAGTCCTAAATTATGAGTGCCGTAACAGTCAGGTAATAAAGCATTTACTTGACTTGTGTGATGATAATGGTGACGGAAGCTTTGGTGAAGGTCTAACTGTGGGTTTCTGACATCAAAAATTCCGATTAATATCATGTTAAAGATAATGACGATATGTTTATAGAGATTTTGATCTCAGAAACCCATGGTTTCTTAATAATATTTATTTTTATGATATTGTAAATAATATTTCTTTTGTCATTAAAACGTATTTAAATCAATATTTTTCATAGAAAAAGTTCTCTTTGCTAACAGCTGATTTCCACTAAGTGATTAAGTATCGTCATCTCTTAAATTATCTTTGATAAAAGCGAGATAGAAATAGACAATACCCCTTCACAACTAAACATTGCAAATAAGGACTAGTGTGTTAATTAAACAACAATTTAATATTTTCATTGTCTTTTATTAATTATTTTCTTGTTTAAAGTATTTACTTACAGTAAATAGTCGCGTGAACAAATACTTTTGTACACAAAACTTTATACATAATGTAATTTTAAAATGAAGAACATAAAAGTATTCGTTATTCTTAAAAACAATACATATAACAATATTAACTAGGACTCCATGGCTTCTGTCGCGGCTGCTGGGATGCGAGGACCGAAACGATTCAGTACTAAGAAACAAAACAGACAATTTACAAAACACTGTCATTATCTTTGGTATTAAAACACTGCTACAAACAGGTAATGTTCAGTTAAAGAGGCGTGACTGTGGGCGGGGCCTGATCCATTTGGAGGCGGAGCGGGAAACTGATACCAAACATTCACATTAGGGGTCGCCTATTAACACGCTTTTAGCAAATTAACCCCCCCCCTCAAGTACACCCTCAGCAAAAAACACGTATTTGTTTTGTATAACATTAAAGTTTTCAAAATATAATTAATTTTTTATTATATTGACGTGATTAATCAGATGAAAAATACACTAAAATACACTAGTGTATTTTAGAACTTATCTTCTTTTCTTGTAAACCTAACACAAACGTCCACAAGCAATAAGATAGTATGGAAAATGTATTGTTAAGGCTTTAGATGGCGTAGTGCTGACCTTGTTCATTAACGGTGAGGTCGACGAGCTCGATGTGGCACTGCTTGTTGTCTCCGCCGAGCGCCAGTGAGAGCGGTGCGTCGGGGCAGGTGGCTACACACAGGCTCTGCCCACATCTGTTACTGCGCATGCTCACCTGAGTAGCTCCGCCGCTGCAAAGTTTTTTTTTTATATCAAAAGATGGCAAATGAACGAGCGGCCACCTGAAATAGCGAAGCGATCGTTGCCCATAGGCAATTGCATATGCGTTGTCTACATTTAATCGACGGAGGGTATGCACAGAAAGAAAATATTTTCTTTTTCCATGCATCCGCTCATCGTCCACTTTCACTCTCCATTCTTTCCATATAAAAAAGAGGGTGGGAAGGGAAAGAGGACTAAATTAGGGCTCCGGGACGCACACTCATCAGACTGCACGCGGAATTGCTTCCACTTGACGCCTGTCTACTGTATGGTTGTGGTATTTCACCGGGCGAGCCGGGACATTTCGTGCGTAGATGTTAAAGATGCTCAATGCTTGTAAATTACAACTTTTGCTTCTTTCAAAATTAAATGAGTCTGTTTATGTTATAGATAGTTCATTCTATCTCTATTATTAGTTTGAATTCTCAGCAGCTATAAATCGCAACCGTCAGCGCCAAAAGCAAATCAAATAGGCACAAAATACCACGTCAATGGTTAAAATTTGCTAAATAAGAAGATGGAGGATAACATTTTTACTAACGTTTTCACAGTGGTGAGAGAGACAAAGCGTAAAATTAATGGGGAAGAAAACTGTAAGCTTCAAGTAGGTGATAGTGACGATATGTTATTCTAGCGATTTAAAAAAATCCATTCCTTTTTTCATCGTTAAAAACATAAAAAAACAATAATACCTCGTAACATCCCAAGTCTTGAGAGTGCCATCTGTGCTCGCAGTGATCAAGAGGCCGGGAACTTGCTCGCTCAGTATCAGTCCTGATAAAACACACAAACACAAATTCAATGGATATTACACATAAAAGTCTACAAACATTTCTAAAAAGGTATAACTTTACCGGTTACTTCCTTTTCGTGTGCATCAATAGTCCAAAGAGGGAGATCCTGTCTGCAGTCCACATACGCCACTTTACCTACGTTGTTACTCATCTGTGTTAAAAAAATGCTTGACTATTATATTTCACAGTCACCATTAATATTTAAAATACAAAAACAAGTATTTTATAAAAAAATGTGACTGACAGCGAAACAGAATGGGTTATGCTTGTCCCAGACGACGCGCTCTATCTCCGGCTCGAGGGACCAGCCGCGGTGCGTGTCCGGTGTGCGGCAGTCCAGCACACGCGCACGTCCGTCGCACGCGCCCGCCAACAATGTCTGCGCCTCCAGCGGGTGGAAACACAACGACTGTACCTGAAATACAACAGACATGTTAAAAACTACAACTACCTTCTCATAAAACAATATGAAAGAGATTAACATAGCTTCAAAACTTTTAACACATTCAATGCTAGTGTAGTTGTCGACTGTCTTCATACTTCTATGAAATCACATCTTGGATTTTCTCAAAAAAAAAAAATATTGGAGACATTAGCAACTCCTAAGTGTTCTTCTCACTAGAAGCAATATTTTGAGTAAACATTAATAAAAATTGGGTAGTAATGGAATAATAATTACTTTATCGGAAAAGCAGTTGATCTTGGTATGAGGCGTGCCTTGGTCCAAGTCCCATAGCAGTACCGTGTTGTCAGCAGATCCACTCGCCAGGACATGTCTGTACACAATAACAACATAGTAAAAAGATTGAATTACTAACCTAAAATATGCTTAACTTCAACTTGAATTCTCACTTATATATCAACTTGGATACAGGATAAATATTTTCCATACATTAAATTAAGAAATTTGTATAATTTCAAAGGGACTAAACTATTTTATTACTAAATGACCGCGCTGCTTAAGCAGATTGACATGATATGTTAAAAGTCTAGTTTAACCTAAATTTCTTACGTGAAATTTTTATTCCACGACAGATCAAGCACAGCATCTTTGTGTCCTATACGTTTTATTTTTTTCTTCTTATTGGGTTTTTTGCCCAATTTGTACGCTGGCTCGAGACAGTTTTCAATGTCTAAGTCCCACACTTGTATGACTGGATCCATGCCACCCAACGCACACAAGTTACCTGTGTTACAAAACAAAATAAAATCAGATAAGAAAGAAATCTTCTTTAATCAAAATTAATTACCAATAGCAATTTTTTTTAATTTACACACATCTAGAAGTAAATAGTAAATAACAAAATAGAGTTAATAATGATATAAAAAAATAATTACTCAGGCCTCAATAAGCTTGTCTTTTTTATATTACAAGGTGGCAAACGAGCACGACAATGGACATCTGTAATTGCAGATGCTTTGCCTACCTTTCGCCTCATCTCAGAGTAGAAAAATCGAAACGGAATAGAATAAACGTACCTGGTTGTGGGTCTGTTGGGTCATGACTTAACCATTCTATACAGAGAGGAAACCACGGCAGTATTATATCATGATGAACATAGAATGAACCCTCTTCTTTATTGAAAACTAAAACAAAATATAACTTAAGTAAGGTCATATAAATACTTAATTCCTCTTGTAATATTAACACATTCAATGCCATTACAATTTTAATATAGAAAAGTGAACTTGCAATATAAATCAGTGGCCAGTGTCTTACATATGACAAATAAGTAGTGTTCAACTTACTGTGTACTTCCAATATACTAGCATCACTCTCCACATGCCCTACAAGAAGAAGGTTGTCTGTTGGTTTGATTATATCGTCCTCTTCATCACTGTCCGGTCCTTCTGTCTGTGTAAAATCAATTAGTGAATGTTTAAATACATTTACTAGAAAAATGACAAATATTAAATAGAACATCAAGTTATTTGGAACTTTTTACTAGTGTCTATATTTTTTTAAGCATTTAGGTGGCTTTTTAAGCATTCTGGTTGTAGTTTATGGACACTTTGGTGCATGCAGTGACCTTGAGTTGTTAAATAAAAATTTAAACTACCTATAACAGCATTTCCAGTTATGTCTGAATGAGATTTAAAAAAACATTAATTTACTACTATTCATATGTATGTAAAGTTAAATAAAAATGATTCATCTCACTTACTCTTATCTGAACATCTTCACTGAGGTCTCCTAGGTTAGGCAATGTTGCCACAGTACCAATACCAATAGGGTTTGCTGTCGCTGAAAAGTATAATAAACATTTTATATAAGTTTCTGGTGTTATCTATGAATGTTACTATGCCATGGTTAATAGCCTTTGAGGTTGAAGAGCACTACTGCGTGTACTAGAACTTCATATTGAGAAAACTGAAGTCCATATTGAGATATTTGAACCTCTAAAGGCAAAAAGTGAAATTTTAGAATGTGGTTTTGTATGGATGGAAATTATTTTGTTGTGACCTAGAGGGAAGATGAATAATTATTACTCACTATTGTCTTCTTCATCGTATTGGTCAAAATTAAATTCATCATTAGGGTTTGCTGGTGGTTCCCTAGTTTCTGTTTCACCTTCTTCATCACTCTGATCATCACCCTGTTCTGTTATCCTATTTAATAGGTACATTTTAAAGTTTAAGTACTACTACAATATTATATTTTAAGATTGTGATTGTTGCAAATAGAATTTTAGTCCATTAAATTATTTAAACTTTGTGAAACAGAACTAAACATAAACGGCTCATCCTAAAAAAGAGCCCATCATATACTCTAAACTGGTTGGTACATACATAATGTTAGGGTATATCATGATCAAAATATTTAATTTTATATTTAAAATTAACAAAATTTAAGACAGTAGTTATATAAATACCTCAAATCATCAGCCGTTTGTTTAATTATTTTTTCCAATTCTTTTTCTGTTAATTCTATCTGGAATAACAGGATAAAATTAGAAATATTCCTTACAATTAAAAATGATGTATTTTGTATAAATTTATAATTTATGAAATATTGTTATTATAAATAAATAATTATACTTTTTCAGGCACAGATTTGGCAACTCCTCTTTGCACAAAATGCATACATGATACTAAGCTAACAGTTGGTGTATTTTCTTCCATATTTTATTGATATATTAGCACGAGGCAAAGTAAAAACGTGCTTTTGATCACCAGTATTTGACAATTTTGACAGATCTTTGTTTATTATATTTTTGACCTTTCCAAACATTATTTTATATACTCTTTGTTTCCAAATGCCAAAGACTACAGTCAATAACATCCCGATAATAAAAAGATAAATAAAACGATGGATTTTTTTTAAAAGATTAAAAAGATAAAGGTTTAAAAATACATAAAAAATAATTTGCATTTTAGAGGATTAAAACAAGAGTATGATACAAAATAACAATATTTGATAAAAATAATAAAATTCTTTTTTACATGTTAGTCTCAGATTATTTTTATAAAAAAATTTGTTAAGATCATGTAAAACTGAAGGACTTTTTTTTGTACTAAACTTATCAAAAAATTATCGAATCAACACAATCGAGTCTCCTCACTATTAGTCTGTGGGCCAAATTGACCATACGAGTGATACGAAAGTTCTTCATTTGACGTTAGTCTTCTAAAATTCTTTTGGTTCGTTTTAGTGTTAAACATGGTGAATTGTGCAGTTTACTTGTGCAAAAGAAGATCTAAAACTTCAAATTTACGCAATCATAATGTCTCATATCACAAGTTAGTACTGTAGTTTGAAAACAAGTGGTTTTATCCTTATTCAACCGTTTATCTCATTCTACGTCAGAAAACAACTAGAAATACTTGCTGGTGTCATAGTGATGTTCATCGTTAATTTACGGTTAATTTTAAAAATGATAAAACAAGTGGTTCTTATTTATTTGAAAAAATTTGAACCCGAAACCAATATCTTTAATGAAAGTGAACCAGACATTATTTATTTTTAATTTGACCCTGGCACCGCACCGTACCATTAAGACGGAGGTTATAGCAGACATATGCAAAATACGTTGTAAATTGTGTAAAATAAGCAAGAGATATCTTCTAATATTATAATGACGTCAACCTTTAATACTGTTAAAAGTATTAAATACTTGTAACCGAAAATAACATCCAAATATTAAAGTATGTAATGTAACTTTGGTTCAAGGTTTCCTAGAGATCCTACAGTAAGACAAGAATGGAGAAAATTTTGTAACAGAAGTAATAAATGGAACCCTACACAAACAAGTGCCATTTGCTCGGATCATTTTACGCAATCCAGTTTCAAAATATATTCAAACATCAAGCGAATATTGAACAAAGGGGCAATACCTACTCTTCGCACCTGTTACTGCTCGGTAAATTGTGCAATCGCTTATTAGTTGCAAAAGATTATACGACTATAGCGAGGATGTTTTCATCCTTTATTATTTCTATTTCAGAAAACAAAACAAGAACAACATTATAAAAATGAGGAGATATTAAAACCCCAACAGCAAACGTCTAAAAAGGCGCCTTCCAAAAATGTGCGAAAAACTCTTTTTATTTCGTCACTATTTAAACATTAATTTGGTTTACTTAATTCCGTAGTATTTTTAGGTAGAAATTTCTACGAGTAAGAAGATTAAAAGTGATTTGAATAAAAAAAACAAAATCATTAAGAAACTTCGAGATAACAACCGATATTTAAAAGCCAGAGTTATTACTTTAAAAGAATGTGTAAAAAAGTTGCAAGAGAAGTCCTCAGTAATAAAAGAAGAGTGTACTTTAGAAGAAAAAGAAACTTTGGAAAACAAGAACCCGAAAAGGTATAGAAGAAATACTATATTGCGTTAATTCACTTATTTTCTATAGTATTTTACTTCGTGTGAATTTCTTACATGTTTGTAAAGATCCAAATCAATTTCACAAAACACAATGAACTCACTAAAACTAATTGAATTCATTGTTCAGTTTATGGAGCAGTCTCTGATTGGGAATTGCTTCATTATAAACTTTCAACTAGTTATAAATAGTTGATCAATGAGTTGATGAAAGCAAATATTACACCTTACATTCCGTTGACGATAAGACAACCGCCCATCACTATTTCGTAGTACATTGGATTACATATGCAAAGATACTTTGCGTGGTGATTGTCATTTACGTTACAAAGTAAAAAAGTTTAAAGTTGAGGGTATCCATACCAAACTTTCTCTACAGTCCAAATAATCAATGTAAGAATCCAAGCTATAAGAATCTTAGTTTTTATTCGTTTTGACATTTCGACATTACCTATTTTTTTTTGGTTTCCTGAAGAGTGTTATTTTATCTGTGATGTTTAAATCGTTGTGTGATTTGCCACAAACATAGTTTACTTTTATTACGAAGGGAAAGTTTATTAAAATATTCCTCCCAAATTAGCAATTTAACATTTTTTTTTAATAAAGCATATGTGAATATAAAATTTTAAGTGTAATGATAAAAAGTCCAAGAACCATAGACAAGTGTATCACCGTCACAGCCAATTCACTGCGTGATAAAGGAAAAACGCTCATGGAAAATTCAAGTTATTAAAAATTTATTAGGTGTTTTTCATATGAAATATTTAATTGTAATTTGCAAAAAAAAACATTTTATTGAGGTTAAATTTTGTTCCCCAATTTGGCCCTACCCTATAGTAACGTTCTGACAGGTGAAATAAGATTGTCGATTAACTATTACAAAATAACTTTGGTGTGTACAGATAGTGTTCTTATTTCTAAAAATAAAAGCATTCAGCATTTAATAGATGCAAGAAGATCATTGTGTTTAAATATTTGGACAAAAATTTACACAAATTTTTGTTGAAATAAAACTTGTAACTTTTTGTTTAATCTAGTTTGTCATCATTTTTTAAACGTCAATATTGTTTCCCTTCATGACATTACTTTCGATTGGATTATTCGATTTTATATTTCCTAGTCTTTGTGATTTTTTAAGTTATGATACTAAATAATATTTATAATAAAACTAAATCTTCACGATTTTGTGGCTTAGGTCAAGGAACATGAGTAAAGATCAAGAGGAAGTTGTCGTTCCTACGGAATGTGGATTGGCGGAATGCCGGACATGTCTCCAGGCGATTGATAATAATTCAGTTTTGGTCGATTTATTTCAATGCTGGATACCACCTTGGGATGGCATGGAGTCTACTATAGCTGAGGATTTAGCAAAACTCGCAAATGTTCAGGTATTTTAAGTTGCCTATTTGAGAAACATGAACTAAGACTTTACTAGATAAAGTATATATATGTTGATGTAATCATTTACTTTCTTAAACAAAAGAACCAAACGAAGAGTTGGTTCAAATACAGTAACTCCAATAATAGTGCGTATGTTTTAGATAACCTCCAAATGTTTATATTTATAAAAATTGTGGTATTTAATAAACAAAATGAAATAAATTGCATAAAATAAATTATAACTATTCCTTCCTAATCTTAGTAACATTATGTTTTCAAATATTGTTTTTAATTTGATTTTCAGATAACACAAACAGATAAATATTCAAAAGTGATATGTGAGCCTTGTTGTCTAAAACTACAGAGTGCATGTGATTTTGCTTATATTGTACGAAAAAATGATAGATTACTGCGTCAGAGATATCCACAATCACCTGAAAATAATGACAATTGTAATAATATCAAGACAATATGGCCTAAACCTATTCAAATAGATAAAAATATCAATGGGACATATGATAATTACGGGGATGTCGATATTAAGCAAGAAGTGATGTCGGAAGATGAATATAATGAAATGGATTATCCTAGAGAAGAAATGGCTAGTTTAGATATTAAAATTGAACCCGAAGAGTTGATGCAACCTATGTTATTGCAACCTCAGGAACACGAACAAATTGATGAGACACATTCACCTTATCTGGAGTTAAATGGTGAGCACCTTATAACATACTGAAATTTCTAATTTAAATTTGTTATAATGGTATATTCCTCATAGTGCCTTGTAAGGGAACATACCCATACTTTGTGACCATTTTAGGGGGGGGGGGGTTAGTGGCTCAGGTTTTGTGTGACATAGTCGTTAGTTGTTCTTTGTCATAATATATTATTCAGTAGTAATTTAAGTATGAATGCAATCTTAAAAAAAACTAAAAAAATTGGTCATATGTCCCATAATGTAATAATATTGATATAATTATAGAGTAATTGATATAAAATATATTTGTTTCAGGACATGTTTTTCATGACTTAAATGAGGAGATTCCATTAACAAATGGTAATGATGGTAAAGACGATGTAAGTATGTTTATGCATAAAAATAAAATAAAAATACCAATTATAATCTTAGTCTTAGATATATTGTATACAATTTTCAGCTTCTAGAAATAAAGGAGGAACCACTTAGTGATATAGATGATGTAGATGTTATACCAACAGATCTTCCTCTGGTGTGTATGTTGTGCTGCAAAGAACTGAACAGTGTCACCGGCTTGAAGGTAGGGATCAATTCATATCTCCACACCTTATCTTATATCTAAATGTTTTTTGTTTGAAATAAGAGATGCCTCAATCTGTTCTAAAATTCTTGAATAATTTCAAATTGAAATGAAAATAGAATTACAAAAAAAAAACATTAACAACAACTAATTAATGTTCTGGTATTTCTAGGCTCATGTGATCGCTCAACATTCTTATAAATCAGTGAAAAGAAAGTCTGGAAGTTGTTCACCGGAGAAGAGGAAAAGGAAACAGGAATTTGTTTGTGGTACATGTCAAAGGAGTGAGTACAAATAATACAAATAGCCTTAATCTTACTAATATAAATGTGAATGTATAGATGGATGGATGGATGTTTTAAAGTATCTCCAGAACAGCTGGATTATGGATATAGATGATTTTTTTATTTTTTATTGCAGGATTTATGACATCAACAGATCTGATGGTTCATGAGACTTGTCATAACAAGAGTGTTTGTTATGCATGTTCAGCAAAGTTTGATTCATTTGAACAGCTCACTAAACATAGTCGGAAGTGCAAAGCAATCGCGAATAAGGAGCCACAGAAGCCCAAGACTTTGGAGGATGTTAAAAGGTAAAAATAATAATTACATGATCTTGTAAAGGCTTTAAAACTTTTACGTGTTTTATACCTTAGATTAACATGTCTTTATAATAGGGAAGTAAAATTACGATAACACAAGCAAGCAATATTGAATGTAATATCTTATATATAAAATTCTCGTGTCAATTTTCGTTGCCATACTCCTCCGAAACGGCTTGACCGAGTCTCATGAAATTTTGTGAGCATATTGAGTAGGTCTGAGACATCAGACGAACATCTATTTTTAATCCCGCGCGGACGCAGTCGCGGGCGACAGCTAGTTATTTATATATATATCTCTTACTAATATAAATGTTGGATGGATGTTTGTTAGAAAGTATCTTTGTAATGGCTTAACTGATTTTGATAAAATTTGACAAAAATATAATTTAAAAATATAATCTGGAAGAACACATTGCCTACTTAAACTTAATAAAAACGGCTAAAACACTGACGTATGTTCGTCCTATGGCGGCACCAACTAACTTCTAGCCCATCGGGGCCCTAGTCAGTGCCACTACTGGATGAACATTTGTGAGTTTTAGCTTTTTTACATAAGTTTATCATCATGTTTCATGAAAGTTTGAATACATAGGCTACTTCTTATGTTTTTTTTTTAATTCCGGGTGCATGGAGTCGTGGGCCACGGCTATTATTACTATACTTGCGTTTAAGTTGTGATGGGACTCCTTGCTAGAGCAAGTGTAACAAATTTGTTTTTTTATATAAAACAAGCAGCAGGAACAATAGTATGTCTAGCCAATGACACAAAACTTAAACGTAAATGTTTTCTATTCCAGACCAATAATTCGTGACACGTTTTCCATCAGTCAACCGAAAACAAAACCAGAAAATGTGACTTTTAAATGTGAATCATGTGACGAAGAGTTCAGTGATAAATATTATCTGACGATACACGAAGAGATTTATCATACAAAGAGTGAACAATGTAGTGAAGTGAATGAAAATGGTGATGTGCAAATGGAGGACACTTTAAGAAGTGTTTTTGGTAGTGATAGCAGTTAGTTTTCTTTGAATTACGTATATATACATAATATACGTGAGTTATGGACTTATGTGTAGTGGAAGTTAAGTTAAACTAAGACTTGACCTTTATCCCACCTGATGTTATGTGATGTGATCGAAAGATGGTATGCGGTAGCTTAGAACAAAATATTGATTTCTGGGGTGTGGAGAGTTTACCCTTCACATATAGAAACCTTACAGTGACAACATGATATAACCTGCACATACCTGTGAAGAAATTTAAAGGTATGTGAGAAGTCAACCCGCACTAGGTCTGCGTGGTTGACTATGGCCTAGTTACCTAACTTGGATAGACTCCTAGCCCCTCAGTGGTGACATATAGTGAGCTGATGATAATATAACCTGTATATCAATGCTAGTGTTTTAAATTTAGATTGTTGTCACAGTGTAAACTATTTTATCTGATGAAAAAATTCTAGAAATGAAACCTTTGCAAATATTTTTTCAATAAAACAGTGTTTAACCTTGTTCATTGGTTTATATCAGTTTAAATTGTTACGAAACGCGGTATTATGTATAAAAATGTAGCAATGACTTTTTTTTCCTATATTTTATAAATTGCAACATTTTATGTATGTTATTTTGTGCATGTTTTTGTATGTAATAAATTAGTATAAATTAAATCTCAACACAAAAGATATTGTTTCATTTCATAGTGAAATAAAGAAAGTCTTGTCTATAGTGATTGGGAAAATAAAATCACATTATTCCAAACAAATATATAATTTAATTTCAATACAACAACAATGCCGTTGTCAAACATCAGTTAATATTTATTTATGGCCGTCAAAGGATTTAAAATTAACAGATAGTCACATAGATAAATCTGCCGCCAAACTTAGAATTGTCAAATAAAAATAATACTGTGCTGATTAAGTGCGTAATAAAATCACATATGCTTAACAAATAAGTCTTTATTATACAATTAGGATAAAGGAAAATAAATAAATAGGCATATGTACATATAAACATTGCAATAACGCACATATAATTTTGAGTTACCCAAAAACATATAATTTCTAATCAATATAGGAATGTTAATTCATTGAAAACAACAAAAATATTTAATTCGGATTGAACTCTACAAGAAAACTGAAAACATTAAAAAATTCTATTACAATTTAACATCAATAAACTTAAAACTCTTGAAGAACATGTGTCCCAAAAAATATGAAGAAAAAAGGTACAATCTAGTTCCTATTCATTTCGTTTAAGATACGAAGAATGTATAGGAACAGATTGATAATGTCCATATACAGATTGATGGTAGCAAGGATGTACTCTTCCGGAGACAATGTGGTCATCATCTGCTGGGTGTCAAAGATGAGGAAGAGACTGAAAAAGATTGCTCCGGCGAAAGACAGCGCAACTTCGAAGGCGGAGCTCTGCAGGAAGATTTGAATCAGACCGCCAACAATCAGCACACTGAGTCCAGCCACCAGTCTAAAAATATTTATTAAAACAATGAAATCCAGCAATTTTGATTCAAAGTGATTCTCACGGTTGAGTTGTTTGCCTACCAATGAAGAGAAATATGCTACAAACTAAAATGAAAGCTATTTTCATAAATATTGCATGTTTTATTCTTAAAAGCAATACTCACCCATATCCAATGAAAGAGAAGTCACGTTTAGTGTTGAGCGTGTAGAGGGTGAGTGACAAGACAACTGCAAAGGTGATAGCAAGCGCCTGTAGCACTATGAATGTATCGTAAAACGATACCACCACACCCACAGTATATGCTTGGACGGCAGTCTGAAAATATTCCATGGAATTATTAACAACATTGAGTGACAAGAGGATTCAATTGGCTATCTAACTTTTTTCATCGCATAGTTTAATAGTGATGTATCCCAGAGGTACATCCAAAAGGTATATTGATAGTAGGTATATTGAGGTAGTATTGATATTTTCTACAGACAGAAGAAGTATACATCTCATGTTTTTACATCCATATATTAACACAAACATCTTCATTTGATAGTTTTTATCTTTCTTCATGTTATTGAAGGATTGATAATGATGTAAGTATGTGTACTATTAGATTTTTTTTTGTTACTGAGTAGTCACTGTTTGCCTTGAAGAGGCATTTACAACTTCACCGGGTTTGAGGTGGCGGAGAGCAGATGGCGCTTAGCCTGAACATTGTACTATTAGATTTATTGTCCATGTAATATACTCACAAATGCAGCAAGGAGGTAAAAGTTGGCAGGAGAATCCCGGCGTTTGGCGATTAGTGCAAACAATGTGACTATACTCAAGATGAAGGCAATGAATACCATCCAATCACTGAAAATGCAAGAAATAAATCAACAACTAACCAATATGAGATCCAATTTAATCATTTCTTTGTCAATAAACTTATAAGACTAAGTTGAGTTTGTCTATACAATTAAGCAAGTTTACCAAGAAGTATTTTAGATAAGTCAATCAATTCTTTATTTTAAGTGAATTAAAAACTATTTCCAAGTTTTAACCTTATTTTAAAAAGTACCATAAATAATTCAACTCATTTGGTTAAATATTTCTTGTTTGAATTACTTTTTTACTTGTCAACTCTACAATTGTTTAACACATCTTGCTAAAATTTGGCACACATATAGAATTCACTCATCTTTTTAATTTCTCGAGCTAAAGTCAGTAATTTTTTTTTCTATGCATAACACTTTAATTAGAAGTAGTAGCTTAGTATTTACATCAAAGATAAATCCCTGATAAAATCAGATAAATAAATACTTTGTTATCTATTTCTTTGTACTGTTATCTACATTAGCCATGACAAAACATGCTTTGAAAAGAAGAAATGTAATCAACAATTATTATCTTCACTCATTAAGTAAAATATAACATACATTTTTGATTGATAACTATTACTGTTAAGGTTCATTTCTAACCATTCCAAGTTAAGTTTTAAAATTCAGATTCAAACCAACAATATTGAGTTATGCAGTCCATACACTTAACCAATTGTATATTGTTCTATACCAAAAGTATTCTACATTGACCTCTATAAATCTAATGTGAAAAAAGTGTTTGTGTTGTGTAATATTTCTAATTATTGAAACTTATTTATGTGTATTTGAGTCATTTTGATTTTAAAATTTAAGAAATGTTAATGTTTTCATTACTACATCTGAACATAATTGTATATCTATGTGTTTATGACAAAACTAGCTGTCGCCCGCTACTCCATCTGTGCGGAATTAAAAAAAAACTTAATAAGTAGCCTATGTGTTCTTACAGACTATGTTCTACATCTATGCCAAATTTCAGAGAGATATGTTGAGCCGTGTCAGAAAAACCTTCAAACATTCATCCATCCATCCAAATATTCACATACATAATATTATTATGATACATACTTTTGGTGAATGAACAGTTGTACTGGTTTGACAAGCAAGAAGACTGCTGCAATAGCCACAGTAGCCAGCAGCTGAACTGTGAGAAGACCGTACACCTTGCGTACAAATCCTAAACGGATCTCCTTGTCAGCATTCATCACATTGTTGCGATACGCGAAATCGTCCTGGGTACAAAACTTATAAAATTATGCCTGTTTTATGCAAGACTTTGGATTTAAACTTTAAGAATTTCTGAATATCATATCAAGGATCATCAAGTGTGTCAATTAAAGTCTGGATATTGTGGAAAAGTTATGATTTCAACATATTAGTATTGAGTATTCTGCTGTCACACAATGGCAGCGTTTTTAATTTTACAAAAGTGTACAAAATGGCACATAGACATGTTTTACAAGAGAAAGTAAACAAACACGATTAATCACTTTGGAAAAAGAATCAAATTAAAAATACTTTCTACGGTATGGAAATGGTGTTATGAATACATTATGATAATTAATTGTAGTAAACAGAATTGTATTATTGTCAAAGCTAAGGTCAGCTGACGAATTGCATGGATTTCATAAATTTCTTACCTCTATCGATTCCTTTCCTCCGAGTTCACAATCTTCTTGAGCGTACATTAATGGTATGTTGGCCATGATTAGATTTGATTCGTTTTAAGTTTGAAATACTTTGTTTCTTAATGTCGATATTCAGTACTTTCCTTGAAAACTAGAAGAAATGACAACTTCAAAGACTCGATGACGTTTGTTTTGTGACAAAGACAAAATGAATGTTGCTACTTCTAAAATCTGAAAGCAAAAATAATTTACTTTAAATTCTTTTGAATAAAAGTCGCAATAAAGTATTTTTTAACTGAATAACAAGCATTAAACTCATGTAAATGGCCTTTTTTGGTATTGCAGTTTCACCCGCCCTTCTTATTTAAAGTGGGGTGGGCATTAAGAAGATGTCCTGGAGTTTTTATAAAGAATCTTTCTCACCTTAAAGAATTTTTTCAACTTTGTTTTTTTATCAGCCTGGTACCAAAGGAATCAAGAAATGATCATTACTAATTACTGCACTGAATTATATCATCACCAAAATTGCTTGTATGTTTCATATTGTGTAGTGCCTTATCGTTTGCGATCATTGCATAAATTATTGAACATAAATACACAGAAAACGATGTACATCAGTTTGTTTACTCAATAGCCTTGACGATGCAGCACACTTACAATAGGTCAATTCTAGTAGTTTACTCAGTAAAATGTTACTGACCTACTTAGCTGACATCAATTGTCTACAATGTCGTGCTTTTTTACATTTTGTAAGCAGTTATTTTTCTTCTAAGAAGTCCATTGTCTCATGAATCTATTTTTACTAACCAACAGTAGTGTCCAAAGATTACTGGCCTGCGGTGAAGGGCTTTGTGTCAATCGCGCGTCTCTACGTTATTCATTAGGATAACACTTGGACACATTTTGTATTAGCATTTATCATTATCGAAAGCATTTATCAACTTAAATTTACCGCAAAGCTGAAACAAGACAAGTTATTTAAGTTTCAGTTTTATAACTAAATTATTATTAAATACATTTTTTAATGAATTTATCTTTAGTTTACTAAATTCTAATAAAACTTACTACTCTAGGAAACTCTAATGAAAAATATACAAAAATATAAATAAATTTAATTGAGGCATTGGCCAACAGAACTTCACTATCATCTGTCCATATCTGAATCTATGTAGGTGCCTTAATTTCAAGAATTCTTACTGCAAAAGTTTTGAATTGAAACATTAATTCATGTCTATTTAAATCGCTCCTTAAAACTCGATTGTCGCAAACTTGATGTCGTCGCGAAAAGGAATTTAATTAAAATTCCCGCGAATAATTATTCAATAAAGATGTTGAAGATAAAATGGGGCATATTTTATTGCTACAAAGTATCTATAGTATGTTATCTTTATATTGACTAGGTTTTGGAATTGTGAATACATTTTTATGTTAACTATTTCTCTAAGTATTTCTACACACACATATGAAATCTTCAGCTATTCGCTCGTCGAAAATAAAAGGCCTTAAATGTGCATGAGGATGAAAAATACATTTCTGATAACGAACATGTTGAAAAATAACCCCAAATTAAAGATAAAAAAAGAGTTCTGTGGAACCGGATATAACGAAACGCGAAAATATAAGTTGCCAGTTCTATCGTTGTTCTGGTTAAAATCATCAAAAAATGTACAGACGTTATATAAATATATACTGATGTGAATTAGGAACATTAAACCTGTATAGTGGCAATCCATTAAGGGACTGTAGTAATGATTTGCATTGGTAAGCAGTGACGCGCTCTGTGGCTCACCGAGTTTCCGCAATGAGAATAAACTGGGTTGCATTTGTCCTATGGACCGAGGGTATTGCTTCAAACATATACAACGTGCGTGTACGAATGTCTCGTACTAAATATATGCAATCCGGATATATTCTGCTTTTGTGTTACCTTATTAACGGTAAAGTGAAATCATTTGAAAGCCAAAAGATTTGAAATTTAAAATAAACTAGTGTTTCATATCAGATTTGATTAGGAGCCGTAATACTAATCTAATTATGTGATTTTTCTTAGCAAATAAATAACCGTTACATAAAAAGTTTTATTCTTTAAGTATTTTTACGGAAAAACACATATGTGATGCTAAATAATGTCAATGTTTAAACGATCAAGAACGCTTTCAACTGCGGACGTGAATCAAACGATTTGCGAACGTTAAATCACTACAAACATCCACAATGGCCCGGCGAAAGCTCATTCAAACAACACAGCTTTATACATCAAAGGCTCGCGGACGGCATCGATGCATCGCATTTCGTCAAAGCCCAACTGCATTGTACGATACCGCATTGCACCCAAGCACCCACCTCACATCCCAGCCAAATTAAAATCTCAATAGCCTCTAATAGCCCCCGTTAATTTGGCCAGTGTTGCCATGATTGTTTTTGATGAGTATAGATTATCGATTTTTTGGAGCTTTACCGTTAATTGTTTGTAAAATCGACTAGTCTACGGTAATATAACATTTTAAATTAAATTAACCAAAATTATGTGAGATAAAGTGGGCGAAAGGAGTAGTCACTTGGTTGAGCATGCGTACAAGCTATAGTAAATACCGTGTCCTTACGACAAAGTAAAATAAATTAGAGATATTTTTATTCTATGGTGATTTTCATTTTTTTGTAAATTTTGCAGTAGCATATTGGTCGACATTTTTATCATGGCTTCTAAGGTAAAAAAATTATAAATATAAAATTTATAACTGCATACAAGTCTCTGCATTTGTAAGCTACTTACGTTACGTTTTGCAGATATTTAATAAATATACCGTAACCGTAGGAGAATGGTAGGGAATTTAATACGCGCTAGTTTGATTTGTTCTTTACTCCCAAAGTGTGGGTTATGATTGATACTTTTTACTGTGAGTTAAACTAATATTAATGGTACCAGAAAGTACAGACATCTAGAACTTTATAAAATTTCTTTATTTGGATAATTTTTTTACAAAAATACTCTTGGCTCATTATGATGAAAACTTTAAAATTAAAATTAGAAAGTTAAAAATAGCCACCGGCAGCTATTCTTGCCATTTTTTTTATCACGACAATCTTTATGAGGCGTTTTCTCGTGAAAATTTTAATTAAATTCCTGTTACAAGCGTCGAGTTTGCGACAGCGGAGTTCCAAGATCCCGTTTCAATATGGAAGCGCTCCTGATCTTTTCATCTTTGTAAAAATATTACATTAATATTAAACGTTTTGTATGCTTAAGACAGACGTCCTTTTCTTGCTTTTAATGATGTGTTGTTTAGCTATCATTCAAATCATCCATCAGTGTGTGGCCACACTACAATTTTGGATATAACTGTTTTACAGTTTTGTTGTACTATGGTGATCAAGACGCAGTGTTTGTGCCAACCCTTAATATATGGTTGTTTTTTTTCCAGAGAGGAATGCTTTATGCATACTCCGCGCCCCGGGGGGACGCGGTAGTTATGTGGGATTCTCCTCCATAGCGGAGGCATACACACTAAACCTCTCTTCCTCCAACGCATCGGGATGGGACCATGGGCACGCTTTCGCTCTCGTCCGCGGCCCTTTGTGTCAACCCTAGGGTTGGTTATTGTGTGAATAGGCACAATAATCTTTTCAATAAATTAGTAGAGTTAGTTAAACATCTACTGTATTACGCAAAAAATAGAGTTAGGTCCGTGTTTTGGTGAACACGAGTTTAAACAAATATTGATTTATTATGGATATCGACATGGATAACAAAAGCTTTAGGCATATGTATTTTGTTATTTATTTGCCAAGATTACATATAGGAAGCCTACGTCTAAACATTTTCAATAATTTTGGTAATGTTTAATTTGAGCGTGCGATAAAAGGGTTGACATATGTTTAAGCTAAAACGGAATTGAAACACTGTCTATGTTTTCTTGTTAAAGCAAATCTACATTGGTCCTTCGTCTTTTTGTAATAAAGGGATGAAGTATTTAAGACGAGAGTACGGATGATAGAGAAAAATAGGGTGGCGTTGATCGGAATGGGAAAAGTTAGGTTAGATTTTTATAAGTCGTATTTAAAAAAAAATATGTTATCAATGATATTTTAATATGCGCAGTGACGAATACAACTAGGCTGCATTGCGGTATTGTACAATGCAGATAGGTTTTGCTGAAATTCAAATCACGAAGAAATATTGCCAAATTATTTTTCATAATTTTTAAATTAAAAAAATTAAGTGCCAAAGTCATTGTCGTTGAGTTTGTTAGAGGTTGATTCAGAACATTTATGTCTCTATGGTTTTGTTTGTTAGTCCGTATCGTTTGGTTTTTTTTATAAGTATATTTCTAGTTTTTTCAATAAGATATTTTAATGTATGTTGAAGAAGTCATGTTGGTGTTATTGACTTATATAACGTTTTTATAATAATCAATTCTTAATTTTTTTTATTATACGATTATTTTAAACATATTGATTTACAGATGCATTATGTTATTGTTAACTATTAACTAGTAACAGTAACCTAGATTTTATTTTCTTTAAAAGTTAATTATTCTAAAAACTTTTCCGCTGACCGAGCTTTTTCAAACCACTAGAGATTCTCGCTCGTTTGAGCTTTTGAATCTTTAACCGACTCGTTCAAACGCAACGATACAGGGCAAGAGAAAAAAATACAAGTTCTCAAAGCTGCGGTTTTGTAGTATATTAAACTCGTCTCAGAATTTCTTAGCTACACGTTCGTATGCTTACGAATATTTTAGGATTTTATGCAATATACGGATACCTGAGGAGTATTTCGTGGTATTTATATTTTATTACTATTTGCGTACTTAACGTTATTTTGTTTGCAAGTAATTGATGCAAAATTGGCCATGATAATTTATAAATAAAAGATTAAACAATGATGTGAAACGAAACGCTTTAATATTATTTTCTGTTTGTTATTAATTTAAAGATAATACAAATCACTTATCGCATCGGAGCTGTGATTATATCCCAATAATCTTTTTAGCCGACTTCAATCGTTTTATAAAAATTAAATTTTCCATTAATTATACTTCTTCCGTAAAAGGCAAAAGAGTACAGCGGAACAAATGAAATAGGTTTCATTTTAACAAGGTCCGTGCGGAGCTGCGGGCGTTTCATTTACGCCCCTATCACATTGACGACGAGAAGAATCGAAACACGAATTTCGCTCCGATCAATGCTCATCAGTTTTAAGTAATAAAGAAAGACGATAAATCGTTTCGATGAAATATTATATAATGACCTTATATAATATGCGAGACAACACAATTCTACTAATATCTTTGTCAAAAAAAAATTCTTCTTCTGTATCCAATCCATTTATTATGTGAACCGATAGTGTTTTGTTTTATTTTAATTTTGCTTTGGATTCGCGGTAGTGTGATAGGGGCGTTATTACGGATTTGCTCCGTATTGTTTCGTTTCCATTGAAATTTGGGTATGCATTGTTCGTCTACTGGAACACGGTTAGTTTGCGAGCTTTACAAGCATGAATTGTTTCAACAGACATGTTCTACGTTTCTATGTAAACATATATAGTGTTATTTATATACATAGTGATTTGTGGTTAAAAAACTGAGTTATGGTGTAACAAAACTATACTTCGAATCGTAGCATAAAATTCTTTGACCATTATGTTCACCAATTTTCCAATATAAAAATCAATATTGTATATGTAAACTTTGGATGATTGCGATATTAAAACAAATGAAAGTTTATATTAATATATAGCTTGATGTTTTTATATATCTCATTATCTTACGTTTGCAAACGCTGGAGCGAACAAAAAGATTTGATGTGTGCTCGCACCTCGCAGCGCTGCATTTAGATATGTACATTTAACTGAATGTTTTTAATTAAAGCGCTTAGTGATGTGACGCTTTCTTAAATATATTTATATCAATGAATGTAACGGCTACGTGTACAATTTATCTTAATAATATAACAATTACGATATTAACCGTGGGTTTCCGAAACCATATTTTGTCATAGGTAATGATAAAGATGACGATGTTTATACAGAGATTTTGGCCTCGGAAACCTAAGGTTAATAAAAATAAAGTGGTCACATTTAACTATCGTAAAAAAGTTACTTAAAAATTATTTTAAATATGATTGTGTCTTGGAATATTTGATGTGTCTTGCATCACAAATAAGTTGTTAATATGTACGGATATACAAAAACATTATTTTTAAGGATAAAGTACTGGAATACTGTAAATACCGTTGTAATTAAAACAATATAAATAATAACATATATTATAAGTTCCAGCTGTAGAAATCGATGTTTAATAAACGTTAAAAAATCGTTAAAGTATCGATATAATTGCACATCCCTATGACCTTATAAAAGTCATAAAACAGATTGGTTTCCTATACTTCTCCTACTCGTAGCGTACCTTTGTTCTACCTTTAATTCAATAACAGCTTACATTGTTTCATAAAATAAAGGTGGAATAAAATATGTTTGTACTCGGATATAGGATAACATGTTATTACTTATATGAAATATACTTAATTGAGTTAAGTAACAATATAATTTCCATAGAAATCAATTGTCATAAAGATCAACCGTCAGTACGTATAAAGGTAAGATTCGATGTAATTTAGACAAATTAATAAAGAAAAAAAATGCAATTACAGTTTGTTATTATTCTATGTTAGGAGAAGAATATATCAAGGATATATGCAAGTTGCATGTCTAAACAAAAAAAAATTTAAACACAGACATGCGATGCCCAATTCGCGCAGTTCAACTGATAAAAATAAATTGGACGAGGTAAAAAAAATCCGTGTTGCAGATATTCTGCGTGTATTTTAACTTGTTTGTCGGATGTAAATTTTGTAACAGAGCGAATAAATTCCGATTGGTCTTGTACAAGTTGAATTGCATTGTTAAATGGGATTCGTTTTTTACAACATTGCACCATCGGAGTTACATAAATAGTGCAGACAATTGTTCAAAATTACTTTTATATATTTTATTCATTTATTTCAGTTATATTAAAGAGATATTGATTAGTCTCACATTACTATGTTATAGTAAATAGGCTGTCACCCTATGTTTAAACCACCATTCACCAGAAAGGATATCCGAAACAAACCGAGCACGACTGTAAACTCCAAGGTGGCAGCTCCGCGAACAGTCTAGGGCACAGTGCGCTAATCGCCTGCTTGCCCAAACACAGTAGAAGGACTGTGGACGCCCTCTGTCCCACTACGGGGACGTAAGACTTTAATCAAGTAAATCAAGCCTATGTTTAAAGAAACCCAATGTTTTATGATCCGTTGAGCTGTTCCAGAGATACTTTCTGACAAATGTCTATCCATTCATCTAAACATTGGCATTTATAATATTAGTAGTATTTATTTATTTATTAACATATAAGACCATGGCATTGTTTATGAAACATGTACCATATTCCTTCGTTCTTTAGAGATAATTTGTATACCATGTATGCTGAAAAAAAAGGTTCAAGCATATATTAGAAGACTCTTAATAAATCTGATTTTTTTTATTAACTAAAATTTATAGTGACTACTTACATGCTACGCATGCTTCATCGATATGCAAGTTACATTACTACGCCCGATCTACGAGCTAAGGAAAAGATATAATGCTACACAAGTTCTACAGGCTTCGTAACCCCGACGAAGAAACAAAATACAATGCTACGAATGATCTACAATCTACAATAAGATACAATGCTACGAGTTATGAAATACAATGCTACTCATGCTATATGATGTAAAATTACGCTACGGTAATTTTAAGTGCTTGTTAAAAGTACAATGTTGTTTCCCTTATACGATTATAGCGATAGATACAATAATACAATGTTACGCATTTCAAAATGTAGCATTGTATTCTTCAATAGTGCTACAGACGTTCTACGAGCCGCTGGAAGTTTATTACGTAGTAAATATTTAGTCATAGTAAGCCAAGTTACGTAATGTCTATATAAATATTTTTTTTATAGTACGTATATTAATTTATGTTACAGTGATACAGGAAGTACACTGCCTTGCCCTGGCTTCATAGAGCGTTCGTTGAAGAGGTTCACTTTCAATGAAGAAATTTTCTACTCGAGTAAAGCCTAGCTCGGTCAATTTTATGTTGAGCTAACGACAGTCTGAATAAATAGCGCTGTAAGTAGACTTTTAGTTAATCGTATTTTTTAAACATTACTTAGACGAGCAACCGTAGTACCTATATGAATAACAAAGAGCCTCATTGTATTAATATATTTTTAAACAATATGACGCGATACGATAAATATACGTATGTGATGAAAATGAGTGTGTGAGTGTGTGTGGATGTGAAACAGTTCTTATATCAACTATACCACAATATGTGTGGTAGCTATTAAAACTTTAATGTCTATAGACAAGAAGTTCGTACATATTTTGTTTGTATAAACCGGAAAAATACCATAGGATCTTCACAATGGAATAGACATCACTTGTTTTTTTTGGAGAAGAAATGAAAATGTATTTCAATAAATAGAAAATACCTAAATACCAAATTTCCATTTACTTCCTTTTCTCCATGTAACGTGATTCTAACGTACGGGGCACTGGTGAACAATCAGTACGGTCAACTATTGAAAAGTTGGAGATCACAGATGGGGGTCGGAACGGTATATTCTATTCAAATGCTTTAGTACAAATATATGTAGGAATAGGAAACAGAAATCCAGGGCCGTTTTTAATCGTTCTAAAAATACAGCTAAAAAAATTACTATTAGTATAGTGACATTTTTAGTCAGAGTTAGGGAGACTCAGTTTACAAAATTTTGAAAAAAGCATTTTTTTCGTAAGCATTAATATAATTTTTTAATGTGAGCGAAACATGATTATTTATTAAAAGTACAAAGCGATCGAACAGATAATTTGAATCAGAAAGAAAAAAAAAATATCAGTAATAAATTTACGAGTATTTTCAAAGAAATATTTGAAGTAACATTGGTATAGTGTAAACAACATTGTAAGCTATGTAAGTTAAAGTTTGTTTAACATGGAGGCAAAGGCAAACCGGAATACGGTCAGGGCCGATGATATAGAGTACGTCTTGACATATACGAAGGAATTATGCATGAGGCCCGTTACCTGACCGGACCAATTGAAGGATAAATGCGACCTTCGGTTGCCAACCGTTCTATATTTACAACGAAAATGAGACAGAATTTTTTTTTTATAATTTAGCCTTTTTATTTCAATATTAGGGCCCTTTTCTGATTATGGGCCACCTCCAGTCGTTTCCTACCCTGCCATCTTACCCTGACTCTTTTCTTTTCCTTGTACCTAAGCAGAAAATTCTTGTTTCCAATTTTATCCTACTGGTTGAAGGATAATTATGCTGAAGTCCATCCAACACCTCGGTGTTCCCGCTGCCCGTTTGCTCCCTTCTGTTATAAAAAAATATATTTTTGTTTTAAAGTTTTAGCCAGTAGTCTCATTGTTTTATGACAAAGTGTGAGGTGTTATTTTATTAATTTATTGCTATAAGTGAAAAGACAGATTTTTTAATTTATTACCAGTAGCTTTTAACTTCATCAAGATCATTCTCACCATACTCTGCTATAGATTCATCATAGTTATCTCAGTCTACAGTCCATATCTGTATACATGTGTTAATATGTTATTAAAAAAGTTACAGGAGAAATTGTGGTTAAGCGCTTGAGTATTGTAGTCATTGTGTACGGAGCTTTACACGAGGACGATTTTTATTTAGTAGCATTCTTGATCGAACATCTTGTTTCTCTTTCTTGTTGTTCTTTATTATATCTTCGTTAATGTATAGTTGAGCATCTTTTGATACGTAGAACACATTTTTATAGTCAATATTTTAGACTGAGCTATAACATTTTATTATAGTAATATACCCGTAGTTAATTAAGACTCATCGTTTTAAATTAAAGTTTTTGTTCCGAAATGGTTTGTAGCGAGAGAGTAAAAATACAAAATTATTGTAAAATCATAAAATATTTTGTTCTAAAACTGTCTCTTTAGCTGTAAGATGATTGGGGATTACTACATATTTCAGTGTGTTGTGTTTGTTGTGAAACTTACTCGCGTATCGAACTACTGTTGTACGCAAAAGGAGCAGCGCAAAGTCGATGTGGGCCGGGCGTGTATGACCGCTCCGCAGATCGGGCCTACGATGCATGTTGTTTATCCGGCAGGGCGCGGGACGGGCGCGGCGGGGCGAGGGGCGCGGCGAGAGGGGCAGGGCTCCAGCCGGGCTCAGAGCACTCAGTCTGTCGACGCCTGCCCTCGCAGCCGCACGTGCCCGTGAGTGCACCGCTAATAGCACACCAATTACTGACATCCCGACCTTCAATCCGTGCGAAGGAGACGTCTATATCAAGGTGAGATATCTTTAATTTTTTTAGGATATAGTCCTTTTTGTTGAAAAAGGATTTTTGATTTATTATGTAAGATAAATTAAGCGTACGTAACTTTTTTATACGTACTGCTGGAATATTTAAAGCTCCGAATCTCGTAGACGTATCATATGTTTTCATTGTTTTAGTCGCGAGAGCTTTGAGCGGCGGCGGTACGTGGGGCGAAAGCTCCGGTAATGGTTACGTTTTCAGGGTCAAGACAAGGTCTTTTGAGTGGGCTTGTTGATAATTTGCGAGATCACAGCGCTACGAGCGTAGCAATGCGCGTACCAACACCGCAGCGGTGTTACTTTGGAATAGTCCTAGAGTCTCGACATTGTTCTTAGCTATAAGATATTTATTCCTTAAACGTAATTTAATATAAAATTACAAAATAAGAAATTTTATATTTCGTTAAATATAAATCTTTCGATTATGTTGAAAATGATTTTATAAAATCTTATATATCGAACAATTAAAGATGTTATGCCAATAATTTTATTAGAAATTTATCTGATAAATAGCGAAATATATGGTAAATATCAATTCTAAATATAAATAGGGAGATACGGAAAGCTAAGCTAAGAAAAGCTAAGCTTTTCGTATCTCAAATCTCAAGCTCCTCGGCTTGTAGCAATAAAAACATATAAAAGCAACAAATAAGTATCTTATCTACTGTACAATATATTTTTTTATAATAATGTTTCGTACAAAAAATAACTGGTCACTTACATTGAATAATTGGCATAAAATAAAAATAAAAAATTTGCTTCCCACCAAATATCCTGCTGTCGCCATAGTTCGGTGTTATGTAGTTTAAAGTGTATCAGTATTGAATGATTGGATCGTATGAATGTAGATTAATTCATGTCATTAATATTGAACGTATGCAGGTGACAGCGAATGATGTTCGGCATCATTCATGTCTGCATAATTACGTGTCGAGTTTAATTCGAACATAAATTTCAATTATTTTAAAATTGCGTATAATGTTGCAGTTATGTCTATGTACTATGAGATTTTAGATTCCATTTCGTTTATATACTTGTATATAAAGAATTTTATAACTCTTTTAGTGATAAACTTCCTTGTACATAAACATATTATGTGTAAAACATTGTCATATGTTCTTTATAATTTAGAGTACAATAGAAAGAAAGAGAATGAATAATCACTTATACCTTTATTACATTCCCGTAAAAGCCTCGTCAAAATCAGACCAATCGTTACGGACATTACCCAAAAAGCAGCGTACTTGCGGATAGACAGACAGACAAAAATTAAAAAATAATGTATGGCTTCGTTAAAAGTAACGAAATCACACGATGTTCGCTAAATACATTTTTTCTCATATTACAAACAGACAGACCAATTTAATAATTGTATAAATTATCGTTTTTACAAGAAATCTTCGATATTCAAACTGAGATAAACTGAAAAAAAAGGAAGCCAAATCCTGCGCGATTTGCTTTGTTATATGTTGTACGGTTAGAAAGAACTGAGATCCTTTTAAGTCGCAAAATAATGAGTTCTTTTAGTCAAAGGATTCGTAAAATGGTAGAAAAGAGAAACATATACACAAAGGATCTTATGAAGATTTCGATACAAAGAATAATCCTACGAATAAATAGGATTTGAGTATCTCTTACTAGCGGTTGTGAAAACTTCACAGAATGTTATTGCTTAGTTCCTTTCTGTTGATATATGTTTGAAATATTAATAAATGGTTACAATTTATATCACATGATCATTGAACAAAAGAAAAAACTGTACATTTAAAAAAATCTTAAAAAAAACAGTATCATGTAAAAAAAAATTACCACCCAATTAGCAAGCTACAATTGCTGTAAAGAGGTTCATCGCCAAACGCACGTACAAAATATGTATTGTCATCTCTTTTACTCTTTTTAAAAAATCAGAGATAATAATCTGTTTTTTAAGGGAAAATGGAAAGTTACTATGTCTCATCAATCGCTACAAACTCTAGAACATTACGTATACATTTGTCTCTCTCTTGTTAGTGTATTGCACGTAAAATAATTCTAAATCAACCAAGTAAATCCTCATGTCTAGACAAGTTGTAGACGGCAAGGCACGCGGCCGCCTACGCTTCTTGCTACGTTTATTTTGGCCGCCGCCTACGCTAACTCTACGCACGTGCACTAAAATGCTAATTAAACTTTAAACTATATTTCTCACAAACTCTGCCATGAGTTGCTACGGTAAAATTGTACGCAATTTTACACTCTTTGAAAAATAGATGTTTAGTATAACTGTCCTGTAGTCTTTCATCTGTAACTACAGACCTATTATAAAATTAAAGTAAAAATATAGTTTGATGGCTTTTCCTAGTATAGAAGCCACTAATTTGTATTTTCTGCTTCCTTAAAAACTTCGAGCGAAAAGTGAAATTTGTGATGAAATAGAAGTTAAAAAGTGCAAAAATATAATAACATTATTTTAAAAGAGTACGATGATTTAGATTATTATTTTTAAATAGTGTAAAAGGTTCTTGAATTAAAAAAAAGAGAACAAATTATTAAATTTACTACAGTAAATACAATAAGAGAAGAAAATGAGTTTATAATTATAATAATTGTTAGAACACCAGTTATAAGGTTGTCATTTTATATTATAACACATTACAGTAGTACGCTTGCAATTATTTACATACACTATTTATTTTCGTATACGTTCTTGTTAATTGATTTTAATACAATGGTTAATTATGATCAGAGTAGTGGGTAATTGAAATGTATTTACTTAACATAACTATTTATATGCAATATTATGTCATCATATTAAATTGGTCATTAAAATTATCACATCAAACTAATAAATGGATCATATTAATCCTATTTAAAAGTTTTTTTATTATTGAGTAAACTAGCGCTATTAGAGGAAGTTTGAAAGTAGCGTCAGTGATCGAGAAATTGAGGAGTAAAAGATTCGCGAGGTTTGGACATGTTATGAGGAGGGATGATGATGACATAAGTAAAAAGTAAAGACATTGAATGTGGATGGCTACAAAGGTAGAGGAAGACCAAAAAATGTATGGAATGACTGTGTGAAAGAGGATATGCGTAGGAAGGCGGTAGATTCGGATATGACGGCTGATAGAGATGTATGGAGGAGTAGTACATACTATGCCCACCCTCGATACGGATAAGGGCAGGTTGATGAGTAAGCTACCACTTGACCACGATCCCACCTGATGTTAAATGATGATGTATAGCTTAGTAAATGTCTATCCATTCTACTACTGAAGACCTCTACGTCATACATAAGTGGAAAAACCAAGTAAACTAATACTAAACATAACTAGTAACCTTTTATATACATTTACTTGTATATTAATTAGTCTAATTTCAAATATAAGTAACAGTTATAGGAAAAATTTCTGTTAATAGTGAGATTGTCTACACGAAATTGTCAAGGATCTATTCTAAACAAATTATAAAGACGAGAAATTCTTTAAATGTTTTTCCTTAACTATTAAGAGTGGTTCCTAATTAAATTTGCGATTTAATTTATACTGTACAGAGGGCGCTGTGAGCCAGTTTAAATATAAATCCTACAAAACTCTTCCGGAACGCTACAAAACGAAGGCAATGTTTTCTCCTATACTTCAGAGATTATAAAATAATTTCCACCTAAAACATGACTTATTTAAGTCGAGTAAAATTATAAATTTTTGCTGTATTAGCATAAAAACATTAATAATAAGTGTCATTTTTAGTAGTTTGTATATCTGTGTACGTATTTCTCTATGAGAACTTGACCTTTTGGTATTCGTGCCCCGCGACTGTATATCACGGGCCGCTACGGGTCGCAGATAACTTCTAATCTGACCCCAACACGATATCTAACCATATTTATGTTTAAACTTAATATTCACTTGCTCCAAAGTTAAAAACTTTCGAGAATTTTCGAATTACATAACTGCCCTTGTCGCTATGGAGGTTCTTACTAGTCCTTACATCTGTATCATTCGTGATATCTGAATTCACTCCTTTCTTACGACAATCCTCTTTCACACAATCCATACACATTTTCTTTGGTCTTTAGTAGTTTACATTATTTTGTTTATATGATTTTTCAATTTACATAGTACTTAGGAGTAGTAGTCATAGTAACAGTGATATACCACTCTGTGATACTTTTATTGACACATATTGTTGTCTTTGTTTTTCCACAGAGAATGAAAAGGACATCTATATTATTATAAACATATGGAGCTCCTATATAAGAGCATTAAACTCTTCAGTTGTAGGTCCCCAGGTTACCAAAGATAAAATGACGCTAGCAACTTGTAACAATAAATAAGAGACTTATAATGATAAGCAGAGAGTGGAAGAATTATGTTAAAATGTGATCATAAACTAGAAATTAAGTTAAAATTAAGTTAAGTCGTCAAATAACTTGATGTTAAAGTCATTTCTCGTTATATAATGTATGTAATCGCTAGCTGTCGCTCGCGACATCGTCTGCGCAGTATTAAAAAAAGTTAATTAGTAGCCTATGTGTTCTTCCAGACTATACATCTACGCATTCAATAATCCATTCATACAAACATTCGAATTTGTAATATTAGTAATATTATAGTAAGATTGCATCGAATATATGTATATAGAACATTCCTTTGTTTAAAATTTTAGCTAAGCCATATAACTTGCAAACAATTTTTTTTTATCATTGAATTATACAGAAAAAAAAGCGATAGCAGGCTCAGTTTTGTTCTGTGACATTCTATTTTAGAGCAGAGCACTTCAAACAACGGCATAGTAACAACAAACACTTGTCGTTTCATTCATTACAAAAAAGAATTGTATTTTTATACCGGCGGAATTGTTTTAAAAGAAATATAATAAAAATTGCTGTATTCGCAATAGATCTTATATATAAAACTCTCGTGTCACAATTTTCGTTCCCATACTCCTCCGAAACGGCTTGACATATTCTCATGAAATTTTGTGAGCATATTGAGTAGGTCTGAGAATCGGCGTTGGCCGATCTATTTTTCATCCCCCTAAATGTTAAGGGTAGTCCACCCCTAATTTTTATTTTTTAGACAAACACGCGGACGGAGTCGCGGGCGACAGCTAGTTTTTATATAAATTCCATTTCTTACTAATATTATAAATGCGAATGTTTGTATGGAAGTATGGATGGATGTTTCTTAAAAGGTACCTCCAATTTGGCATAGATGTAGAACAAATGATAAAATCTGTGTCAAAATAAATGGTTTATACTTTTTTATTTTTTATATATTTTTTTATAAAGAGTTGTTTTTATAAATGTAAGTGCATTTTAACTTTAGCAGTATTTCAAATTCATTTGCCGCATATATTTATGAAAATATAGTTGAATTTAAATGAAAAATTCTTAACAAATATCTTTGAATTTTACATTAGGGGCTTTGAAAATTTGGAATCATTCCTTTGCGATTATGCATTTGGTAAAGAGCCAAGAGTTTTATTTGGTCCAACGTAACGTATCTTATGTATATATACTATAAAATGATACCAAAAAGCGTTGCGTAGTAGGCAGAATTTTTTTTCTAACAACTACTGCAACATGCTTTTGGTTTCGTTTTTTTTTAGCTGCCAGTAAGTAGGTTCCTTCCTCTCATTGAAACTTGTAATGAAAAATTCTTGCACTGCACTTAATTTTTTTTAATAATAAGAGAAGCAACCTGCACATGTCTGAGAAGAAATTCAAAGATATGTGTGCAGTCAACCAACCCGCACTGGGCCAGCGTGGTTGACTATGGCCTAGTCACCTCTAACTTAGGGTAGACTCCGAGCCCCTCGGTGGGGACGTATAGTGAGCTGATGATGATGATGAATTTGTGTCAATAGAAGTGGTCAAGAGAATTAGGGCTGTTAACACTGCAAGTGAAGTTTATGTTTAAAATATATTTCTATCCAACTGCAATATAAAATCTAGGCTAAATCATCCATAAAAGTTGTTTGGAGGTTTCAAGGACAGCGGTGATTATTGACTATTGCATCTGCATAGTTTCTCACGAATGTAAGACAGTGGTTCATGACTATTGTGGGGTAAAGTAATACTTTGATTTCATAATGTATATTAAACTAGCTGTTGCCCATGACTCCGTCCAAGTTGAATTAAAAAAAATCTTATTAGTCTATGTGTTCTTCCACACGATGTTCTACATTTTTACTATAATAAATTTAATCTATGCAGCAGTTCTGGAGATACCTTCTTACACTCATCCATTCATCCATTAAACCAAGCATTCGTATTTATAATATTACTAAGAAGTAAGATAAGGTTGATCATTATTTTTGGTTTTTAAATAATTGGTTTTGCAAGTTCTTTATTTGGTTATTCGTAAAACTAAAGAGCGATCAAAAATAATCATAACATATTAAAATTATTGTAAAACGTTATACAGGAATGTTAGCGAACATTAAAACCACTAATGGAGCGTTTATTAAAAAATTCTCGAACGGAATTCGGCTAGGCGGTTGTGTTTTTTCGGCGTCTGTGAGCCGCGCGGCGGCCGGCGGGCGGCGGTGTGACGCAGCCCGCCGCACTGCGGTACACATACACCGTATACTCGCGTACACTCACCTACAATAATCAACGGCCCCAGGTGACCGCTTCTTCACTTGCCTGTACCACAAACAGCTTGGCTATCCACCTCTTCAATGACCCGTGGGCCTAGCATAATATATTTGAGACAAGCGCCATCGTATCGTCGTAGCACTAAATACATATTAGTATAAATGTAAGAAAAACTATGTTAATAAATGATTGATGGTATTAACAATAATCAATTCATAATTCAAAACCATAAACTTACCAATATTATAAATGCGAATGTTTGGATGGATGGATGTTTGTAACAATCTTCAGAACGGCTGAATGGATCTTGCTGAAATTTGGTTTACGTGTAGGACATGGTCGGGAAGAACAGATAGACTACTAATTAAGTTTTTTTTTAAGTTGCTCGCGTATGGAGTCGCAGGCGACAGCTAGTTAGTCAATATACACAGTCCTTATTCAAATTCGACATAGTTTTATAATTAAATGGAATTAAAGTAATTTAATTAGACAAATAAATTAACTGTGTAAATTATTTGAATCGGAGTAAGTTTGTGATGTATGAAATAATTCTTTTTAACTGTGAATTAAAAACGTCTGCGTTATTTTCTTAGAAAACTATGTAAGTTTTCACGTAAAACAATTTCAACATAAACTTTGAACTTCAAGTAAAGTAAATCTAAAACATCGTCTATGGATTTAGATCTAATGTGCTGGATTTACAATATACAAAATAACAAAAAGAAACATTCTAGAGTAAGGTAGAATTTTGCATTACGTTAGAGTTGAGCTTTTGATCTGGTCCCGGCTTACATGCATGTTACAACTATTCCAATTTCATCCGCGGGTTAGGGTCGGGATAAATTGAATTTATCAGTTTACGTATTCGGTAAAAAGAGGTTAGATTATTCGATCGCCTTTACTTTATATTATATACAAACACTACTGACCTTAGGGTTCCCTTCAATGTTTCCCAAAGTATATACATTATCAACAGTGGTAGAGCCCGCTTTAACATCTTCGCACGAATCGGCCCGGCTCGCCCGGTGAAATACCAAGGCCACACAGAAGACAGCCGTGAAGTGGAAGTGGACTTTCCGGATGAGAGGATGCATGGAAAGGGAAGATATTTTCTTTCTGTGCACTCTCTCCTCCGTCGATTAAAGATAGGCAACGCATATGCAATTGCGTATGTCTATGGGCAACGGTCACTTCGCTGTTTCAGCGATTTCGGGTGGCCGCTCGCTCGTTTGCCACCTTTTGATAAAAAAAAAATACATTAAGTAAAAATTAAACGAAAAAAAAATTAATTATTTGTAAAAATAGTACGGATTTATTTCACATATTAATTTTTTCCTAAAAAAGAACTATTAAAACGCCAATTAAATTTAAATTTGTGTAGGCAGTAAGATGTATTTATTATTCATGAAAAATATAGAACTTTATTGGTGCGATGTAAGGAACGGTAAACTAGTCAAGAATAAATACTAAATGATAGACGAAAGACATCTAGGTCGGATATAAAATGAGTTCAAGACTCGAGGGAATTTTAAAGTCCAGTAAGGTCAGTGAAATGCAAACTGAAAGTTGAAGAGACATTGACTTGACTTGGAAATGACTTTTATGAACGATTCATGTATGTCGTAGAGTTTAAAAATGTAGACTCTATATTAAGATAAAGGAACCTGTGGCGTTGTATCTGGCAGGCGAGATTCGCCTGCGCATGACCTTAAAGAAACTCATTGATTGTTTTGCGCATTTCGTCTTGATACTGTTTTTTTTTGCAAATTGTAACATGAGTAGCCGTCGCCCGCTACTCCGCCCGCGGACCAGTTGTGGAGATACCTTCAAACAAACATCCATCCAATCTATACATCTATCTAAACATTCCCATTTATAATATTAGTGAGTAGTAAGATTACTTATATTAACTGTACTTTTTAATGTATAAATTACTTGTACTAGATTGTGTATTCAAGCTATTACTCTAGTTTGTAATGCGTATGTTCACAATTTCCGGGTGTTAATTTAATTAATTCTACAAGTCCGTAGTTTACGCGTACGCATTATACGCAAATCGCACGTGCCGTCTACAAATCGTCTCCGTGCCGGCACCATCTCGGTACCTCACAATTCCTCCTTCCTCCTACCCTGCGTTGTTCCCCTTAATTCCTCCCCGCGGACTCTCAACGAGGAGCCTAATTGCGTAGCAAGCTTACAATTATTGCATGTTGTAATTAAGCGTCGTGACACGTTTATGTGACTGCCATAACTTTGTAAAGGGCTTAGCAAATGTTATTTTACGCAATATGAGGATATAAAGTTAATCCTTGAGTATGTATTTTAAAAACTTATTTGAATCGTCAATAACTTAAAGGGTTAACTGCAAAACAAACGGGTTACCCAATATCTGTACATATTGTTAAAATTAGTTTTTATATGTAATATCGAAAGAAATATATCTATATATTTCGTACTTAAGACGTATTTGCTTAGCTGATAACGATGAAACAATTTTTAAATTTTTTATTTGTATGTCTGTCTATCCGCAAGGCCGTGATTCATCATCATCATCAGCTCGCTATACGTCCCCATTGAGGTGCTCGGAGCCTACCCTAAGTTAAGGCCGTGATTATTCCGGGTAAAATACGGAATGGCTGGACCGATTTTAACAAGATTGGACAGGAAGTTAGTTGATGCACGTATTTTATAGAGTACTTTTTCAATTCTGCTCTGAGGAAGTTTAATTTACAAATATATCGCCTAGCAGAAACTTCCGAAATAAAAAAAAAAACAATGTAACATGTGTAGAAAAAAAGTAAAAATGAATTTAAGAAAAAAACGTTAGATGCTAATTTTAAAGTAAGAATTAAACAGTAGAAAGATATTGTATATCGTTAATTCTTTGATGACAGTAGTTAAGGCAACTTAACTTGGCTTCTAGTGGCGCGATCGTGTTTCGATAGCAACTGTGCGCCAAGATTTTCTCCTCAAGATGCACTTACATCGAAGCTTCAAGTGACAGCGTCTTATCTTTCACACGGCCTTATTTTGCAATATATAAAATGCATATATGTTAAGTGAACTACACACTCAATACAAGTATTAAGTATTAGGTATTGTGAAGTAAGAAATTTTATATATCTCTAACAGCAACGACCAGTATTATGTAGTCTAATCACTTTTATATTTTACTATTTAAAAAAATGTTCTTTCGGAGTGACGAGATTGTCGTGGATTTCTTAAACCAAAATCCCTATTTAAAAATATTGTTATGCCTGTTTTGTCAAAGACAATGATATTGATGTGTTTTATACAGAGATTTCGGTCGCAGAAACCAAGGGTTAAACAAGTTACAACAATGTATGGTGGAGGGTACAAAGGTAGAGGAAGACCGAAGATAGTATGAATAGATTTAAATCTATGTATATGAAAGAGTGAAGGATTGCTTACTGAGACAATTTTACATAGAGATAAGGACAAAAAGATGAGGTTTTTATTAACAATTTTGGAATGTATGATTCGCGAGTTTAACAGAGTTCATCACGTGAACTCTACAGACGGTTAGGTGTCGGTACAATCGTAAATATGTCAGTGATACGCGGATGTTCGCTGACGATCGCCTGTTTGGGGATCATAATCATTCAATCGCACTCCACTCGGCAGAGCTCAATTCGACAATATCATATGACTGGTTCAATTGTTTTATGACTGTATTTAATGTACAGTTTTGTTTGGATTAAGAATTATTATGATGTTTGTTTCAAAATAAGTTTCTATTGTCCTACATATTTTTAAGATATTTCTACGAATTGTTAGTCAGACTTCTACTACGCTTGAGTCAACCACGCTGGCTCAGTGTGGATTAGTTGACGTTTTTTAAATTAAAGTTTAAGCAGATATTTGTTAATTTACTAATATTAATTCCTATACCATTAAAAGCAAGCTCTAGGCTATGGTCAGGATATGGTTTACAATATTCGAATGGTGGGATTAAAATTATTGACCACGTGATCGGAAATCCGTACCCTTAACCATTAGGCTATTGGAACTTCGAACTGACTTCACACATATCTTTGATTTTCTTCGCAGACAATGTGGATTGTTAAATTAAGTAAAGAACCAAAAAGTTCGCATAAGTAAGTCAAATCGGTCTCTCATTTGGGAGTACAGTACGACAAAGGCTTCGCAGTACGCTAGGCCAATTTCCGCTCGTCGACCCGCTCACGTCCGGCCTCGTAGCGTACGCCACTTACCTAACACCGGTTCTCTACTAACTTACACTGCTTGTGTCTTCAACTCGTTATCCAATAACTCCAATTTTATTTAAATGTTTCTTTGAATATCTAAAATCAGAAAATATTTTAGATGCTGAAAAATAAAAAAATAAATAAATACATTTAACACAAAATTTAAGTACAATTTTCACGTACAGTAAAAACCAATTAAAACTACTTTGTAATAAAATAAATGTACTATGTAGATTTGAATTAAAAAATATAATATAATATAATTATACCATGATAACATACTAAGTCGTATAATGCAATAGCTTGAGTTGTAGAATCTAAAGTTTACTATTTATTTTTTACAGGCGTTACAGTTAAGGTATTTCTAGGTAAGAAAATGAACTACTCCTAACGGAAATTGTGGTGCAATTTGAATCTCCTCTGGACGGGAATGAAATAGGTTGCCATGATGACATTACTTCTTGCGATTTTATTTTCACTTTTTACTAACGTATAAACTAATAATAATAGAAACGTTATAGTATGGTTTGGTAAAAAAAAATTGTTTAAACGAGTGATGCATTTTTTTTAATTTATTTCAATAGTGCCATTGTAACACTCAAAATTCACAAAACGATTTTAGTTTGTTTTTCTCAAATATGTCCGAGAGATGGCGCTATGTGACATATTTGTTTCATAAATGAGACAAAGCAAAACGAATGTCTGACGCTCGAGTATTACTTTTTACTATGAAAATTATATTCACATACGTCCTTTCTAAGAAAGACTTAACAGTTGTAATTTCCAAGAAAAAACTAAAAACAAAGAAGGACGAATTCTAGAGGAAAATTAATTAGAACTTATATGTCGCGTTAAGTTGGAAAGTACGCAAGTTATAGACGAATGGAAGTTTCAAACATGCTAAAGAATGTTTGTTCATTTAATAAGTGTGCTTAAGTTATATTTCTGTTCTTTTATAAAATAATTTGATTATATTGGACAGTATTCAATTACATAAAAGCGATAAAAAGGAAAAATATACTTATTTATTATTTATTTCATCATTTTTGACTACATAATATAATTCTATCAACACGGCTGCTAAAATAAGATACATATTTTATCACTTGATAAGAACTGTTATAATGTTTTAAGGGATTTTCCTTATGATTAAACATAAATTATTCTGTTGCCAAATAATATTCAAAGGTAATCTTTATCTATAGTTGACGGCAATTCATCGCAAGATTAATTTTACTGATATACAGAATTTATAATGTTTCAAGATATTAATCCTTTGTAATTACTTGTATATTAGTTACTGATGATGATATGCTTAGATTATAATATTGTTCATATTATATGATGACAGCAAATTGTGAACTGAACAAAAATTCAAGGGAAGAATGCGAATCGAATAAAACCTTTTTCGTTGAAATCGGTTCAGTTGTTTAGTCTATGGGCTGTCACAAAAGAACATACATATGTAGTATGTAATTCGCAATTGTACCCTTGTTTTAATCGTGTGAAAATATATTTAAAGGAAGGAAATTTTTAAAAAATATATACGTAAAATTAATTTGATAATCAGCTTAATGAACACGATGGTGTCTGTTTATTACAATTTTATCAATTTAAATATTTGCAATCTTAAACCTGATTGATTATGATTGCCTATTTGATTTTTATGACGCTCTTGATATGAAATCAGTAAGTTCACAGAAATCAGGCACGATTTGACGTTTAAATACAACGTTTTGGATACTTGGATTAGTGGCAAAGAATGTCCTATTAGTTCAGTAGCAATAGTTCTATTTTTTAGAAAGAGAATATTTCTCTTACCTATATATGCCTTTCTCCGTCAAATGAACTTCCTCTTCCCATATTTTCCCTATAAGAAGGGAATGGGATGGGAAAGAGGTCTTACTAAATTAGGCCCCCGGCATGCACACTCATCAGGAATGCGGAATTACTTCCACTTCACGCATGTCCGCGTTCTTTGTGCACTTGTCCTAGAGTGGCCAAATTTTACTGGAGTGTATTTGAAACTTTAAGATATTTTCGTAAACGCGAGTTAGTTCGGTTCGAAAAGTTTCAACGAAAATCTTTTTGTATGCGCAGTAAATTCGTTGGCTGAAAAGTCGACTGGTGAAATATAAAAGAATCGTTCGGAATCAGATCACGATTTGGGGGCGTGTTCGACAAAATCAATACGTACCCGTCATTTGTATGTCGCGTGTCGAATGCCGAAAGAACGTTTAACGGCGATGTTTCATATAAATTCAATGCCAAGCTCATTTATAATACATCTGACCGTAGCCCTAGTGCTATGGATGTCAAGGCGATTTTATATCAAAACAACTAGCATGAAGTTTTTGCATGTATTTGCCCGATTGGTGGGTTATGTATGTGGTATGTATTGCGTCGATTGCGTTTTGAGAAGTATAATTTACCTTGATTTGTTTTACTCTTTTTGTGCCTGTAGACCAAAATTAAATATAAAATTAATTTAAAAATATGTTTATCGACATCGCAATATGGCGCGGATTGCTTATTCTTATTTTAAACGCATTGTGTGTTCGTTTCGTACCACATTTATAAATGCAAACTACTAAGAAAATTACATTAAGTTGGTGCTCACATATGATATTACTTGTATAAATCACATAAAGACTTCTTAAATAGCAAATGAGAAGTAGCGGACAAATAAAGGGCGTAGCGAAATGTCCATGAAAGGTGATATATGATAACTGTATTGTCCTTCACCTTCAGCAGTTCAAGGTCATCTGACAGCCCGCCTCTTGTTAGCTTTGATTGTAGTTTTTTCTTCATATTACATGATATGTAATATAATAAAATACGTTGGCAATAATTCGAAAATAGAAATACTTAGTTTTTTTTTTGTCAAATTTAGAATTTATTCCGACGACATCTCCAGAAAGTTTTCTGCAATAATTGTTTTGAGCATTTCGGACTAGTTACGGTAAATAAAAATAGTTTGAGTAGAAAAAAATTCAGAACTTCCTAACAAAAATACTAGTTCAGTTTAGTTCCGAGTCGGAGTGCTCTCGACGACGTTGCTCGGACAAATTGCACTCAAGTGAGTTAAGAACGCACAGATGGATATTTCACACCAAATATAAGGAAAAATGTATAAGAAATGAAAAAAAAAATAGCGAAACCACTGTTGTATAAAAAGAGTTAAAATTTATAACGAAATGAAGATAATATGAAACTCGTAAAAGACACTAACTTCAAGGCAGCCATAATACCATTAAATCTAAGGTTACACTATAAGTAATGTTTTAAATGATCCTAAAAACATTTTAATACTTCAATACATATTAACTAACTGTCGCCTGCGACTTCATCAGCGAATTAGATTGATATGGGATATCATGTATATCTTATTGGTTTCCTATTTTTCTAACAGATGGCGTTAGAGTATAATAAAATTAGAATGAAATAAAATCTTCAAATTTTTTGTATAAATAGAATTTTTACGATAGACAACATTTCTAGCAATCAATTAGAATTATGAAGCCGATATGTGTAAGAGTAATTGTTACTTATTACAGTGTGTATGCTGCAGGTGTAATATAACGTCGTATGTTTTCTGCGGGCTCAATTTCCGTTAGTTTCCCCGGTTTTCAAACGCTGCGCTGCTAAGGGCTTAAGTATTATGTTTCCGCATTGTACAAACTCCATTTGTGTGTCCAACTTGGGAATTGTTGTGTAACCAAGTTTATGAATGACGAAATAGTTCACTTGTTAAACAATATTAAAACGAGAGTTAACGTTTTCAGATTCGAAAGTATTATCTACATGTATTCATGTAGAGAATACTTTGTACATATATTTTTTTATATCATTAAGGTGGCAAACGAGCGAGCGGCCACCTGAAATCGCTGATATAGCAAAGTGACCGTTGCCTATACACATACGCAATTGCATATGCGTTGTCTACCTTTAATCGACGGAGGAGAGGATGCACAGAAAGAAAATATATTCCCTTTCCATGTGGTGTGGTCGTGGTATTACACCGGGCGAGCCGGGCCAATTCGTGCGAAGATGTTAAAGCGGGCTCTCCCACTGTTAATATAATGAATATCACTCAGAAAACTATGGAATACAAACGTAACTTAAGTTAAAATGGATTAAATATATTTTTTTATTTATAAAACATAATAAAATCGCTTCCAAAGTCTTAATTTTATTTATTATATTTTCTTTAATCGTGTCTCTTAAGCTACTTTATTTTACACGAATCACTTCAGGCGTTTTTACCTCTACACTATAATAAAGTTCTTCTGAAAATTTGACCCAGTGAATTTAATTATAAAAGTTTTTTTTAATACTTCATGTATTGTCCTATAATTTATATTCATGTTATAAATAAGTTAACCTGTTTTAAAAAACAAACCGTTTACTTACTATTTTACTACTACACAAGAAACGTTATTTTCGTAATTTGCCTATTTTTAAGCCACTTAAAATTAGCACGTATGATTAATATGAAAAAGTTAGCTACATACATAATGCATTTTACGAAAGTGTACCGGAAGGGCGTCTAAAATGTACAGCTATAGTGAAAGCCTATAAAATGCCGCTGTCCGGTTTGCAAGCAATCAGCTAAGTGAGCCGCTTTCAAGATTGAGGGCGAGTAGATTACTCATGGATAGAGGCATATATTAACTTTAATTAATTTTATAAGCGATACACTATTTAATAGTAACATTTAATTATCTCATCATCATCATCATCATCATCACCCCGTCTTCGTCTCGTACCTCTTACGTCGAGGTTTTCTACCTTCAAATTAATGTCCGCAACAAATTATTATTTATGTTTGTTATACTAAATCAATTTATAAAAATAAAACTTTATTTTAAAATATTGACCATAATAACAGTTGTGATAATTCTTGGTTGTGATTTTTTAATGTTATTTGTGAATAATTTGCAAATTGTAATACTTATGTTGTCTCTTTCATTTTCATCAAAAAAACTGCGATAACGATATGCTTTGAACGCGTGTTTTGCAGAGTAAAATTAGTAAAAATGCATTTTTATACCTTCCGTACCAATTGGTTTTATCAAAGTATAATAGTCATAGAGTATTTACATTCTTCGTAAAAATTTAAAAAATGAAACTTATAAATATTTATATGTAAAACTTCAGTGGAAAAGTTTTATGATAGTATAATCCAACTGCAATGCAGTTTCACCCCGACCGCATTGACTCGAATAAACATTGAAAAGGGCTAGCGTATTGTAAAAGTTTTTGGGTAAAGTTAATTATAAGTTTTGTTCAGTAATGTAGGAAAGGGAATAAATTTTCTAGTTTTTGTATCTTTTTGATAAATTTCTTTTTTGTTTGCGATTTGTTTTTTACCTGTTTGTAAGTAAATGGTCTCGTTAACTAAATGCTTGCACATTAGACGATCTCTCTGTGTGGTGTGGACACATATAATGTGTTATTCCGCTAGAAGTATTTCTCGAATTTTAAAGAAAATTCGAGAAATACTTCTTTCTTGTAGAGTACAAAGGACACTAGAACTTCTTGTAGCTTTTCTGCTTGTCATCTAATTTAGAATCTCAATAAAATAACATGCATTTTTATGAGTTGTCTTCAAACCAACATCGTACTCTTTGGATCATTTGAAGTTAAAAACTAACCTATTCATGGTCGATTTAATTAAAGTCGGCTTATTTGCGAAAAACTCACATGAAGTTTCTGCATTAATGAGCCGAATCGATCAAGAAAGTAGAACAACCTGACATTATGAATGCAAAATAACCGAATGAAGAAATAATTTCAACTCGAAACTACGTCATTTTTAATTTTCCAACTGAGATGAACATTTTATAAAATATCTCGTATTTTACACAATCTTACTATCTTAAACAGAACTTGAAACGCCATCTAGTTAAAAAGTAACTAAATTATACCCAGAATCATCAAATAACGTAAAATAAAAATTACCTAACTTTGTAGGCAAATTGTGACACAACTAGTTCTCATACGTTGTAAATATAAATAAACAAAATGTGCCACTACTTTAAATATATACATAAACTTATTATATATAAATTAGTTTATGGACTATTTATCTAATTTAATTTAAATCAGTCATGTACCGTTTTAAAATATTCCATTCGGAATGTCTTTTGCAATAAAATTTTGTCTTTACGAAGCTGTTAAGCTAATGATGCTTTCTAATTACTTAAGTAAGGCATTTAACGATCGACACAAAGATTTTTTTTGACATAAATCTTTTTGTGCCTATAAACCTATTGGGTTGACCCCCTCGGGTCTACAAAAAACTTGCTGGCGTGGATGTGTTCATTCTCGGAGTACTCCCTTGTTTTGCATTTTGTTACATCCTGTAAAAGCTTAAGAAATAATTGTTTTGATTTAAATTTATTCTTAATATTTTTTTTGTTACAGGTGGCCAGCAAAGTATGTGAAGTAGTTGGTACACGCATGCACCAAACGCACCGAGGACGTCGGTCATGAATTCCCGGAGATAGTGTCAGGTGAGATATTAAATTGTTTAACAGCATCCTTTATAGCGCTTAAACTAAGCATCTATGGATGAAGTAACTTGCGTCAATTCGTCACGTTTTCAGGTAAAAAGGACCTTTCGTTTTAAAAGTAATTTCTAAACACGCTGTATATATGGATATCAACTAGAACCTCAATGAAAAACTACAGTATGTTATCAACCTATGAATATAATGTTTTATATTTCATAATGAATACGAAAAATGTTATAAAAATATTTTGCCCTATCTATATGATTTGTTATTAATCGTGAATGCGCTTAAATCTTTGGCGTTAAATGAGTCATAATAATTAGATTAATTTTGCGGTTATTGGATGCGTATACGTGCATCGCATATCGTAGGAATCAGATTATCGACTCGACGACCGATACCCAAAGGATTTAGAGTTGCACAATAGTTGAAATCAGTGCAATGCTTAAGGAAATTATGTTAATATTTAGACACGTTTGTTGTTATGATGGTTCTCTATAGACTTTATTTAATTACAATCACATACTTTTTACTAGCTATCGCCCGCGACTCCATCTGCGCGGAATTAAAAAAAAATTATTGGTCGTAGCGTAATGTTATAATCGTAATGTCCTCGTTAAATGGACTATGCAACAAAAAAAGAAATTTTCAAATCGAACCCGTAGTTCCTGAGGTTAACGCGTTTAAACAAACTCTTCCGCTTTATAATATTAGTATAGATATATTGATCGACTTACTTGACTTAAAGTCCTATGTCCCCGTAGTGGGGCAAAGGGCGTCCACAGTGCACCGCCAGTTCGCCCTATCTTGGTCTCGGGCCATGTCGGCCCGATTGCCTTCATGTCGACAGCTACATAGATATATTACAAGGGGTTAATTTAATTTGCCTGAAATCATATTTTAAAGTTCTCTATATTTAACCTTTCTTTAAATAATAAGTACTTCCTATGTTTCCACTTATATGAAAAGAGTTATGAGTTGAAAAGTCTTATATCATTATATTAGCTGAGTGCAGACATGCTGGTGCAGAGGCTGTGTAGAGGGAGGAATATAATTAAGCAGTTTGTATGTGCGGCCACGGCGGTGGGGCGTGTGCGGACACTTTATGAGCCGGCCGTAGTGATGTGCTATATTGTCGATAAAAATATCGACATATATATTTTTTTTACGAAATTTTTAAAATTGCCAAAGGAACGAAAATACTTACTTATACAAATTTTAATCAGCTAACGGCTTAATAAAGCTGTTTAATATTTATTTGTAATTTTAAGTCAGATTGCAATGAGACGATTTGACTAATAACTTAATTGATAAGGAAACGAGAAATACAGGCCGACAGCTTGTATGATAAGTCTAATTCTAAATTTAAAAATGAATTGAGTGATAGAAATAAAATACTAATATATTTTTAAATGTACAGTCACTACAAAAATACGAATATTGTATTGTATTGAAATTAATAAACTGAGCCGTAAAAACAAACAACGAAACCATTTATTTTTAGCTGAGAACAAAAAAATATTTTACTCTTTCCCTAGCTTTAAATTTCAACAGCAATAATGAACGTTTCATTGAAATATCACGTAATTACTTGTTCGTTTTTTTTTTAATTAAACCCATTGTTAGCATTTGATAAAAACCCATTCATAATAAATATCGTATAAAGTTTAGATGGATGGATGGATGGATGTTTTTTGACGGTATCTCCGGAACGGCTCAACGGATATCGCTGAAATATAGAACATAGTCATAGTGTGGAAAACACATAGGCTACTCATTAAGTTTCTTTTTAATTCCGCGTAGACGGAGTCGTAAGCGACAGCCATATACAATAAAATAGAGTGTTTAACTTCTTTAATTATAACATATAAATTATAATATACTTATATGGTTACATAATACTATATGTCATGAGTTAGACTTCAAATATGATATGCGTATATGTATATTTTAATTAGGTGCCTTTGAGAGGTTTTTTCATTTTGAAAACTATTGATATACAATCCTAGGAGGCATATTTAATTCTTTGACTGTAAAACAAAAATGACAGTGTAAATGTAACTTTTTGTAAATTAGAAAGTACATTCAAGTAGAAGTTTCTCGGCTATTACGCAAATCAAATAATTCAAGCATCAGCAAGTCAACCTAGTTTTGGAGGTCTACTTATTCTGGTCGTAAGCGCCTCCCTCCGGTAATAGACTCCCGCGGGATATAAAATCGCTCATAAATTTCGTTCGGAACGATCGCAGCCGCGAAGACAGCGATATTGGAGCGGCAATTTGTGGAACACTTTTAATGGACAGCATTCGTGTTCTGACTCGATGAATTATCATTTTTATTAAAATATTGCTACAAGATTTTTTTCCGATGTTGCAAATCTGTTTTTAATGGCTAGTGTTTTTATAAGCTTAAATTAGTTGTATTATTTCTCATCGTTTATTTAAAGCACTCGCTTTGCAATCTTACAGTCTCGATGGTGATAACTTAATAAATTGTTAACATCAGACAAAGAATTCGATTATATCTTTGTCTACGAGGGATTAGAGACACAATTCTTCACTGAACATTACCTTTTAAGCTTATTGAAGATTTTGATGCAAAGGTCATTCATTATTACCTTTTCTGCAAAACTCTATTATTATATTCAGAATCGCAGCTTTGCCTATTTTTGTTGCTAAGTCAGACTAATTTCATTAGTTGCTATGCGGCACTTGATTATGATACTAGCGGACAGTTTAGGGTCGGTGTTGGGTTGATATCATCATCAGCTCACTATACGTCTCCACCGAGGGGCTCGGAGCCTACCCTAAGTTAAGGGTGACTAGGCCATAGTCAACCACGCTGGCTAAGTGCGGGTTGGTTGACTTCACACATATCTTTGAATTATTTCTCAGATATGATATGGTTAATATATGAGTGATAAATTTTAAGCCTCACTGACGTATGACCTTTATTGTTTTTAGCACAAGGCCGCAAGTAAACAGTATGTCAGAGGCATCACAGTCGCATTTCCACTCAGCGGTAGCTTTTGAATTGCAAATGGCCACTGGCGTATCTTCGCCGTAGCCTCTGACCTTCCGACACGCGACTTGGCGATATCGCGCCTCGCCGCAGTATCGAATTTAGCAATGGAGTGGTTCTTTAACTGTTCGCCTTCGCCGTTGGCCAGATTAAAATGAGATTCGAATTAATATTAAATTCAACGCGGTTCACTGGCAACGTTTTGTTCGAACGGCTCAGATGTTTTGGGTGCGATTGTTATCTGACCTAATTTATCGCACGAACGAAAAGAAATCACTTGAATGCAGTTTCGTGTGCGATAAATACTATAGACTAACGTACAATTGTACGTTATTTTAATTTTAAGAAAATTAACTTTAAAAAGAAAAAGGGAAAAGTAAAAATATTTTCTAAAAATATTAACGGTGCATCAATTTTATATTGTATTAACTATTTAGTAATTTGAATATGTATTTTGTAGTACATAATTCGTAAATAACGCTTTAATATTTGTAAGATTACGTTACAAAAGTGGTATATTTCTTCAAAATCGTCTTCATCGCGTACCTATTTAAAATTTGCATTTTTGCAAATATTTTCCGACAAGACGTCGTAGAAGCACTACTGATTCACGCTACGACGTAGCACATTATGTAGAATCGTAATTTTTGGCTGTAGTAAACTACGATTTATGTTGTTCTGCGTTTCACATAATTTCAGACACGACCTTGCATAATACGAAGAATGTAAACACCATTATGGTTTATAATTTTAGATTCGATATAACGGAGCCTGTTGTTTACTTCAACATAATATCCAATATCCGTAGGAGAGCAATATCTGGGAGTGTTTGATTTGTTCGGCCAACATAAACAATCGAAGTTTCACAACAAATATTTGTCCGATCGCCCGCTGTATGCTGCCCGCTACCGACGGCTAGCAATAGACGGCTTGTTTTAGTTACACTAAAATTGTGATATTATTTTAATATTATAATGATAAAACATATCTGCTATATTTTTTAAGATTATCTATAAATTAGTAGAGTTGTTCAATACCAAATGTAACTTTAATATATTATTTTATACCTCGTGCTAAAAAAAATGTACCTTTAGAACGAAATTATAACGAAATTAAAGGTACATTCTACGGTGTATTCATTCTATGGTGGTCTACCTGAATCTACGAATACAATGAGTATACAAACAACAGCTGGAACAACACATGGTTGCGATAATAAGGGTTAGTACTGTGACCGGAAATTTATATCTAATCTGTTTAAAACAGTATTATTTGTTTCTTAAGCTGATAAATAGTTTCATACCTATTTTAAATTAAGATTGGATAGTAGAGAAAAGATTTTGAATTTTGTATGGCGTTTGGCAACAAAATGATGGCGACTAGTTTATGTATGGGTAACACACTTCCAAGAGGTAGTAGTAGGGTAGTTTAACAGAGGTAGAGCTCGCTTTAATATCTTCGCACGAATTGGCCCGGCTCGCCCGGTGAAATACCACGACCACACAGAAGACAGGCGTGAAGTGGAAGCAATTTCGCGTTTCTTCTGATGAGTGTGTGTCCCGGAGGCCTAATTTAGTCCTCTTTCTTTTAACACCCTTTTACTTATAAGGGAAGGATGAAAAGTGGAAGTGGACTTTCCGGATGAGAGGATGCATGGAAAGGGAAAATATTTTCTTTCTGTGCATCCTCTTTTCCCTATAAAGGTAAGGCAACGCATATACAATTGCGTATGTCCATGGGCAACGATCACTTCCCTATTTCAGCGATTTCAGGAGGCCGCCCGCTCGTTTGCCACCTTGTAATATAAAAAAAGAAGCCTTCAAATTATGGATCGAAGCAACAAAAACTAGAAAACTCGGAATCGTACCTAATTATTTTTCAAATTAAACACAGGTGTTCGATAAATTTACGGAATAAATAATCAGTATGACGCATTGATATAAAGCGATCACGCGGTTAATTAATATTTTTTATCAAAACAATTCACACGAAGATATAAAATGTAACTATTAAGATTGGATCAATTTACATCTTCTTTAAAAAGTAAAAATATACTATTTTCTTGAATAGACTATTTATAAACAGGACAAGATTAATGTCGCATGATAGCATAACAAAGATACTCGAAAATCCAAGAATAATTATCTATCCATTATGTGTATTCAAAAGCATTCTACACTAGTAATTAAGGAAAACTACATTTTAGACTGACTTTATCTTTATTACATTCCAGGGAAGACGAATCAAAAGCCACTTAAAAATCGCTTAGGTTGTTTAGAATGCAGGAAACTACTACCTATATATCCTTGGGGGTGTATCTGTTCCATAAGGCATACTGTTATTGATTTACCTTAAACTTCTAAAAATTCCGCTATTTTTTCTTACTTATTTATTTTCTTTTTATTTCAGGTGGTGATAGTTAGAGCGGGTGTAGCGACGGTATGCGTGTGCTGGTCGCGACACTAGCCGCGCTGGTGGCGCGCGCAGTCGCCGGCCCGCACGAGCACCGTGCACGACATCATGCTCCCGAACATACCCTACATTTCCCTGCTCCAGACGCACAACAACCCTATCGAGGACATGGCGAAGCAGTTCGGTACAATCCTGAATTAGATACCATACTTCCCCGTATCGATGAACACGAAACCTCATCGAAAAGAGCCAAGTATGAAGAAGCGGAATCATCCTCAAAGCGTGCAAGATACGACGAAAGATTTTACTCCAACCACGAACGGGCTGAAGAACTCATGGCGGACGAACCACAACTAGGTCCCGAAGATGATGATCCTTTGATCGTTCGGACGAAAAAAGGAAAAGTCAGAGGAATAACACTTACAGCGGCGACAGGAAAACAAGTCGATGCCTGGTTTGGAATTCCTTATGCTCAAAAACCCATCGGGGACTTGAGGTTCCGACATCCGCGACCGGTGGAGAATTGGGGAGATGAAATACTTAATACAACGTCACTGCCACATTCATGCGTTCAAATTGTAGATACTGTATTTGGCGATTTCCCTGGGGCTATGATGTGGAATCCTAACACGGATATGCAGGAAGACTGTCTCTATATTAATATAGTTACGCCTAAACCTCGTCCAAAAAATGCTGCGGTAATGCTCTGGGTGTTCGGAGGCGGTTTTTATTCTGGGACTGCAACCTTAGACGTTTACGATCCCAAAATTCTTGTTTCGGAAGAAAAAATTGTGTACGTTTCGATGCAATACCGCGTAGCATCGTTAGGATTTTTGTTTTTTGATACACCGGACGTACCTGGAAATGCAGGCTTATTTGATCAAATAATGGCATTGCATTGGGTAAAAGACAACATAGAATACTTCGGAGGGAATCCTCATAACATAACTTTATTCGGTGAATCAGCGGGTGCTGTGTCAGTATCTTTGCATTTGCTTTCGCCTCTTTCAAGAAATTTGTTTACGCAAGCGATAATGCAGTCGGGAGCAGCGACCGCGCCCTGGGCTATTATATCTCGGGAAGAGAGCATCCTTCGAGGAATACGGTTAGCTGAAGCTGTTCATTGTCCAAACTCTCGAACAGATATGGGTCCTATGATTGATTGTTTACGAAAGAAAAGCGCAGATGAACTCGTAAATAATGAATGGGGGACATTAGGAATCTGTGAATTTCCTTTTGTTCCAATAATTGATGGATCATTTTTAGATGAGATGCCTATAAGATCTTTGATTCACCAGAATTTCAAAAAGACAAATTTACTAATGGGGTCGAATACTGAAGAGGGTTATTATTTCATTCTTTATTATCTCACGGAATTATTTCCAAAAGAAGAAAATGTAGGTATCACGCGGGAACAGTATCTGCAAGCTGTAAGAGAATTAAATCCTTACGTAAATGATGTAGCTAAACAAGCTATTGTATTTGAATACACGGATTGGCTGAACCCTGATGATCCGGTTAAAAATCGCAATGCATTAGACAAAATGGTTGGTGACTATCATTTTACCTGTGGTGTTAATGAATTTGCTCATCGATACGCGGAAACCGGTAATAATGTGTATACTTACTATTATAAACATCGCAGTAAGAATAATCCTTGGCCATCATGGACTGGTGTGATGCACGCTGATGAAATCAATTATGTATTTGGTGAACCTCTCAACCCTGGGAAAAATTATTCACCCGAAGAAGTGGAGTTTAGTAAACGATTGATGAGATATTGGGCTAATTTTGCTAGAACTGGGTACGTAAAATTATCAAATATTAGACGTGTCCGTTTCTATCCAAATGTATCATTAAAGTTTTGATTGACTTAAGTACTTTAGTTATGTATATATTTTTAATTTCAGGAATCCTTCGATTGGTCCAAATGGTGAAATAACAAAAGTCCATTGGCCATTGCATACAGCAACTGGTAGAGAATATCTCTCCCTTGCTGTAAATTCTAGTGCCATAGGTCACGGACTACGAGTGAAGCAATGTGCGTTTTGGCAAAAATACTTACCTCAACTCATGGCTGCTACCAGTAAGTTCACAACAATATAATTTATTTAGATTTTTTGGAAGGTTAATTGATTTTATACAATTAAAGTAAGTTTTTAAGATCATATAAAATATTTATTGAACCAAAGAAATGACACGTATGAGTCGTTTTGATCTTTTTAAAAGGATCAGAGACATATTGTAGTAATAAAGTAAAATAATTTTAATTTCTATGCTAATTTCTATAATTACAGATAAACCGGAACCACCAAAGAACTGCACCAACGCAGCAGAAACCGCAGAAATTTCTATAAATACTTTCAGCTTTAGTTTAATTGCAATTGTTAACTTTCACTCTATATTTTTTAAATTCGTCAAATAAACTGTCTATACAATTTTAATTAAGCTTCAGTTAGTTCTATATATATTGTTTTCTTCGTTTGAGCATTGTTTCTTTGGCATGAGCCTAAGATAAAAAATTGTTTTTTTTGTATGTATTAATTATTAGGATTTTAGAAGTTTTATTTATAAGCCACCTAAAGTGTTTTATTGCGCTATAAGTCCAGACTCTATTAGAGGATACTCGATATTAAGTTCCATAATTAATATGTAAGTGATGAATAATTATTGTTTGTATTAATGATAAAAGGAGTGATGCCTCCAACAACATATCACTTGTTAATAATAAAATTGTACGTAGATATAATTTTTTCATAGCTGGTAAGTCACTACATATCTATCGAGGTGGGATGTGCGCAAATTTCTGGCGAAAACTAATTAAGTATGACTCTAAAATGAAAAGGATACGTCTCATATTTGCACAGATAATAATATTCATATTTTTATCTGAACCTGTTCAAGGAGGTTGTATTGAAAGGTTTTAAAGTCGCTCATTATTGTGACGTAGTTTGCATAAAGTACCACGTATATTGAGTAAGTGAAACTGTAGTGATCTATGGATACTTACCGTGGGTTTCCGAGACCTATATCGCCGTTTAAAACATATTGTTATCTCCGTTTTTTTCAAAGATAATGACAGGGATGACGATATGATTTATACATAGATTAGGTCTCGGAAATTCACGATTAATGTCCCGGATTCAGGTTTGAAATAGCAAAGTTCAGAGTATAATGCAAGTAATATGCTCATGAGGCGTATCAACCATCACGTAAAGATCTTGTTCGTTTCGCCGCTTTGGATTATTTTAAAATCTATAAATGATTCAATAGCGGATTTAGAAGAATGATAACTAAATATTGTTAGCTTTAATACGCCTCTATTACAATACATATCACGCAAGGCATAGAAATGTTTAAGTTCATTCTAGCCTTAGGGAGTAAGTTAATAAAATAAGCTAGGTCATTTCACAACTTTGTAGTGGACCAATATTAGAAAGTTGTACGTGATATATGGATTAATATAAAATAAACGGACAAACGTTCAATATTGTTTCAAGAACAACAAAAACATATGAATGTTCAAAAATCTAAGACCATAATACTAGTAAGTGAAATACAAGTAATTTTTTCAACTATTTAATACAAAAAAAAACAATAACAAATCGGAAAGTTATAAATTGTAGAATACTGTATGCAAACATTAGTATGTTTTAGGATCTATACATTTAGATTAGCGAACATAGTTGCCAACGGTTCAGCTTTCAAATATTGGTATTTTTAAATGTTGCATAGAATCTTTACAATTTGTTCAAGAGTTAAGAAATTTATTGAAGCAGTACATTTGTCAGTTGCATAGGCAATTAATTATTTCTAATTATGTATATAATATATTAAAATTATTGTTGGTTTCTGATACCAAAAACTATGTATGAAATATTCATCTCTACTCTTTGATGAAACATATAACAATATGGTTTATACAAAGATTTTAGTCTTAGAAACCGACGATTAGTGTTGTAAAGTAGGTAGTCGAATTTATTTCGCTTTACTTTCCTTGAATATTTTAAAATTTAATATCAGTAGGCTTTACTGAAGCCCATAAATGTATATCGAAATCGTAATCTGTTGTGAAAGACGATACTTTATGAGATTTAGATGAATTAACTATTATATGTGTATTATGTAGATGTATTTCAGGCTTTTATTTATTTCGATCAATAATTAGACATACAGTTAATATATATGTAAAAGAACTTCGGCTAATATTAGTAAGTGATGGATATTATGTCGTTGTCTTTCACTTTAGAAGTTTCACAAACTACGCTTACTGTTAGAGTGCCTCTTGTTCTCTCTTTTTATATAATTTTTATATGCATGTATATGTAGATGTAGGATGTAATTAGCACTGATTTTCATTTTATTAAAGTTAAGTATTATTTTTATTGAAACAATTTGTAGTGCCAAATGCTTATAGTTTATCGATGTACTTTTTAATTTGATATTTATTTTATGTGATTCGTTTCAGATGTATATTATACAGCGTGTCCCAAAATTCAGCGATAAAACTGTACTGGTGTGTTATTACATATAGTATAGTATTTTTCCCCGTGTAGTTATCGACCTGGCTGTACACTATTACAGTTTTATCGTTGAATTTTTGGGACACGCTGTATATTTTGTTATTTATATAACGGGTTGTCAATGCTGATTAAAAAATAAATTCATCGTCATGTAAAATTAATTGTGGTATTACGTAGTTTATCGTAATTTAATAACTATTGACATAAATATTTTGTACAATTGTTAAATATTTATGAATGAATTAATTCCTTATTAAAAACTTACGAGATTTGTTTTTGAGATACGTAATCCGGCAAAAAACATCATTGAATTCTAAAAATTATTCCAAAATATTTTAGAAAGTGAAGATTTGGACGTTGACAATTAAAGTGACTATAAAATTAATATGCACCTAATAAATCTTTTGCTTTGTACCCGCTTATCAGCAACGTTTGGGCCTAAATTAAAAGGAAGTTCTTATCTTCAATGGCCTATGCTATAATGCAATATTGTTTTGAGACAATTTATCTTTTAAAATTATAATAGTAACCATGTTTAAACTTATTAATAAAAATTAGGGCTATTATTGCATTATTGAATGTTCGCATTTTGTGTTTAATTATAAAATAAATGCTTGTATATTAAACGAGTTTCATTTGTTTTAATTCAAAAGATATGTGTGAAGTCAACAGACACGCATTGCGCCAGCGTGGTTGACTATGGGCCTAGTCACCACTAACTTAGGGTAGACTCCGAGACCCTCGGTGGGGATGTATAGTGATGTGTGATGATGATGATCCAGATGATCTAAATAGACTTCATTAGTTAAGGATTTTTCAAAGTAATCGTTTTGTAACTGCAATAAACCTATGCAATTGGGGTCTAAATTCATACATTTTACAAAACTAAAATAAACAGTTTTTTTCATTTGAGACGGTAAATCAGTAAGCGGCTACTTGAATTCGCCGAAAAGGGAAGCTCCCACTGCCCATAGATATCTGCAATTGCAAATGCGTTGCCTCCCTTTAATCCACGGAAGAGAGGCAACTACCGCGTCTAGGAGGGGGAAATCTCTCTTCCGTCTTTTCTACATGTTCTTCCTTATACGAAAACTGTGGTAAAGAAAACTAAATTTAGACCTCCCGTAGGCAAAACGTGGAGTTGTTGACATTACGCCTGTCTTGTATAAACAAGTCGTAGTATTGTGCTGGTAGAGACTGCCCATTCGTGCAACAGATGTTGCTGGGATCAACTACTGTTAATATTTTACTTAGATAAAACTTTTTTTTAACACCCATAGACACTATTTATTCAAAAAAACTTGTGAGTATAATCAAATTACTGTATATTTGTAACATATCTAAAATATTTTTTGCCGTAGTTTAAAATGATAAAAGCGATCAGAATTGTAATTGATCGATTAGTTTTGATGCTATCTAATATTTTAGATTAGTATAAATTGTTGGATTTCTTGATATTCTCGCAATTTAATTAATAATTCAGGTAAGTACACGCCGTTATTTTGTTGCTTTTATTAAAAAGTGTGAATAAATTTAATTGATTTTACTTCAACTAAACTTATACAGTAATGTAAGTTTTGTTATCGTTAATGACAGTGATTCAATATTATGTAGAATGTTTTAAAAGTATTATTTATATTATATTAGTACTAAATAATTTTAATTTACAATTAATTAATAAATAATTTTAAATATTTTATTTTTAAATTTAATTTAATTGATTTTGTTTGATAGACTCGTCACAATGAAGACCATCGCTCTCGCTCTTGTTGTTATGCTGGTGGGCGCCAGCGCGGTGCCTGAATTCGAGACCACCGGTAAGACTATAGTTTATAGCAAATATAACAATGAAAAAAAAAATCCTTACGACATAGAAGATGATTTTGATTGCATGTTGCCAGTTATACAGCGAACAGACTGAATTTAAACAAAGGCTATTTATAGTGAGTTTCTGAAACAAAAATCTCCGATTAAAACATTTTATTTCCTGATGATATGATAATGACAGTGATGATATATAGATACAGAGATTTTAGACTCAGAAACGTACAGTTTATCTAATATTTTAAGATGAAAAATAAGTAATTAATTTGAATTAAATAATATTTCAGAGTTGAAGAACCCCAGAATCATAGACGACCTTGTCCGCGGCGTGTTGGAAGCAGTGATCGAGTTGGCCGCAGCGGCCGATCCTTACGTCGTCGAATCCGCATCCGGTGACTACACTTTCCCCGTTCCTGGGTAAGTTACATCGTAATAAATCTCTTTACCATACATATACTTTATCATTATCTTATTTCATATCGTCGTTTCTTTATACAGGAGGATCACAATTCTTCTTGTAAACATCCTTCAAGACTATAAATTGTTTACTTTCATTTCATTATATTGTCATCATCATCAGTTCACTATACGTCCTCACAGAGGGGCTCGGAGCCTATCCTAATTAAGGGGTGACTAGGCTATAGTCAACGCTGGCCCGGTGCGTGTTGGTTGACTTCATACACATCTTTGAATTTCTTCCTAGTTTTGTACAGGTTGCATCACGATGTTTTCCTCCACCGTAAGAACGTCGGGTACATGTACATATGTAAATCGGAAATCAAAAACACATTAGTCCATGGCGGGATTCGAAGCCAGGACCTGTAGATTACAAGTCAAGTACTTTAACCCCTGAGCCACCGAAGCTCCCGTTTCATTTATAAGCTACTAAATGTAGAGTTGTTCATAAAAAAATCTGAAATCTTTCTTACAGAGTATTCACTGCTGTTGCGTCCGTTGAGAACTTTAAGGCTTCCGGATTCGGTAACATCGAAATCGTCGATGTCTCATTCAGCGGTAGCACGCTCCGTGTGGAACTCCGTCTCGCCGGTGTCGAAGCATCTGTTGGTACGGTCCTTAATGAATCTGTATGACGCTTTACTACTGCCCTACAAAGACAAACTATAAGTCGTAATATTTTGTATTTGTGTATTTAGTAGCATCAACATCGCCGGAATTTTACTTTGAATTCATTGAGTGTGATAACTTCGCGATTGTTTTCTCTCCTATTAATTGAAGTTTACAAAACCTATAAGTTATACTAAAAGTTTTTTTTATAACAGACAGTGGATCTGCCGAAGTGAAAATCTTCAGCCGCACCATCACCGGTGCAATCAGTGGAAGGTTAGTTTATAACAAATTTTAAATGACAATTTTTCAATTCATTCATACTCAATTTAAACGATATAATTTATATTTAATTTCTCGCTGTATTGCAAATGAGCACACTCGCATGTTACAACCTTTTATTTATAACTAGCTGTAGCCCGCGACTTCGTCCGTGCGGTATTAAAAAAAACATAATTAGTAGCCTATGTGTTCTTCCACATTATTTTCTATTTGTATGTCAAATTTCATTGACACCCATTAAGCAGTTCTGATCAGATATCTTCTCTTCTTTCAACAAACATCCATCTAAACTTTCGCAATCATAATATTAGTAAGATGTCAATTAATTTGATAACACCATACAATTGTGCAACGGTTGCCATCAAATTACATGACATATGTTATTATTAGCACAGATATAAATCTACAACAAAAGATCGCAAAAGAGCGTAATTCCACAACCTGTGTAAATTGGCACAGATAGTTTCCCAGTTAATATGATGATGGATTTTAATAATAGTAGTTTTATTTTCCTTTAGCTTGGCAGTTAGTGACGTCCGCGTAGCTGTCGTAGCTCAGCTCGGCCTTACCGGATACCTGGTCGACGACTTGGAACTTGACTTCAGCGTTGGTGGTTTACAAGTAAGTTGCAAAAACGGATTAACCAATTTATACAAGTATCACGGCAATGGAATGCAAAGGTTAATATTTTTTACCTACCTGGCATACGAAGGTTATGTATTCTTTGTGAAGGCCTAGAACTTAAACGTACCTATTGTGAATTGAGATGTCAGATGAAATACGTATTCTTTCATAATTCGTATTTTTTCTAATTTATAACCAGTTATATTATATGAAGTGGACAAACGAGCAAAGAGTCTACTTTAAATGGACAATGAAGAGGATTAACTACAAAAGGATATAACTATATTTTGTTATTCATCCTTTATCGCATTTTGTAATTAAACATTGCGAGGAATAGAAAATGACAGGTGATGAGTAATGCTTATTGCTTTTGATAATTCCAGTCCGACCTTAACATCCGTATTAACGAGTGGGAGCTCTCTGACCGCATCAACAACTGGATCAACGTCACCCTGCCAGCAGCCCTCGAGAAATATTCAGTAAGTTATCTTTGAACAGCTTATCACCGCTTATCTTCCTTTTTTTGTATCAAGAGGAAACCTTCGCAATATAACTTCGTCACCTTGTGGGGGAAAGACAGGGTTATGAGAGATTCCTACTCACTAAAACGTTTTCGGCGGCCAACCTCAAGTAAGATTGCGAGGGTTTCGGGGTGTCCAATGGAAGGCGCCAAGAGCAACCCACTACCCTTCAGCTACACCTATATGTTCCACAATATAGCGAGGGATTTTATATGTCTGGTTACACTATAGATAATATTTCGTTGATTTTACATTGTATTTAATGTTTTCAGGAACAAGTTAACCGTCTCGTCGCCAGAATTGCCCTGTGGGTTCTGGGTCGTCTGTTCTAAGTCAATTAATCCTTCTGGAGACATGAATACATGAATTTGTAAAGTTATGATCGAGTAAATTGTACAGTAATATTGTATAAACTATACCTGTGTTAATAAAACTTTCTCAAACAGTTTCATTTTTTATTCCCTTATTATTCCTTATTGTTGAATCTTTCTGTGAACCTTGGTGTGGTCCTCCAACATTACGAGGGTTGTTTGCCGGACTAACAATTCACCCACAGAAAAAAAATATTACTAAACCGACAAAAGAAAAGACGATCTCTTGTGTCGGAGGCAAGACCCACTTTGGGTCGCTGGGCCATCGGAGTAAGTAAGTAACGAACCTTCGGTGTCCAGTAATATAGAACAATACTTCAAATGTTAGGAACATTGTCTCAGTAATATTGTAAATGCGAAAGTTTGGATGGATGCTCCTAGAAGGTATCAACTGAACCAGAACGGCTCAATTCATCTCAATGAAAATTGTAGAACATACTCTGACACACATGCACTGCTAATTATGTTATTGGTTTAAATTCCCTGCGGTAGGAGTCGCGGTCGACAGTTAGTATTTAAACAAATGAAATGAAGGACCTAAAAGTATGTTAATTTTAATTTGTGTTATTCGCGTGATTACGTAATATTATAAATCAAATCTAATCTTTGGCTTACGCTGTCGCTCTGGACAATAAGTTTCTTGCATTCTTCAAAAAAAAAAACATGTTTCTGTACAAGTCAGTGAAAATCCACGGTAGACTTACTCGAAAATGTATTTATTTATTAACAGATCAAGTTGCTAAGGTCTACTACATATTTTTGAAGACTGTTGTTAAAGGTGAAACCCCTATAATACGATTTTGTATAAAAATAGCTTCATGATAAAGAGATTCAAATGTAAACTATGAGTACTTTCTGTCGAACAATTTGGATTAAATGGAATATTAATTGATTTCCACACAAAAGTACATAAACAAATCCTATATATTTAACAATCCCAGGTGACAAAAGCATGCCAATGAATTGATTGTAAGAGTCATGAATGGAATAGAAAAAAAAATATGGGGTGCTTAGATTGGGTTTAGGAAAGGTATGGGATGCATGCATGACGCATGATGCGTATCAGGTGTTTTCTCTGAGAGGGATCACTGACTTTTACCGTTCAGATTGATGAAATGCTCAAAATGGGCGGTATTAATAGCACCCGAAACCGACATGTATGTATGCGTAGATGTATAAATGTAGAAGAAGCGTGAAAGGTGTGTCAGGATCGGGACAAATGGAAACCTCTCTACCCCTTTGTTTTACGGGCGTTATGATGTTGTAATTAATTCCCTTGAAAGTTATACTTATATCATGGATGTGTGAGATAAAGCGATTATATAAGATACTAGCGGTCAACCGCGAATCCGTCTGCGAGAATAAAAAAATGAATTAGTAGTCTGTGCGTTCCTCCAGACTATGTCCAAACACATACATCCAGCTAAACATTCGCATTTACAATATTAGTAAGATATCGATGCAATATACAATATAAAGTTTGCAAAATATATATACGAATGTATACGATAGATCAAGTTGGTGAACGAAAACCTGGTGACCTGGTATGTCGACCCTACGCGACTGGTATGGTAATGATAAAGGCACTATAAATAGAAATCTTTACCTAAAACTTGATAACGATGCCTGCAATTGATAATGTAACGTGAAAACTTATCAAAATGTAACATTAATTTTTTTTAATCTTTCTATATTAATGCTGTTACTGATAAATTATGCAATCAGGATACTGTTCTGTTTTATTAATTACTAGCTGGCGCCCGCGACTCCGTTCGCGTGGATATATAAAAAAACTTAATATATAGATATGTTCAATAAAAAGCTGCACTTCAAGGCATAAATTCGAAAAAAAAATGAATAAATAATATCCTATGTCCGTCTTCTGGCTCTAAGCTACCTCCTAACAAATTTTCAACCATATCGGTAAGCCGTTCTTGAGTTATAAATAGTGTAACTAACACAACTTTCTTTTATATATATAGATTTCAAACATTAAAAAATAAAGTATTATTTACCATAATTTTTCGAAGCGTCTTGACCGATTTTTATGAAATTTTATACGCATATTCAATCGGTCTGCGCATCGAATACTATATTATTAATACCATGCTGATGGAGTCGTGGGCGACAGCTATTTATTATGTAATAGTGCCTTACGTTTTTAAAAGTTAATAAATAAACAAGCTTCCACTAGATTTCGCTAAAAAGCTAAACGATCCATGGCCTCAGGAGTCTTTAACGAGTTGTCGATGCGTTGCCTACTTTAAATAGAGAGGGTACAGACAGAAGTTATATTGCCTTACATTTCGTCCAGGTTGAATTCAATTTTCGTTGCTAACCTACTCTTAAAGGATGGAAAAGAAAAAAAGGACCTAATTATTTTCTTTCAGAGCTCACCGCGGTAACCTCACTTTCCAGGCCTTTATTTAGAGATTTATTTATATCAAATTAACAGTTTAAAAATAAGTTTCAAGCTTCCTAGGAACCCTGTACATGCCTCTTTTCGCATTAAAATGTATGTGCATATCTGTGTACCAAATATTATTCATTCGGTTTAGCAATTTTGGCGTGAAAGAGCGACGGACAGAGTTACTTTCGCATTTGGAATAATAACTAGCTGTCGCCCACGACTCCGTCCTCACCGTATTAAAATACTAAGTAGCCTACGTATTCTTCCATACTATGATCTACATCTGTGCCAAATTTCATCAAGATCCGTTAAGGCGTTTCGGAGATATTTTCTGACAAACATCCATCCATTTAAATTTTCGCAAATTAGATAGTAAGATAAGGTTTATTGTTATGAAATACATGGTCACTTGTGTAGCATTCGTTGCGCTATATTTGGCTCGTTCCAGTACCGACACGTGTTGCCGGCTCAAAGGTCTGACATCGACTGACGTCCCCTCTCCTGTGTGTACTTATGGCGTGTACGCTCAAGACAAACAACACTACGTTTATGCATACACTACAACTTGGTAACAAAATTAATTTTCATATCTGTAGAACAACAGATTTATATCCCCAGCGAATAATACCTAGATTAACCTGATTACATAAATAATATGTACATACCTATATATTTAGATAACAAATATAATCAATCGAAAACTTTCTAGAGTGCATGTATTTTTTTAAAGATAATGAAATAATCTAAAGAAGGAAATTATTTTAACTAATAAAGCTTTTTTCGTGCCTTTGACCCCAATTTACATTCAGCATAATTTTTTTACGGTGTATCACTTAAATCAAACGTACAATGATTTCAGACACAGATATATGGGCGAAATAATATCCCGGGTCGGCAGTACTGACTAAGAAGATCGTTCGTCTTGTTTCCAACATTATTGACTCGCTTACCGTGTGTTTCTGAGACTGAGAGAGTGTATTCCCCGTTCAAATGATATTGTTATCAGATCGAGTCGTGTGACACAGAAAGTTAGACGGCTATCTATCTCAAACTTGAAAGAAGATTTTCAGTTTCAGATTATTTTCTACACAGAGCGTCGGGGATTAACCCTTGGACTTGTAATATGCAGATCCTGGGTTTGAATCCCACCATGTACCAATATAATTTTCGTTTCTTACTATAAACATATTGATGACACCTCAAATATCTGCGAAGAAATACAAATATATGTGTAAAGTCCACCAACCTGTGCTGGGCCAGCGCGGTTGAGTATGGCCTTGGCAACCCTAACTGATGGTTAGCTCCGAGCCTCTCATTGGGGACACAGTGGTCTGATGATTTTCTACACATTTTCAATACTTCAGTGGCACACGTTAATGGCCTACCTGGACGATACGAATCTTTCGGTGCATCTCAATCGGTTTAACGTTTGAACGCACATAAATTATTGTGTTATTTCTGGTTCACCGTATAACTTCTGGAACATTTTCACTGATTATAACACAATAGTTAAAGTAAACTTTTGCTTACTGCAACACAGAATTGACATGATAAAACTGACCATAACTGTATTCATTAAGGGTCAGCTTTCCCTATCCGTCTCTTCCACTTCGCTCTGTCCATGACATCTCCTTCTGAAGCTTGGCACTCACTCATGTCTTTTATTACTACATTTTTCCATCTCGTTTTGGGTCTGCCTCTGGATGTGACCAGGGAGGGAAAGTTGTAGTGCTAAATTACCGACGTAGTCTGGCGGCCTTCTCCTTACATGATCATACCATCGCAGCCTACTCTCCTGCATCTTGTCGGCGATGTCGCGCACACCGACAACATTACATTTGTGCAATCTAAAAACACCAAGTAAAAGACGTCTATTCCCGATACTTTTATGGTAGAATATGTTTAAATTTAACGTACAGAATGTTTATCTTTATATATATAATTCTTCTGTGAGTGTGTATGTCACTGAACTTCTCTCAAACGACTGGACCGATTTTGATGAAATTTTTTGTGTGTGTTCAAGGGGATCTGGGAATGGTTTAGATTCACAATTTTCATCAAATATTAACTTCATATTAATTTATTCAAATTAAAGACGTGTAAACAGGACAACGTCTGTCGGGTTCGCTATATTATATAATTTTCAATACAGAGGAAAACAAGTCTCGATGTCTAAAATTTTAGATACAAATATCTGCATTGATAAAGACCGTCTTAAAGCTTTCGTACCGTTGATTAAACGCTCCATTATCATATTATTCAACGTTATCTTCCATTAAAATTTGAATATAAATAGTCGCTGCAGCAGTTGGATATTAATCTTACTAAAAGGAAGGTAAGGAAATTGAATTACTTCATAAAATATGTTTTAAAGAAATGATTTTCATTAACAGATTTAGTATTTCAATTTTGTGATATATTTTATTCCTACTTTTTTAGAATTTGAATTTTTTTGGATTTTAATATTTTAATTTTTTCCTTAAGGTACAACATGAAGACTTTTGCTTTCGTCGCCCTTTTGGCCCTGGCCAGCGCCACCGCCTTGCCACAAACTTATGGTAAGTCCATTCATACTTCGCTTTCGTACTTCGAGTAAAAATATTCGTCATATGAAAAATAAATAATGGACCCCTTAAAAATCAATTTACTCCAGAAGATTTCAACAGAACAATACAAAATACAATACCCTCTGTCACAAAGCAACTTTTATATATTTGATATAATTTTGTAAGACCATTTAATTCCATATCAGTTTCTAACAAACCATTTAGACGCCGGAACATTTTGCATATTATATTTTAAATAGAATTCTAGGGCTGTCAACACTCGTAACATTTAATTGCTAGTGCCGCTCAACTGTTAAACCTCGCCAAAGAGAGAGAGAAAAGTATGCGTAACTGACTGCCCACCTTCCATAACTCAAGAGGCACTTCAACAAGAAAACTCATGGCATGTGTTAAAAATAGTATTTCATTGAAATATTATATTCCAGATGTGGAATCGAGGAGGGACGTAGTGCAAGTTGTTCTTGACATCGTCGAACGTGCAAGCCAATGGCTACAAAATCGTGGATTAGACCCTTACGTTATGGATCGCGTTGAGGGCCAATACTCATTTCCTATCGCTGGGTAAGCTTTTTCATTCGAAGTCTCTACTGTAAGTTAGTACATCCCTAGCCTTTGCACTGAAATGACAGTAGTATAGATAGATAACCTAACCTTAATTAAAAAAAAACCCGACGGACTGTGGCCATAATTCACGAAATTTTTTAACAATGAAAAAAGTTGTAGTGAGTGAGTTGACTCCGTCTTTTCACAATTTCATTAGAATTTCATCTCAATTGTCCACACTATATACAAAGACGTTCTCTTCTTTCTCCAGATTATTCACAGCTCGCGGCTCTGTGACCGACCTGTCCGTGATTGGTGCCAGCAACATCGTTGTCAACGACATTGGCTTCTCTCTGATCACACAAAAGCTGACCTTTGACGTTGGCATTCCTGAAATCAGCGCTTCTCTTGGTGTGTATTTGTTATTACTTACTAACAATTTAAGACAATTTAGTAGGCTGATTACAATTATAGCTACTAACTAAAATTCTCTGATTGTTATCACTAATTCTTTGTTCGGAGTGTTTACTAAATAAAGTATTAGATTATCCTTATTTTAACTCTTCGTAAGCTGGATTCTCTTTCTTAACAGGTCTCGCAGAAGGACAAGTTTCAATCTTGGGCCGTCCTCCCCGCAGTGGTCTGGCATCGGGAAGGTATTTAAAGCAAACTTGACATAAAATTCTTAGTAAGTGAACTAATTGATTATCATGATGTTTAACTTGTTTTAGGCTCTCGGTCAAGAACTTCCGCATCACCGGTGACGTAGTAGTCGATGTGTCTGGAGACAGCGTCGCCATTAGCGACCTTGTTGTCGCTGCTCGTCTTGGCGGCATTGAGGTACATAATTTAATACCTCTCGATGTAAAAATTCAAATATATTGTAACCTTCAGAAATTTTGAAATGGGAAGAATAAGTCTTTAACAGTTGTTGTGAAGATGGACAGTTAAATGAAATATAGAAATGTGGTATTCTCGGATCTCTTGGAGGAGACTGAAATATCTTAGTCTTTTGATTTGGTATTTTTAAAAATGTGATATTGTAATATTTCAATACATTTTCCAGTCCGGCATTCACGTGAACATCATCGGTTACGACGTGTCTACTTACGTCAACAACTTCCTCAGCAACACTCTCCCCAACCTTCTTCAAGACAACTCTGTAAGTTTATTCATATTGATTTTTTCATACTTTTTAATAGTAATATGGCTTTAATCGATTGTAAAAGGTTTTATATAAATTTTTGACCAGAATTTGATATATAAAATTGGTAATACATTAATTTGCATTAGATCTTTTTTTCACACCTAATTTTGTAGCAATGTCTAAAACTAATAATATTTCTATCATTGTTTCAGGACTACGTCAACAGGGCTATTCGTAGGGCCATCTTGTACGTGCTCGATCGGATTTTGTAAGAGGAGTCGTGAAATGAATATGCAATAACAAAATAGTTCGTATAATGTACATACATAATTATACAATGTTATAGTTTTTATAGTTTTGTACGAATTTTTAACATCTCTATTTAACAAACCGCACCAAAGTACCTTCTTTATGTATAACATCTGAGTTTGTAAAATAATTATTGTTATTGTAATAAATTATTTATTAAATAATCAGTATTTTTTCTTTACAATTAAAACGAATAATATGTCGAAATTTTATTGGATGTTTCAAATATCATTTTCTATATGCATGTATTCAATGAGGAAGTGACGCACGTAAAACATTGAGGCTCATAAGATGATAGTCATGGCACATACGTTTGAATAATAAACATAACCTTAAAACTACATCCATTAAGGGCTCAAAAAAAACAATCACTGTATGTATAAATGTATTAAGCGTCGGTGACTCAAGGGTTTCGACACTTGACTTGCAATCTGCAGGAATTATCTGAATTCCGCCATGTACCAATGTGTTTTTCGATTTTCGATTTACATATGTACATTTATCCGACGTTCTTACGGTGAAGGAAAACATCGTGATGCAACCTGCACATATCTGAATTCACATAGAAATTCAAAGATATGTGTGAAGTCAACCATACGGCATTGGGCCAGCGTGGTTGACTAAGGCCTAGTCACCCTTAACTTAGGGTAAAAGTGGGTTAAAGTGGGTTGCGCAAATTACATAACTTTAAAAAAAATATTTTTTGTTTCCTTAGCGTACATTTATGTCCACCATACTATCAAATTAATGTTTGTTATAATACGGTATCATATCAATTCTCGTAGATCTTTTGTACTATCGCGAAAGTAAAGATTCTAAACGTTTATTAGGAAAAACTAATACTACGAAAAAGTAAAAAAAAATATTTCGCCAAAGTGTGTAAAAAAAATCTATATGTCTATATCTATGGCACAATTTCTGAAAATTGGTGCAACTAACACGTTTTACGAGTAAGAAGCAATTTTAAAAAGTTTTCTTAAAAATTGTAACATTAAGCAAAGCGTTCCGTTGGTCCATGAATCAATGTTACTTTATAATAAACTAGCTGTGCCAGCGACTTCGTCCGCGTGATATTCTGTCTTTGGGTAGCATTTTAATTATTTAGTTATATTAAGGACAGCTAGACAGACAGAGTTGTTTTCGCATTTATAATATTAGTAAGGATGTTGGAATCATCTGCCCGCAACCCCGAAACATGTTTGATATCTTCTTATAAATTATATTTAAAGGTTGTTGTTTTGCAGCCAGAAGCAGCTTACCCAAATCGGGCTTATCATTATGAAAAAAAATATCAACGGCCAGTGTCCACTGATTTTATATAGTCTATATCTCCGTTTGTAATTCAGTATTCAGTTCAGCAATCCAAAGACAGTTGTTTATTTAAAAATATAACATGCCCAATTTATTTATTAAACGCTGTTTCTGACTGCTACATGACGATTGTCCTCGGCAACTAGAGGCGGATGATGCCGGATGGACGAGTACTGGACAAATGCGCGTCAACCTTAACGCTTGATATTGATTTGAAAACAAGAGAAATTACGTAAAGAGATGAACGTGAGACATTTAAAGTTTTTTATGAGTTTATGATTGCGATATAACCTTGATCTTACTAATATTACAAACTAGCCGTCGCCCGCGACTCCGTCCGCGAGGAATTAAAAAAAAACTTTATTAGTAGCCTAGTGTTCCTCTAGACTATGTACTATATACATATGTATGCCAAATTTCAGTGAGATCCGGTTAGCCGATCTCGATGAAATTCGGAAGATGCAGAAGATCACAAAAGTTACTTATTAAATTTGTTTTTAATTACGCGCGGGCAGAGTCAACGGCAACAGCTAGTGATATCATAATCCACTGGGTCAAAGTCGAGGGCGCTATATGATATGATATAAGGCTGAAATATGACAGATTATGAATGAAAAACAAGTATAAATTAAATTCAAGGCCACCCCACGCATTGATTATTTCCAACAATCAAAGCTTTAAGTCGACATCGATATCTTATCACTATTATCCCCGCTCTATAATCCATAAGAATTATATTATAAAAATCAGTTTTACTGCTAAATTGATAATATTATTTGTTACTATGTACGTTATATAAATTTTTCTGGTCAAATTAATAAGTTTTATTACCTAGAGATGATTTTACGTTCGGTTCTGATTTGTTATACATAGAAGTTTCACTAGACTTTGACTTTTGAGGGTTTCAATAAGCTGAGGTCCTTGAAAGATGGAAGCATTAGGTATCAATTACTCATAACATTTTAAGGCAATGACTTATGCAACTTGAGTTAGCATATGAATAATATTAAAATAATTTCACTGAGTACTTTTTTAAATATTTTTCTACGAGTGTAATGATGAATCGTATTTCGTCACTAACTACATATGTACTTAAATTTATAAAATCTTCATTTGTTAATGATACTGGAAGACCTTCTTGCATCTAATTCTATTCACGTTATTTCATCCTTGTCGTCAGTTACCTACGTGATAGGTGACTATGTATGGAGGAGTAGTACATACTGTAACGACCCTCCGTAGGGTACAGGCGTGAAGTGGGAGCAATTCCGCGTTTGTTCTGATAAGCATGCTTATTGGAGGTCTATTTTTTTATAACAGAAGGGGGCAAACGAGCAGCGGGAACACCGAGATGTTCAACGACGCCCATGGAGATCAACAATACCAGAGGAACCGCAGATGCGTTGCCGGCCTTTGAGATGGTGATAAGCTCGCTTCTTGACGTACCCTAAGTCGTAGCGGTTTTAGTCTTATTTCCGTTCCTTCTCTATTCTTATAAGGTAAGGATAGGAAAGAGGCAACATTCTGTGTGTATGTCATTGTTCTCATATTCCTTTGTCAATTATTAGTAGGCAAACAATTTGCAATTGCGGTTGTCTATGCGCAACTGTTTTTTCGCTATTTTAATGAATCCAAGTGTCCGTTTGCTTGTTTGGCCACAATGCAAATAATTTATGCAAACAATTAGGTATTTTGTATATCGTAAACAAAATAGGCTAATCGCATAAGTGCAAATGAATTAAATCTGATGTATTCGATTTAAAGATATGAGAATTTATAAATTGATAATTTATAAAAAGCTTCTAGATCTTCATAGATATCGATCAATTCGTCCACAGTATAAATACCCGTTGATATTTTCAATATCTCAACTTTTACACATAAGAAGGTAAGGTGCAGAAGTGTTATTATATTTTAAATAGCGATAAGAATTTATTTTATTTGTGCTTTGTTTTTTTACTGCAGTTGTGTAAAGATTAGCTGCCAAGTTGTTAAAGTCGATTAGTTTAGGTTAGACAACTTATCGTTGGATTCTTATACCAAAATCTATATATATAATAATTGAAACCGTATTCATAAAACATATCGTCATCCCTTTCATTATCTTTGACAAAAACAGAGATAATAATATGTTTTATACAGATATTTTGGTTTCGGAAACCGATGATTAGTGTTGTTAGTGTTGATGGGCTGGTTAATATGATCAAACGCGGAATTGCTTCCACTTAATGCCTGTCTTCCGTGTGGTCGCGGATTGCACAGGGCGAGCCTGCCCATTCTTGCAATATTGTTGCTAGCTTCTATTACTGTTAAACTTTTGTCTCCTAAGGCCTAGGTTCTAATTTAGAGCTACCCTTAGTGCTATAACTGACCTATTAACATTATTTTTAATCCAGTCCACATTTAATTATTCGTCTGTCATAGCACTTGAAACCCAATGTTAATCTACATGTAACCTTGTTTTAGTTGTACCAAAATGAAATCCTTCGCATTCGGACTGTTGATGCTGGTGGCGTGCGCCGCTGCTTTGCCCCAAGCTCAAGACTTAACTGGTAATATATGTATGCCACTAATACCGTTTCACATATTTATTTTCGAATGAATTTCTGGATACATTATACGGTTTGCAGTTTAGATAAATTCCTAAAATTAATAAAACATTCGTATTTAGTATGTTAACATTTTCAAATTAAAAAAAAATAATCATAGTACGTTTAAACAACATTTTTTTAACTTTATTTAATTTGTTAGAGATGCTTACTTGATTAACGTAAACTAGGATTTTTTTCTCATTTTCTATTTCATTGATTATTTAAGATTTCGGAGCGGAGAGGAGGGATATTGCTGAGATTGTCGTCAATGCCTTCGATAGATTTATTCAGAGAATCCTCAACCGTGGCCTTGACCCCTACGTGCTCGACCGCGCTGATGGCGAATACGTTTTCTTCCTCCCCACGTAAGTAAAAGTCCAAGTGCCCAAATCATTGGTCTGATAAAATCCATATAACACTTGATTCTAAAGCCTAAAAGGACAGAGTAGTAGACAATGCAGTACTACTATGTTTTAAATCCTCAATAACTGTAGAATCATTACTTACTGTGTATCTCAAGTAAGAATCTGAAATGACCACGATCTCAATGAGAGGACAATGTGTTCTTTTTTTTAATCAAAGCAGCTTATCCTAGTCTATGGCTTATCTTACTAATATTATAAATGCGAAAGTTTAGATGGATGGATGGATGGATGTTTGAAGGTACCTCCAGAACGGCTGAATGGATCTTGGTGAAATTTGGTATACATATAGAGCATAGTCTGGAAGAACACATAGGCTATATGAAACATATTCTTAAGAGACACGATTATCTTTCTGGTCTTTCTGTCTAGTATTAAATATATGTAGGATATGTACAATGTCTGGTCGATGGAAATTGTTCAGTACTGGTGGTTAGTATTTTTAAAGTTATTTATTGTTTCTTTTCTCGTGACTAATAGAAAAATATTATGATTTTCAGTGTATTCAGTGCGTCTGCTCGCATCGAGAACCTGAGGTTCACTGGCCTCAGCAACATCGTGATCAACAGTATCAGCTACTCTCCCATCAGCAATAATTTGAACATTGACATTGCTATGCCCGGTCTCATGGCGTCTGTTGGTTAGTCCCCTTATCGTATATATTGTTGTCTCAGTTTTTCCAAAGGAAATGTAAGGGACGACAACATAGTTCTATCTATTATTCTAATTATCTTATTCTTATCTTACTAATATTAAAAATGCACATGTTTTTATGAATAGATGTTTGTTAGAAAGTAAAAAGAACTGCTGCATGCATTTCGTTGAAATTTGGCATAGATGTAGAGCAGAGCCTGGAAAAACACACACACACATATATATATATATATATATATATATATATATTAATTAAAATAAAACAAAGGATTAGAACATAAAAAAGGGATCATATCAAATAGTTTATTTTATTTTTAAAGAAAAGGGGACATAAATGTCGACATTTTAGTAAGGCTAGTCTTGCGCCAGTACACCGGCACAGTGTTGGATTTTCTTCCTAAAAGATTCCAAACAAAAAAGATTAATTTTTCGCCTTTAGTTCCCTCCCTAATATATATATAAAGATCTTGTTCCCACCTCAGTTGGGTATACGTATGTTATATGGTATCCTTAATATTCAGGTGGCGCTTCATTCGAAGTAACCGCTCTTGGTCGTGAAATCAGTGGAAGCTTGAGTGGATTGTAAGTATTATAACATTATAATAAGGCTTTTAAATTGTTACTTATTTTAGTAGTAATCGTGTTAGTAACACGATTTATTTTCTAGGTTGGCAATCAACGGAATCGGAGTCAGAGGCAGCGCTAAAGTAACCGTGGGTGACGGAGTATCGGTTACCGACGTTGATGTCGACGCTAGTTTGGACAGCATCCAGGTGAGTAATACACCCACATTGTGCAAGTACGTTTAGATTTCCTTCTGTCCAATGTCGTATACAAATGGATGATTGCGGCTCGTACGTTGTGGTCCATTGATTGAGGTAAAGTTGCGAGCACGCAATTTACAGATATGTCCGGTTCCACTGTAAACTTAGTAGTATTTACAATTGTTTTTTCTATCAGACATATAACATTATAACGACATTTAAATCTATAGCTAGGGTATACGTTTTTTTCAATATTCAATACAATAAGCACGTAACACAAAATCAATATCAATATTATACTTATAACGTCAATGTGGTCTCTTATTTTAAACTAGCGTATCTTTTTCAATACTAAAGCATGATGTGTTTATTTTCAGTCTGCGCTCGCTGTCAGAATCCTCGGCTTGGATCTATCAATCCCAATTCAAAACTGGCTGAACAACCTTCCCGCGAACCTTTCTCTCTACGACGTAAGTATTGTGTCTTTGTTCTTAAATTAATCATTATATTTGATTTTTTTAAACATTAATACTCAGATTATTATCTCTTAAAACATTACTTATGTCATTGAATGTAAATCGTTTTCGACCTACTGTCCTTAAGGATATTTTATCCATGAAAATGGAGCCGATTATTTAGTTTTTAACTTTTAACAGAAGGCAAAAATAGTATAACAAATAAATTACATTAGCATTTTGATCAGAGCAGAATAAAACATGTTTGCATGTGCCTTGGAAGACAGTAGTTTACTACCTTGTTCTTCGAAAAAAAAAGTTATTTTCAAACAATTAATGTTTTATTTGCAGGAACTCATCGACCGTGGCCTCGCGAGGATCCTCGAAATCCTGCTTAACCACTACTTAAATAAGCCTTAAAAAGTAAACATTGCTTGTTTAAATAAATAAAATATATTTTTAATACAACAAAACCTAAACTGAGCTGTAATTATTGTATTGGAAGAAAAACTAATAGCTTTAACAAGAAGGCGCTAGTGTCATCTGTCACGTCATTCTAGATTAAAAAAAGAATGTTATACTTTTTTCATATTTTTTTTGCTATAAATAATTGACGCGACTGGAGTCGTTGCTTTCGTGTTATTCGTATATCTGTGGTACTTTTAGTGCTTTATTCTTGATTATGATGACATCTGTAGTGAAGAAATGACAGTTTTTCTCCCCATTCATGATTAATTTCTGACTAAACCTTCAAGTTCCAACTGCAATTTTCTTATGTTGTAAAATTTCACCAATAAATTAATTTCAACAAAAATGTATTTGTTTTCATTTTCCCGGATTTTTTTAAATAATATTTGATGATATTCTCCACGTCCTTTAATGGTATTTAAGTTTGTTTTATGTTGCTGAATTTGATTTTAACAATTAACACTTTAAACTATAAATATTTTGTTTAACCTGCAACAGTTGAACAGTCTGCTTATTTTTTATTAGATGTTTAAATGCACGTTAGAAAGTATCTCCAGGCCAGCTTAAAAAATTAAGATGAAATTTATGACAGATGTAGAGATTTGTCTGAAGAACACATAGGAGAGCTATTAAGTTTTATTTATCTCCACACGGACGGAGTCGCGGTCGCGCTAGTTAGTTATAAATACATATCGGGGTGTATGTCCCTTTCGACTTGACGATTCATAATTACAATGTCAGGACATTATAGAAAAACATAATGAGTATTAATTAATAACTTATATTAATTAATTTATATATTCACATAACAATCTATATACTTACAGCTGTGTACATAGAACAGTGGAGTCGGTATTGCGTTCTTGTTAGTCAATATGTAACTATAAATATTGATAGTAGACATTTAAAGTAGGAAAATCTTATCGATAATGTGGGATAAGTGAAACTGTTATTGCTTTACAGTTTAGAATAACAACAAATAACAGTATTATTCTAAACAAAGCTATATAAAAGATAACACTTTTAACCTTCATAATATCTTGAAAATATGTCCTTATGTTAGTACCGGAATTTCCGTGTTTTCAGGGATTATTTAAAATAAATAACTTTGTCTTCCTTAATATAATTTGGTGATGTCCAATATTTGAAAATATAAGGCGTAAGAAATGAACCTTATAAGAAAATTTTCAGAATCTTGGAATGAAATTGAAGAAAATATGTATTAGCTACATACTAAAATGCTATCTGAGGTTAACGTTTCAAGATCGAATGTTGAGTTCGGCCTTTTGTCAGTTTATAAATTAAATTAATTTAGCTTTAGGCACAATGAACACATAACATCACTTTTAGAGCGAGATGAGTTTCGCTACGATGTGCGGGGAAACCATTGTATAGATGATTTCGATAAAAAAGTAAACGAATTCTTTATTACCAGCATTTGCCCGCGGCTTCGTCGAGTAATAATTATATAGCCTATGTCACGCGGGGAAAGTGTATCTTCCTAGTGTTAAATATTTTTTTTCAAATCGGTTCAATTGTTTCGGAGCATATTAATCTAATCTAACAATCAAATCTTTCTTCTTCATAATAATAGCATAGATAACCTAAATAAATTTATAAATATTTACGTATCTATGCATTTAGATAATTTTATCATTATAATTAATAAATTATCACTTCAGGTATTTAAGAAAGATACTATAGACAATTTTACCTACACTAGAGTTTTTTTGTTTTTACAAGATATATTTTAGGCCCAAGAAGAAATGTCTTAAAACTAGAATGAAAATAATAATGGCATAAGATTTGCTACAATAATGGCTATAGATTTATATTACTGCATATCTAAAAATAAATAACTAATCCTTCATAACACTTCCAAAGTCCTAACTTTAACAATTTTTGGACTGATCCGGGAAAGAACTGCAAAAGGACACTCTTATTTTCGGCGGCATAAACCATTTTACAACCCTTTTTTGCGTTAAAATAGAGCCTATGTCTTTTCAAAGGACTAAATATTAGTAAGGTTAACAACAAAACATATAAATCTTAACAATACAACCACGAGCCGTCAGTCAAGGTCATCAAATTGGACGACTGCGGTGAGCAGGACACGTTGCACGCATGGTTGTTTGCACAGTTCCTAAACGCCTGTTAGAAGTTTAGCCGGATGAACGTAGAGCACGTGGTAAGCCGAAGCTAAGATGGCTTATTGTCGTCGAGTGTGATCTCAAGAATATTGGCGTTAAAAGCTGCTGGGTTAAACAAAGTACATTCGCTATGAAGCGATTCCACAATGAACTTCAAAAATGTATAGAACTGACAATATCTTTCGATGAGTCAACAAGTGATTGTCGCGCGTCAGTTTCGAACATTTTTGACGTTCGGAATGCACTTTGTCTAACCCCCTGGACGTAAAAAACCGAAAGTAGACCGGCATGGAGAAATTTACTTGACCATGTCGAACCGCGGCTGTAGGGTCTTACATGATGATGAAGAACCATTTTGGTTCAATAAGTCACTCCATTTAGTTTGATACATGATGTATTTCAATGTATACATATAAAGGTTCTAATGCTTGGTGTAGTTTAGGTCATTATACTATACAGGATTTTTATATCTACAAACGAATAACACCTGATTCTTTTGTAACGTCAATGGAGTACAGCGAACGGAAAGGATTATATAGATAAAATTAAAATCGTCGTGTGATTAATTATGTTTCAGATATAATCACTGATTTCCGATACAATATAAAAAGTTGATAACACATTGCTAAGTCTACTTGCAACTAGTGTAAAGGTAAGTTAGGACATGTTATGTGTAATTTTAATTTGTAAAAGGAAAAAGTTATCGATGAATTAAATTTATAATATTAATTAATTTATAAATCTTTTGAATTGATTTTGCATAAGTACTTACATATTTCATTCAATTAATTATCTTTATAGTGCAATGTAAATAAAATAAATCAATAATTCAATTAATTAATCAATAAATGTTATTTATAATTATTTAAGAGAGACTTATTTTTCAAACTTTAAAATGTTTTTGATTATTAAAATATTTAAATTAGTATATGCTTACTTATATAACTATATAGCTGTATGTAATTATTTTTACGTTTAAAATTATTAGGATCGAAGGACCATGAAGACCTACGCATTTGCCGTTTTGATGCTCTTGGCTGGCGCCAGCGCCTTGCCTACTATTAGCGAAGATGGTGAGTTTTTTTAATACTTAATACGAATAGTAAACTATACATTTTATAATGCATTCACAAGTTAATTACGCAGGTTATATTCGTGAGAATTTTTAGCAGTAAAAGCCCAAAAAGGGTAAATATATTTTTCCGAGTTGTTCTAATTAAAATATATAAAATCTAATATAAAAAATAATAAAATTGTTTTATTCCAATCACGATTGTTAGAAAGTTACTCTTAGTCATAACAAAGAGGTCCTATTACCTCGCTGACACGTTCACTCTTTCACGTCTCAGATTGTTACCAAACAGATAGATAAATAAAACTAGGCAACCGTGTTTAAGCTAACCAAATGATTTCCGATCTGTTCCGAGACTGGGACCTACTCGGGAGCAAACTGGGAGTGACTGCCGCGCGCCAGCCGGCGAGGATTTTCAAAGAACCTTCTTGTTCAACCTATTCGAATTTAGAGTTAGATAATCGTGTCATCTTTAAAATTTACCAAATTGATGGTTAAAAATGTTATTAGTTAGTGAGTCAATATGCGATCCATAAAAGATTTACATTGCAGTTTTCCGTACAAGACCTTATTTTATTACAGAACTCAGGCAACAGAGAGTGATCACCGACACCATCCTCGGTCTGATCGACGGAGTGAGCCAAGCCATCCAGGCCCGTGGTCTAGACCCATACCACCTTAAATTTGCCGAGAGTTCCTTCGCTCTTTCAGAACCTGAGTAAGTTCCTAATTCTTATGACATGAAATATTTACAATCCTGTTTAAGGTTAAGTCTTAATATGCTTTCATTTTGCATTGTTATGCAAAATCCTATTGGCAACACATTTACTATCTCAGTTGCCAAAGAAAATGAAAGTGGTGTAAATTTTTGAAAATTCTATATTTTTTTGTTCTCTGCGATACAAATCAACGGTATTAGAGAATTATTCATGAACAGCTCACTATACGTCCCCACTGAGGGGCTCGAAGCCTACCCTAAGTTAGGGATGACTCGACCGTAGTCAACCACGCTGGCCCAGTGCGGGTTGGTTGACTTCACACATATCTTTAAATTTTTTCCTTCATCGTAAGAACGTCGGATAAATGTACATATGTAAATCGAAAAACGCATAGGTACTTGGCGGGATTCGAACCCAGGACCTGCAGATTGCAAGTCAAGTGCTTAAACCCCTAAGCCACCTAAGCTCTTTGGAGATTTTTTTTTATCATTAAATCCTTTTTTCAACAGAATCCTCAGTGGCTACGCCTTCGCCAGGGATGTTAACTTGGTGGGTCTCAGCAACATCAGAGTGAACAACATCAACTTCTCAATCCTCGCCCAGAGACTGACCATTGACCTCTCTCTGCCAAATCTCAGAGGCAGCGTTGGTAAGTTCTACTTTTGAAAGTAATCTACATTGCTTTAGGACATAAGTTAGGACATTTATAGGTGGCAAAATAGGAGAGAAGAAATGTGAAGGCGAGAAAGAGGCTAAGAAGCTTATTTATAGTTCAAAAAGAAAGTAGACTTGTCTTGATATCCTTAACATTTCAATTATGAAATCTGTTGTGAAATATATGTTTCTCTGAATTACAACTTTTTGGTTTATTTATAGGTGAATCCCACTTCGAAATGAACTTGTTCGACCGTGAACTCGATGGACAGGGCAGTGGAAGGTATGACAAATATTTGAACTTTAAATAAAAATCCGAACGACCTAATAAATAAAGTTAAAGCGTAAGATTTATCATCATCAGCCCAGTGTACGTCCCCATTAAGGGGTTCGGAGTCTACCCTATGTTAAGGGTGATTAGGTTATAGTCAAACTCGTAGGGTCAGTGTGGATTGGCTTCATACATATCTTTAAATTTTTTCGCATAAGATAGAAGCTTAAGATTATTTTAGCAATATTATTCTTTATCATAATAGTTGCGTAATAATAAAAGAATTTCACTAAAAACGATATTGTCGCAATCTCATAAATTTATGCATATCAAATGGGCTTATTTCTATCACTAAGTCTGATAACTGTTTTATTAAGTCTGATTTATTGAATTAATCTGCTTAATGCTTGTATTGGAAGGTAAAGATTTCTTGAAATTATATCATCACTTTAAAATTATTAAAGTTGTAAAGTTTGAAAACATTTATTAGTTTAAGTTAAGAGTATTATTGTGTACTTCGAAACAAAAATGAAAATTTAAGGTTAACGTACCTTGCACCACGCATCGGGCATCGCGGGCATGGTATTCACTAGCCGCGCCGCCTTGACGCCACCGATTAAGCTACAAGAAGATATAAAATTGCAATACGCCATTTTCCCTTGCACGGGTGAATAGTTCGGGGCGGTCGGGTACAAAGCGAGTGGACACTTCGCCGATACCTCGTGGACCGCTAGCTGTCCATCCAAGCAAGAAATCAACAGTGACTTTCCTAACAAATTTATAACTTTGACCTGCTCTATCGGTGACGTCAAGGTGGCGACGCGTGGATGCCGTGTTGATGGTGAGACGGGATGATGTTGCGAGGGCGAGGAGTTGACGATTCAGCGTTTATCCTTAGGTTTATCGGGCCAGTGTTATTTATAGAGTTTAATTTTGTTTTAGTTTGGAAATCGTCAACCTCGGTCTTAAAGCCGATGTCAGGGTGTCCGTCGGTGTCATCTCTGGTATCACCGTTCGCAGCATCGATTTGGACTTGTATCTTGACAATGTTGTGGTAAGTCAAGGAACATATTGAAACCAGTAATAATCAGCCCTTACTCGCAAGGCCATGACTTCTGGCTGAATGTTTGTTTAAACGTATCTTCAGAACGGCTGCACGGATCTTGCTGAATAGCTTCAATAGCCTTTTTCTAATACACCTATTTCTAGTGTGGATAGTAATTATTTGCATAATTTTCACAATATATCGAGTTTTTTTTATGTTTCTGGGCAGACAAAAAAGGATGCTATAGTGAGGTGATCTTCTCTACCATACCTTTAACCTTTAGTATCCGTATATTTTTATTTTCAATTATGTTTCTAAATCTAATCTTTTATTTTTAGTCCGACTTGCAAGTGAACCTCTTCGGCCGCGACCTCTCCGCCTCCTTCAACAACTTCTTCAACGGTCTTCCCGCCTTCGTAAAAGAGAACACGGTTCGTATTTACTAAATTACTCAAGTGTACTACATCACTAATAGTAGCTAAAATTACCTTTTTAAAATGTTAACGTTTATGTCAATCTGATACACAACTTGGTAACGAAAGCGCCAATCGCTTCAATGGATTCTAATAATGTCAAAACATCATACTGTAATTAAGCTAAGCTTTAACATATAAAATAAAAGAAGAAAGAAAAAAAAAGAATAATTATAGCAATTTCAAATTGTATTTATGTACCTAAAGGTACAAATAAGTAATTTTATATGTTTCCTTTTTTTAATAATCAAAGAGCTTGTGTTAATTTAATTTATATCAAATATCTGACACGTGAAATGACAAAAGGCAATCTGTAAATGTTGGATACTTTGTGCCATAAACCAATAAGACCGATGGAAAGGTTATTTTGTTGGGCATGTTCTTTGACCGCTTATAACCTAAACGAACAGGTTGTGAGCAGTGAGATGTTAAATTCCCTTTAGCGTTATAAGGATACAGTCAGCTGGGTTTTTGTTTTTTAAATAATAAATGATGGTTTTTACAGGTTGCCATCAACGGTCTCCTTGAGTACATTGCGTGGATCATCGTTGAAAGAGTTCTTGATAACTAATTTGAATAAATACTTCAAGTTGGATTGTTTTGAAATGTGATTTAATGCAAGTAAGATCGATGTGTTGTTAAAATAAATATGTATAAAAATATAACTTATGTATTATTATATAATTAAATAAAATACTCACACATATATATTTGTTTTTCATTATTTATTAAAATTTATATATCAAGCATTTCGATGGTGTAGAATCTGATTTAACTATAATATTAGTAAGAACACTGTATATATAAATAAGCGTTTATATACCGAAAATAAAATACAAATACATAATAAATATTAAAATAATTGAAATTGGGTTCAATTTCTTTATAATGCTTAGTTATAAGTGCTTTCGATCAGTCTGTACGAGTATACAGCGGTGTTCTATTTCGTTACTCGCCTAAGGTTTGGATTGTTCGGTGCTTATTTAACAATTATAATTTTGCCTTTTAAATTAGTCAGAGAGCGAGCGAGAGAGAGAGAAATAATATGAAAGCGCCATCTATATCATTTGTTTAAAAACAGTTTCTTTAAGTCAATGTAATTTTAAGCAATATGCTCTTTATGTGTGATGTCAATATTACTGTGTCGAAATATTGTGCCTTTAATTTAAAGCAAAAACCATATGATTTCATTATTCGAAAAATAAATATTTTTACAGCATGATTTTGGTTTCCTCTGACTTAAATATAGTTCACACTAAATGAACTAGATGACGCCACAGTGCTTTAAAATCCCAATGGCTTTCTGTTGTTTTTAAGAAAGTGGGATAACATTTAAGTTAAGGTATTGTATATTGTACTCATAATCCTACACTTAGCAAATATAGCTGCTTATAATGTTTTCGTATAATATTTTGTACCTATCGGCCCACCATGAAACATCGAACATTTTACTAAAATAAAAAAAAATCGTTTGTAAAAGAAGACTTTTCTCTGGTATTGCTGATGTCCATCGGCGTCGTTGAACACCTTGGTGTTCACGCTGCTCGTTTGCCCCCTTCTGTTATATAAAAAAAGAGAAGATAATCCCAGAACTTCACTGCTCTGACATTTGAATATGCAATCACTATTTTTTTTTAATTATCTCGTAATCAACAAGAGGCTTGCATAAATCCGTTGACGTACGAAATGTAACCTAAATCAACGAGACCATGATAAATACCTAATATATTAGGTATATCTATATATAATATACCTATGGTTGATTTTTTTGCTTTTCTGTACATAGGGATTTATAATTTCGACAGTCACGATATTTTATTTTGCATAAAGTAGTTCGTTTTATCACATACATGACACGTGACCAATTTTTAAAATCCCCGATTAACTCACGAAATCAATGTAATGTTCTGATTAAGATAATGTAATTTTATGATATCAGAATTAAACTGATAACTAGCCTCGTAATAGTGTTTGTCCAAATTTTCGATTTATTGTTTTGTTTCAGTGTACGCGGACAAAGGGTAAGGTATTTTATTAATATTTTACTGTTTTATTGATAAGATTTTAAAAGTATTTTGTTACTTATGGATACTAGACTTAGCTCAAAATATAGTAGAAACTTGATAAGCGAGAGTTTAAAAGAGCGTGATGTCTTTCTCGCTTATAGAATTTCGCATTAATCCGAAATTCTCATTTATGGAGGTCGACCGTCTGGAGCGGACAATGACTCGCTTATAGAAGTTTCTTGTTTATTCAGAACGAAGAAACAACATGAAAATCTTCTGGCTACGCTTACGGCCAGGGTTGTGGCTAGCAAATTAGAAATAGGCACTATTTAGGGTTCTGCAGCTCGAAAGGAAAAAAACGGATTACCCTTATAGGATCACTTAGTTGTCCGTCCGTCTGACCGTCAGGATCCTTTTTTTTATAACAGAAGGGGGCAAACGAGCAGCGGGAACACCGAGGTGTTCAACAACGCCCCTGATGCAGCTGATTGTTTGCATGCATTATAGAAAGTAGACATTTTATAACGTACTTCAATTATATCTATTTCAGGTACTAAAATGCGTTATTTAGCCATTTTGATCGCGGCGGCATTAACCGTGGTAGGAGCTTCGCCCGTCGAAGTGGGAAATATCAGGGAAAAGATATTTCTAACAGGTAAACAGTTATATAAAATACAAAATTGAATTAGGCAAAACGCTATAAGAAGTAGATCTTTAATAAATATTACTACCTAGCTGTCGCTCGCGATTCCATATGCGCGCAATAAAAAAAATAATTTGTAGCCTATGTGTTCTTTCAGGCTATATCCTACATCTATGCCAAATTTCAGCGAGATCCATGCAGCCATTCTGGAGATACCTTGTTACGAACATGTATTCATCCATCCAAACATTCGCATTTATAATATTCGTACGACAGCATAGTTTTAGCTACCATTAAAACTTGTTTCTGGAGTCTTATTCAAGGTTGTGTATATTAATGTCATCTTCTGTGCCCCATTTAAGTGCTTACATTCTTTATTACTGAAATGTTGTATTAATTAAATTTTCAGAGGAAAATACAAGAAACAGTATATTGGAACAGTTGGTACTTGGTTTAATTGAAGAGTTGAGAGAATTGATGGTGACTGGATCAGACACTATTCCAGTGTTAGACCCGCTCTTCGTAGATGAGTTATATATCGATCAAAACACTATTGCCATTATACCGGGGTAAGATAAAGAGCTCTTTATCAACAAACAACAAAAATTGAATTTTTTTTTGGTCCACAAAAATTTCTGTTACCGCCGTATTCAGTCTTTAATTACTACTTCTATGAGATCTACACTAAGGACTCCTAAACAATCACAGACTCTAAGTGCAACCTCGCTATTTTGACGTATTCAGATGGCCACTTAATCGTGTGCTATCTTGTACTATTAAAAAAGATTTTAAGCAATTACTCCTTATCAAACAAAGTTTATATTGACCAATATATACTTACATATATATTTATATTTGACTTAATTAACATATGTAACATATTTTTCAGACATATATCCATGAATGATTTAACAGTGGAAAATTTGAGCACATTTGTAATCAACGAATTCGGTTTGACGATGACTTCCTTGCTGCAGCAACGGTACCGACTCATATTAGATGGCCATATCCCAGTATTAGATGTTAATGCAGGTCAGTATGTCACTCTTTGTACATAAGGCCAGATGCGTGTAGAAAATAAAACAAGTAAATAGCTCTATAGACAATATATAACAGACTGATACTTTCAGGTGCCTACGACCTGGACTTGACAATTTTCGGCGGAAGTATTTTTGGCAGAGGAGAAATGTCGTAAGTACCAACACCATTAATCTATTCCCTGCAGCGGTTCGGCACATGTACTTTGACATCTCTACAAGCCGTTTATCTGAATTTACTCCCTTCTTATGCATATCCTCGTCTATACAGTCCATCCATACTTTCTTCATTTTCCCTCTAACTTTATCCACGTTTAATTTCAACACTTGCTTGTTTATGTGCCCATTATCATCTCATACTTTAGGAGAAATGTTTTACATTTAAAAGTTACAAGAAGCCTATAAAAACTGCTATACCAAAGTAGTTTAGTGTAGATTTCTTGAATTAAATCTATAGTAAGGTTACGTTTTTTTAACGTCATAACTTTCAGGGTGACTAATTCTAGAAACAATATTTTTTTTTCTTAAATACATATTTCGTGTTTCAGATTAAGGGTTGTCGAGCCTCGTATTCGTGCAAACATCGTCCTGTCTATAAGTCTTTCTGGAGGGATTTTTATAACTTTGGAAGAATGCAGACTTAGTGTTTCAGTGGGTTCATTTGATGTGAGTATTAATTAAATTATTCAAACTTTCGTGAGACATTATAATAAACTTATATGAAAACGGCTAAACACTCACGTACATATATTCGTCCGGTTGCGGCATTGACTAGTATGGTATGGTACCAGTCCCACGAAGTCCCCGATGGGCCGGAAACTAGTCGGTGCCGCCACCGGACGAATTTACGTGAGTGTTTAGCCGTTTTTATATATGAGTATTATTCTTTAATTTGTTATTTTTGATGCATTTGCCTTTTTTAATGAATAAATTAGCGCTTGACTACGATATTATTCATGATTTTCGTTAAGTACTGGTTTTAAAGGTAACGTCTATAAGTTGCTTTGGAAATGTCGTAAAGAAGAGACCATAGAAAACAGATTGGTTGTGATCGGTTGATGTCACGCTTAATCCAACTTACTTGAACTGTAATATTTTGCAACCTTCTAGGACCAAAACGAAACAAGTTTGGATATAACTTTATTGAAACCTAGACTTTTTAAACCTTTGGAATAACGAAATTAGGACGATTGAAATCATTTGTAGTTTTGTGTTGTGTATTTAAATAATAAATTTTCTTTTTTTCAGCCAAAAATAACTGGTTTATTCAACGATCCCGTACTTAGCGACTTCATCAGCGTGTTTTTGAAAAATTTTGTTGAAGAAATACTTGTTGTTATGGAGGTACTTTCAATTAGTAAATTTCTTATAAAATATAACAGAGATTCCACGGTACTAATACTGGAACAAATCTGATGTTTGTCCACAAAATTTATATCCAATTCTTGGAGTAGATGGAACAAGTTGGAAGATTCATTTATCCCCTTAAATATGTGCTTCTGCCAATCTGGTTTTGGTTCACTCGTTCAATGTGACAGTGGTATTTAACGTGACGTGGAAGGTGAAAAAACTGAAGGTTGGAATATGACGACATGTCACTGGGGTGTGACTTTAGGCAGTCAGATAAGGACGGGATTACGGATAAAAATATTTGTAGTAAAAGTAATGAAAAGAATCTTCAAAAGTGATAATTGCCCCTTGTGAGAATCAGTTTTAAAGATTCTGTAATAATTAAAAAAAATATTTAGTCCTATTTTTCTTTCTTTACAGGATGAAATAACGGAGTTTCTCAGTGTCAACGTTATGGAGATTGGTAATCAAATATTAGCTGAATTGGATTTGTCAACGATTCTAGGCGTGTAAATGTCATAAAATATTAGATTTATAGCATTTTCTTCCAAATTGTAAAAGAATTGTGTATGGTAAACGGGAAAACTTACAATGTATTTACACAAAGACTGTTTATAAAAGATTTTAGGTTATTGAAAATGTTTATGCATTAAACTGTTATATTTTATTATTTCTTTCATTTGATATCAGTTAACGTATAACATTTAAAATCACGGATAAACAAGAATTAAGCCACAAAGTCACTGAACATTCAAATATACTCCAGTAGTGAATTCGCTGATCCTAATGAAGGAGCCCTGACGATTCTGAATGAGGTTTCAAACACCGGAGATCCCCCGTTTGAGCCAAGGAATCTCGGGAAAGGTTCCACCGATTGACAGGACTTTCATGGAAAGGTAGCTGCTGCATGCAAGCATATTGTAGGACACTTTTTTCATACGCTGTCGAAGTTGCGGTTGACCACTTGTTTAGTAATCAATCCATTATGGAAAACGATTCCACGTCTGTGTGCCTTTTTTATCATAATGTGGCAAACGAGCGAGTGGCCACCTGAAATTGCTGAAACAGCGAAGTGACCGGTGCCCATAGACATACACAACTGCATATGAGTTGTTAATGTGTTCCTGTGTGTTCTTCCAGACTACATTATACATATATGCCAAATTTAAGCGAGATCCATGCAGCCGTTCTGGAGATACCCTCGAATAAACATCCAGCCATCCAACCATACATACAAACATTCGCGTTTATAATAGTAGTAACCAATCAACTATGGAGAACGATAAAATATTAATAAACGTAATGAAATAAAAATTACAAACACAAGATGTTATAAAACATACGTATATTTAAATTGGGCTGTGCCGAAATTTTTGTCATGTTTTTGTTAAAAATAAATTGATTACGAGTACTGTTTTGTATATTTGCTGTTTATGTTGTTTTAAATAAATGGTTGTTTATTTTTGCATGATGTGGTGACAAATGGTGTGAATTTATCAGCAAAGAAAATTGTTCAGATAATGTAAAGTGTTTTTCCGTGTGTTTGCGTTGTCCAGTTTTGTTCATGTTTCGTCGTATATTTGTCTATTTGTTGAAATGATAAATTCTTAATAAACAGTTTTAGTGAAGTGTCAAGTTATACTGAACACCGTTTGAATATGATATGATATTGTGTCCCTTTTTAAATTAGTTTTGCTAATCTTGACTATGTCGAAAGCTTGGTCCCAAAAATCAAACAAACTTGACTTTATACCCATACATATTTAATAATAAGTTAATAGCAACTACTTTAGATTAAAACTATATCATAGTATGTTAGAACTCTATTTAAAATTATAATTGAATAGGCAATAATAAAAATATCATTGGTACTCCATATCGTTTTTTCAAGGATAAAAAAAAATCAAGTATATTGTTTGATGTGTTTATTAGAATAAATAACGATTGGTGAAGAATCCGGTATTAAAATCGATACATTATTTAATATTAAAAAAAATAATGATGATATTTTAGAACAGGCGCTCGACAATACGGATGATGACTCCCTCGAAGAAACGGTTGATTTCGTTCTGTAAGCAAAAAAACATGATTCATGAGAATCAATTAGATTTAAGAACGACATAATGAAGCATTGAAAATAATATATTGAAATGCATTACCTCGTATTGGATGAGCAGATTGGGCAAGGTGTTTCCGACGAAGTTGTTCACACTGTCAGTCACGTCATTTCCTTGGAGAATGAAGGAGCTGAAGTCGGCCTAATAAAAACACATAATATGTACTAGCAATAAGGAATATATTTTTTGTAAAATATAAGTTTGTTGTATTAAAAATTTAAAAAAAGATGAGGGAAGAAATAAGATGGAACTCACTTCAATTCCTCCAAGTTGGCATGAAAGGCTCAAATCATCAAGAAGGTATGCAGAGAGTCCCAGGCTGATACGTGCGGCCAAGCGAAGGTCGACAATAGCGATTCTAAAAAAAGGAAAGGGGAATGAATTAATTTCATCTTCTTGTAAATTCCGGGATACGATTTCACCAAAATAACTATGAAAGATATTGTTTATGAATCTTTTTAATGAATAATACGTACCTTCCGCTAAATTCACCCTGAATGTTCCTGCTTCCAATAGTCACGTCACCAATGACATTATCTAAAACAAACACGAACAACAATTATGTACTGGTTAAAACAATAACAAAACATCATAATTCAAATAATTGTAGAAAGTGCAAACGATACATTACCAACACCAGCAGCGAGTCTAGGCAGAGAGATGTCGATGTCCAAATCAGAGCCCGAGAAGCCGACAGAGTTGACGACAATGTTGCTGAGGCCAGAGAACACGAAGTTCTCGACGCGACCGCTGGCGAAGAGGAATCTGCGACAGCAAACATAGAATAGGTGTTATTTTTCAAACCGTGCCTATTGGAATACAAGAATCAAATTTTTTTAGTGCTTTAAACCTTAACAATGCATTAAGAACAAATAATACAGTTGTTAAAATAACATTATAGTGGTACGGAAAAGTTTCATTAAGTAGGAAAAATGTTATTGCCGTTTTAAAATTGACTGGTTACAAATTTCCTGGACGTTTTCAGAAGTTTCATCACAATGCGATCATTGGTTTAGGTATACATAGAATGATTTTTAAATAAATAGACAAGATTTGATATGAAAGTAATTACCCGCCAAGAGTGTATTCTCCTTTAGCAAGCTCAACGACGTAGGGGTCAAGACCGCGCTCCTGGATCATCACAATGACGGAATCAATAAGTCCAATGACAATCTGGTCAAGAGCCCTCGAGTCTCTCAAGTCTAAAAAAAATAAAATATCAATAATTAATCCTAAAAAGAATTATTTAATTTTTTCATGTTTTTGTGTTTAACAATAATACGTTATTTAGCAGGCTCTGGTAGGGACGTATAGTGACCTGATGATGATGATGATTTAGTACGTTTAATCAAAGATGTACTTACTCGAGGTTTGAACTTGCTGAGGCAAGGAGTTGGCTGTAGCCAACAGTGCAAAGAGAGCGAATCCAATGATTTTCATGGTGGTTTTTTGGTGTGTTTTCTGAAATTGTAAGAATGAATTGCTGTAGCAAAACAATTAAACCAATAAAGAATATATATAATTATTTATAATAAACTTATAATTTAGGAATTATAGTTATTCGCTTACCTTGTTTCTGGTACAGAATGAAAATATTCTCGCAACAGGTGTATTTAAACTAAACCGAAATCTAAGATAGCAATAAAAGAATGCTTATCAATGAGATCTTTACTAATGCCTATCATATTACTTCAAATTAGTAATTAAAAATTAGATTTATCATGCCAGGTGTTCCTGATTTGGTTCAATATTCCTTCTTATCTTTGTATAGCAACAGCCAGATGTTTCTGATAACAATAAGTCTAAAGATTCGTACATTTTTCCATTGCATTAGAAATTTATAATCACATACATGGCCGACGGTGTCGGTTGTTAAGGGATCAAGCACTTGACTTGCAATCTGCAGGTCCTTGGTTCGAATCCCGCCGTATACCAATGTGTTTTTCGATTTCCGATTTACATATGTACATTTGCCCGACGTTCATACGGTGAAAGAAAACATCGTGATGCAACCTGCACATATCTGAGAAGAAATTCAAAGATATGTGTGAAGTCAACCAACCAGCACTTGGCTAGCGTGGTTGACTATGGCCTAATCACCTTTAACTTTGGGTAGGCTCCGAGCCACTTGGTGGGGACATATAGTGAGCTGATGATGATACATGGCCGACAGTTTATTGTATTGCATTATTTTTAAAACAAAAGTAATCTAAAATGTTTTCCTTTTTTTGTAAAAAATTATGTTCTTACGTTTATAACCTTAAGGTGAAGACAAAGACTAGGGATTTTCATGTGATACGATTCTCAGAAATCTCGCTTGTTCTTCTACATCAATATATGTACAAATGTATACACATAGTCTATATTGTTAATTTATATGTACAACTTATTTAATAGTGTTTTTTTTTTATTTTAGTAAACTTTTAAATTTATCAAGTGTAGGCTCATGTCTTATGTGTTCGGATAAACTATTGAGTAAGTAAGGAACTCGTTTTTTTTAACGTTCTATTTCCATAGTAATTTTGCACTATGGATATTTTAAATTTGATGCTTACTTTGCAAAACAGAACGTTTAATGTTTAATCAGACGAAATGTGGAACTGCTTCCACTTGTCACCTGCCTTCTGTGTGGTAGTGGTATTATACCGGACATACCCATTCGTGCAACAAATATTGTTGCTGGCATCTACGACTGTCAACTTATATTTTAATCTTTTAGATATTAACTCTTTTCTTGAAGAATTTTTATTTTAGTCGACGTATCTGTAAAGGCATATCAAGACGAGCACGACCTTCAGTAACGAAGTATGCGGAGATTAATAACATAAATTTTCGATTAAGGTTTTTTTTTTATTAAAAACAAAACGTATATTGTTTGACATGTTTATTCAAGAATATTTAAGATGAAACTTTTATTAGGACAACAAGGTATCAATAAAAAATGTTTTAGCCTAGGTCGTCGACATGCCGGATGATCACTCTCTCGAAGAAACGATTGATTTCTTCCTGAAAGCAAATAAAGGAACAATTTAAAAATGTCTTCAAACCAACATCTATTTAAGGTCAACAATTTGACAACTTGTAAATTATTACCTCCTGTTAGATGAGTAATTTCGGCAGGGTTTTTTCGAAGAAGCTGTTAACACTGTCAGTGACGTCATGGCCTTGGATAACGAAGGACTTAAAGTCGGCCTGGAAAAAATTAAAAATAACTTGTATCAAAGTTAAAATTATAAATAAAGATTGGACTTTAGAATAAACTTAAAAATTTTTAAAGCAGCATGTTAGCAATTACATTTGAAAGAAATGAAAAGCAAAATTAAATGAATAATAAAAGTAAAAGATACTCACTTCAACTCCTCCGATTTGGCATGAGGCCTCCGGATCATCAAGAACGGTCTGGCAGCGAAAGTCGACCAAAGCTATGCTGTAAAAAGAGAATAGAAACTTACTCATTCTGGATACAAATTTCAGATATACTAAACCATGAATTACATATATTTCACCAACCGTGAAATATAAGGCCTATTTTGCATTCTTATCTGATGGATTTGTTATTGTTAAAAATTTCCATCAGTAATACATACCTTCCACTAAATTCAATTTTAATGTTTCTGCTGCCAATAGTAACTTCACTAAAGAATTTATCTGAAATAAACACGAACACAAATTATTTACTGGATTAAATAATAACAAAACATTAAAGTAGAGAAAATGTAGACAATGAGAACGATACCATACCCACACTGAGAACCGTTCTTGGCAGAGACAATTCCAATTTATCGATATCATCGTCTGAGAAGCTGACGGAGTTGACGACAATGTTACTAAGGCCAGATAAGACAAAGTTGTCGACGCGACTGGTGATGTAGAAGATACTGCGAAAACAAATATAAAACAGGCGTAACTGGGAGTAATTTAGAAGTATAGAATTACGTTAAACTTCAATCATTTGTAGCTCACATACCCGTCATGATTGTATTCTACTTCGGCTTCTTCAATGATGAATGGGTCAAGTCCGGCTTGCTTTATCTGCTGAGAGATAGATTCGACGATCTCGTTGACAATCACTTCCAAGACTAAGTCTATAATAAAAAAATAGTTTATAGAAAAATTTTAAGTTGAAATATGTTCAGATGTAAAGATATGCAAGGTTTTCTGACCTGTAAGCTCGACTTCTTGCGGCCGAGCGTTGGCAGTAGCCAACAGTGCTACGAAAGCAAATAAGATGATCTTCATGCTGTCGAACCTTTTTGAATTTAAGTTTTTGTATTGTAAATATGAGTTGATGCTACCGACTTAGAGTTCCAAATTGCCACTGTTAAAATTTTTCCAACACCGATATTTAAGCTAAACCGAAATGGCGGACAGCATTAACCAATATTTTATCAATTGAGTCTTTAGTACAATATCTATTAAATTAAAAATAACATTAATAGTTTTGCTATGAACACAGATGTGAATGATTTATTTTAAACGACTTTCTTATCATTGACTTCTAATGAGTGGAATAATTTATTTAATTTCTTGGTAATACTAGATAATGGTCATCATCATCAGCTCACTATACGTCACCACCGAGGGGCTCGGAGTCTACCCTAAACCAAGGGTGACTAGGCCATAGTCAACCACGCTGGCCAAGTGCGGGTTGGTTGACTTCACACATATCTTTGAATTTCTTCTCAGATATGTACAGGTTGCATCACGATGTTTTCCTTCACCGTAAGAATGTCGGATAAATTTACATATGCAAATCGGAACTTGAAAAACACATTGGTAAATGGCGGGATTCAAACCCAGGACCTGCAGATTGCAAGTCAAGTGCTTGACCCCTGAGCCACCGACGCTTACTAGATAATGGTATTCAATTTATTTTCACTTAATCACCTGACTAACCGTAAGTTTCTGAGACCAAAATCTCCGATTAAAACATAGTTTATCTCTGTTTTGTCAAAGATAATGACAGGGATGACGATACGTTTTATATTCTATATTTTTTGTCTCGGGAACTAACGGTAGGTTTTGTCAAAAGTCCTAAAAGTGAAACAATATTCTTTATGATATATAGTGTTAGGAAGAAAATCCGACACTGTGCCGGTGTATCGGCGCAGCACTAGCCTTATTAAAATGTCAACGCTTATGTTCCCTCACTAATCAATCTGACACTTGGTAACAAAAATTTAGTATATTATAAATAAAATGAGATATTTATTTGTTATTCACCAACTGAAAGAAATATAGAGCGGTAGTGGTAAATATAACAGTGGTAGAGCACGCTTTAACATTTTCGACGACGGACGAATTGGGCCGGCTCGACCGGTGAAATACCACGACCACACAGAAGACAGGCGTGAAGTGGAAGCAATTCCGCGTTTCGTCTAATGAGCGTGCGTCCCGGAGGCCTAATTTAGTTCTCTTTCCCTTTCCATCCTTTTTCTTATAAGGGAAGGACGGGAAGTGGACTTTCCGGATGAGAGGATGTGTGGGAAGAAAAAAAAATATTTCTGTGCATCCTCTCCTCCGTCGATTGAAGGTGGGCAACGCATATGCAATTGCGTATGTTTATGGGCAAAGGTCACTTCACTATTTCAGCGATTTCAGGTGGCCGTTCGCTCGTTTGCCACTTTATGATACATAAAAAATATAGAGAGCGGACATTGACAGCACTTGAGATTATGTTTACATATCAAACTAACGCCATCTACTGGTTAATAGCAAAACTACGTATCAACATGATTGTTAAGTATTTAAATTATTTACCGATAGATGTCGTAAAATAATATAAATGGCGATTTAAGATATTATTACATCTAATACTTAAATAATATATGTATGTTTATTATTATACATTATAATATAATATAAATATGCTATAAAGACATCGATGATAACGATAAATCCTTCTTATATTTATCTATTTTTTAGTTGTGTTTGTTTTATTTCAGTTTATAACAATAGAGGGAGCTCAATACAATTTTGTTAGATGTGAGATGGGCCGCGGACGAGAGCGAAAGCGTGCCCGTGGTCCCGTCCCGATGCGTTGGAGGAACAGAGGGGTTTAGTGGGTATGTCACCGCTATGGAGGAGAATCCCACATAACTACCGCGTCCCCCCCGGGGCGCGGAGTATGCATAAAGCATTCCCCTCTGAAAAAAAAGATGTGCGATGTTTTATTACAAGTCAATATAGGGACACTCGTCTTTTATCTTCCTACAACCAAGCGCCAAACGAGCTGGTGGCCACCTGGATTCGCCGAAATTACTAACCTGCCTCTCATATACATCTGCAATTGCAGATGCGTTGTCTACCTTTAATCGAGGGATGATGGGACACACGGAAAGAAAATATTTCAGTGTCAAATCCACTTCCTTATAAGAAAACGATTTGAAGGGAAAGAGGACTGAAGTTGGACCTTCTAGGATTATGTTACAAATCAAAATTTTGGTTCGGTATATATCATGATTTGCAGCAATTTTAAAATTCATTGTGTAAGTAACAATAGGTAGTAAAATTTACATATCACGGCACGCGTCACGTCGCGCTGCGCTTAATTAATCCTATAAAATAGTTAAACTAGTACAACTCCCAAATTAAGTGTACAGTGAGGCTTAATATGTAAAGTGTCACCTGTGTTGTTGTGGAAGACGCTGTAAATATCAAGTTAATTAATTAATTATATTATTGAACGCGAGAGTTGAGTGCGGCAAGTTCTGGTTCTGGTTTAATCAAAATATGCAAGAAAACTGAACTAAACTTTATTCTGTCGAAATTGTCGCTTGCAGATGTGGCTTAAATACAGTGCTGGTCGTATTTTGTGTTAAATACTTGGTGCTTGAAAGTGAATTGGTCAAAAACAATTAGTGGTGGACATTGTTATGTTATTTTGTCACTTACCCACGTCGATTTGCAAATTTGAGGAAGTCCTACCATATGATTTGACATTTCGACATTTCGTTTAATGCAATCGTGGCGCAACGGCCTTGCCTACGCTCACGGAGTACATTCTTACTACAGTACGCAGCGAGTCCAGTGGTTCGAGCCCGGGAAAGAAGTTCCGACTTTTTGTTCTTTTTTTTACATTTTGTAATATACAAAATTATATTATTTTAATGATCAGTAATTGTTGTTCGGTTTTTTTTTTACTACATTTAAAGATATCTGGAATTATATATATATAAGTAATAAGTACATTTTGTTCTGTCAAGTCTCTTACTTTTTTTTTTTTTGTATAACTTAGTTAAAAGAAAGATTCGTCGTTTTTTTGTGTTACGAAAATTCTCTTTGTTTTGATTTTTTTTTATTTTTTCTCGTGTAAAACTACTTATGTGTGTGTGTTTTTTTTTGTACAAATTATTTGTCGTTGGACTTCCTAATCACTTTTTTTTTTAAGATTGTATACCTACTTTTAGACCCAAACACCGTATATTCCAGGTGCATATATATATATATAATTAATTGAAATAATTGATTGTTTGTAACGCCAAAATGGCTTCTCCGACTATATGCAATGTTTGTAAATTATCATTACCAACGAAAGAGTTCATGGTCTGCTGCAAATGTAAATCTAAATTCGATCTTATGTGCGCTAACGTGACCCTAAAACGTTTCACTTCAATGGAAACTCGATTGAAATTATCTTGGAAGTGTCCTGAATGCTGCGGTCAGGTTCCGAAGTCAGGCAATACTTCCTCGCGGTCTCAATCTGAAGACATACCAACTGACCACTCAACTAAAACTTTACGCAATAAGCCAATCAGAGAGTCACCTACAGCACATGAGGAATGTAATTACGTTACGGAAGACAAACTTCGAACAATAATGCAACAGGAACTAGCCAATCTATTTAAAAATAATATAAAAGAATTAATATGCGCAGAATTAAAAATAATAAATGATAAAATAGATAGTTTTCAAGAGGCAATAAGTTTCATTAACACTCAGTACGAAGAGATCAAAAACATTCTTCAAGAAAAATCAACAATGATATCAACTCTTAGGACGGAGAACGACAAACTAAAAAAGGATGTTAAAGACCTTGGTAATCGGCTCAATATAATGGAATTGCACATGAGAGACAGCAATATCGAGATTAATGGCATACCGGAAAACAGATCAGAGAACCTGGCAAATACACTTAACCAACTGGCAAAGATTGTGAATTACCCGTTAGCCACCGAGGACATTCAACTTATTACCAGGGTTGCTAAAATCTCTCGGGATAACAACAGACCTCGAGCTGTAATAGCCAAATTACGTAATCCCCGACAACGAGACGCTTTCTTAGCCGCTGTAATGAAATACAATAAAGCCAATGCGGATAAAAAATTAGGAACTCAGCATCTAGGAATAGGTGGCGCCCATTCTCCCGTTTATGTCACCGAACATCTTACTCCTGAAAATAAATCTCTTCATGCAGCGACTAGAAAAAAGGCAAAAGAACTATCTTACAAATTTGTATGGGTTAGAAATGGACGCATCTATGTTCGCAAAGATGAAAACTGCCAGCAGCTTTTTATAAAGAGTATTGACACCCTAAGCCTCCTAAATTAAGTTTAAATCCTATCGAATGTTGTGGCACCTATAAATATCACAGTGTTAGAAATATACTATCAGAACGTACAAGGCTTAAGAACTAAGACTAATGAAATATTAAAAAATGTCTATACAACTAACTACAATGTGATTGCCCTTACGGAGACATGGTTGAAACAAAGTATCGCTGATAAGGAAGTAATGGATGATAGATACGTAGTTTACCGGAGAGACAGAGTCTGTGGGAGCTTGGATAAGCAGGATGGTGGAGGAGTATTACTGGCTGTCACACGTGATATACCATCTGCACGGGTTGAAAGTTGGGAGATCGATATAGAAAATGTTTGGGTTGTGATACATACTAACAAAAATGGAAGACTCCACAAAATAGCAATCTGCGTGGTCTACTTGCCGCCGCCAATAAGATATGATACACTTACTAAATTCTTGGATAGTATTGACATAGTGATAAATCAAACCGATGAAGTAATAATACTAGGAGATTTTAATTTAAATTTCATAAACTGGAGCGCAGTCGAAGGTAATACTTACATGAAAGCATCGGATCATAATTCATCTCTTGGTCTCGCTCTCACTGACTTTCTAGCTTTAAATAACATGTATCAGCACAACTGCATTCCCAACGATGATAATAGATTTCTTGATCTTATTTTGAGCAATATCCCGAAGGCACATGTTTCTAAACCACTACAATCGTTATCTAAGTGTTACCGATACCATCCCAGTCTTCTACTTACTATCCCAGATGCACATACTAGATTATTACGCGAAAAACCACATACAAAATATAACTATTATAAAGCCGATTACGTTTGTTTAAACAGCGAATTAAGTACAATTGACTGGAATTACAAGTTCTCCCGCTGTTCAAATGTAGATGATATGGTGGCTGTTTTCTATGATATACTTCAGACTTCTATCGACAAATATGTTCCTAAACGAAGCATCACCAAATCTAAATATCCTTCTTGGTTCAATAGTTCGTTAATTAATTGTATAAAAGAAAAAGAAAAATTACGCAAACGATATAAAAGATTAAAAAATCCGCGTGATGAATTCGAGTACCACCTCCTCCGAAAACGTGCGCACAAACTCTATGATGATTGTAAAAAATACTACATGCGAATAATAGAAAAGAACATCTCTAAGAACCCAAAACTACTATGGGGATACATAAAGAACAAACAAGGCAGACGTTCCCACATGCCTGAGAAAATGTATAAAGATACTATCACTGCGGAAAATGGTAAAGACATAGTCAACTTATTTGCGACACACTTTTCATCAGTGTATTCAAAAGAGTGTGTTGAATCTCAGTGTGACATAAGTTCGAATATCCCCATGTCAAATCAATTTGTCTCAAATGTCATAATTAGCGAAGCTGAAATCTTAAGAAAAATCAAAGGACTAGATATTTCTAAAGGCGCGGGTCCCGATATGATTCCCCCTTTATTTGTTAAAAGATGCGGTCGAATACTGGCTTTTCCTCTTAAAATCATATATAACCGATCTATTCAAGACGGAAGATTCCCAGTGATATGGAAAAAGGCTTGTATAATACCGGTGTTCAAAAAAGGTGATGATACAAACGTTACAAACTACCGGCCCATTTCTATACTGTCAACGTTTTCAAAACTATTTGAATCATTAGTATACCCAATACTGTGCAGGTTAATTGACGTGAATCTTTCCACTGACCAGCATGGTTTCAGATTAGGTCGTTCCACTCACACAAATCTTGTTCATTTTGTATCAGAGATATCGCATGATGTTGATAAAGGCATGGAAGTCGATGCAATTTATACGGACTTCAGCAGTGCTTTTGACAAAGTTAACCATTCCCTGCTGGTTGACAAGCTTGAAGCATTCGGTTTGGGTGGGGCCTTACTAGACTGGATAAAGTCGTATTTAAACAAAAGACAACAATATGTATATGTGAATGGGTATGAATCAGACGTGTTCTATGCTGACAGCGGCGTTCCTCAGGGTTCTCACCTTGGCCCCCTGCTCTTCTTGGTTTTCATAAATGACATTACCTACTGCATTAAAAACTGCAAGAAATCTATGTTCGCAGACGATTTAAAGTTATACAAGATTGTCAAATCCCCTGCTGATGCAAATCTCATACAAGAGGATTTAAATGCAATAGAAGAGTGGTGTTTTAAAAATTCTATGACTCTCAACGTAAAAAAGTGTTACCATATTAAATTTAGCAAGAAGAAGAAGCCGCTTGTCACAAAGTATGAGTTGGGCGGCGCGATTATATCCGAGTTAGAAGTAGTACAAGACCTTGGTGTTACAATAGACTCTAAATTAAAGTTTACGACGCACGTGAATAATATAGTTGCCAAGGCTGCTAAGACTTTAGGCTTTCTAAGACGGAACACCCAAGACTTCAAACTTATACAAACAAAACAGATGCTATATAATGCTTTCGTGCGTAGCCAACTCGAATATGCGAGTGTTGTTTGGAATCCGTTGTACGCGGTGCAGTCGCAACGAGTTGAGGGTATCCAACGAAGCTTCACACGCCATTTAGCATTCCATGCAAGAGGATTTTCACATCGTAGTCCATACACTCAAAGGTTAAAACACTTTAATATGATGTCACTTAAATCAAGAAGAGAGGTATTAGATACATGCTTTCTATATAAGCTTCTAAATGGTTCACTTCATTGCCAACAGCTGCTTGAGAATGTGTTCTTTTCGGTGCCTAGACAAAACGCACGCGGCACTAACAAGCTCTTTCACGTCCCCAGGTGTAGGACAAATCTCGGCCAGCACTCGCCACTAAACAGGATATGTTCTGGATATAACAGATTACTTGAAAAACAAACTACAAATAATATAGATCTCTTTGGCACGAACTTTAACTCTTTCAAAAAAATTATTAAAACTTATTTCAGTATGCATAATCTATAGAATAATTACAAAGATAAAAAAAAATCTACTATTTTATAATAATTTCCGAAACCTTAAACTATTACCTAAATAAATACCTGTGTAAATGTTATGTACACCAATATTTACATATGTATAAGATCTAATACTATTCATTTGATAAGTTGTATGTGTGTTATATATATGTTGTGGTTGTGCTTAAATAAATAAATAAATAAATAAATAAATAAACTCAACAAACTTGATGCTTAATATACATCGTTTTACGTTTAATTGTTTCTTTTTATTAAATCGACTCATCAAAATCGTCTTCAATCAATCGGTAATTAGTCATAGACAACAGCAAAGGAAACCCAAGTATGATAAGCGAATTATCTCACTTCCTACCGAATGACTAATTAAATGAATTTAAACCAGTACATAAGTAAACAATACAATTGACACAATTTATTAAATTAAAATTTTTATATATAATAAATATTACTATGATAAATGCATTTAGATGCATAATGGATGGATGTTTGTTTGAATCTCCAGAACAGCTCAACAGATCTCGATGAAATTTGGCTTAATAGAACATAGTCTGGCAGAACACATAGATTCGCGGTCAACTGCTACTGCTACTTTAACATAAATTAAATAATTTTGGACTTTATTTAACCTCTATTTATATTTTTAATAACATTGTAAATGTGAAAATTTTAAGAGATTGATTGCGATCGATGCGCGTTTGAATCGATATGAAATAAATTTCGGGTGTATAAGTAAGTTTTTCTTTTTAATCCCATGAGGAATTCGTGGGCTACAGTGTGTCTATTAAAGCTGTCATTCCATAAAGGCTATGTCCAATATATTCGATTTCATTGCGATTGTAAACGTCCCGTTTTATTTGCAGCACAGTGTATTTAAAGATAAGAGGTAATCAAAACCTTAACTGATTGATTATTTTTGATATTATCTGTTATTTTCCTGTCTGGTAAATGGCTAATGTATAAGGCACATATGTCCCAAACGTTAATGCAATATTGTCGAAGAACTCAAGTTAGTTCAGTTTTAAATCATTTAGCTGTTTGTCATAATTTGTTTTGTTTCTTATTAGTTTTATTGTAAATGTTTGATAAATAAAATAAGATTTTAATCTTTTCTAAGGTTTTTAAAAATTTACAATGTTTAATGTAACTTTGTTTGTTTAAAGGATACAAAGTTTTGGAACTGATTTAATATTTTTAAAACTTCTTATTTTATTTTTTAGAGCTTCATTATTATGGATATCATTGTATTTACTCTTTTTGTGTTACTGGCTGGTGCGACTGCTCTGCCGTCTGAATTAAAAAGAAACGGTAAGACTGAGTTAAAATTTATAACGTACCCATAGATATATAATATTTATTCCTGACTTTTTCTGATATTTATATGTTAAATACCCCTCTATCTATGTTATTCTCTCCAGTCCCACTGGGTTGCCTGGAAGAGATCGCTTGTAGGGATAAGGCCAGGCCGCCCTTGCTTTGTAAATTAATTAATTGTCTTGTTTTTTTATCCATTATGGTAGCATTAAGAGTTAATTGTTTGTTTTTTCATGTGTCCAAAAGGTTGTTTTGTTCCGAGTAATCTTCGCAATTAAGGTACTTGGTGTACGCGGTCATATTACAGGCTACTTTTTATTTAATGCTGATGAAGCCGCGGGTGACCACTAGTGTGGTCACCCGCGTAACATAAACTTTATTTGTTATTTTAATAATTTTTCAGAGTTAAAAACGAGCAGGAGCCTTGATGAAACCGTTCGCCTCATGCTTGAAGGTGTGATTCATCAGGCGAAATCTTTTGATCCTTATTCAGTAGAATCCGCTTCCGATGGATATACTTTTCCAGTACCTGGGTAAGTAACAGATACTACTATGTTTCATTATTTTTATTCTGATGTGAATGAAAATAAAGTCCTCAAGGCAAGTTTTCTGATGTTGTTACTGTTGTTATAATGGGCATAAGTTACCCGTTGCGTGATTGAATATCTTCCTAATATTATAAATGCGAATGTTTAAATGGATGGATGGACTGAAGTTTGTTTAAATGTATATTCAGAACAGCTCAACAACTTGGCTTAATAGAACATAGTCTGGAAGAACATATAGGCTACTTGTTAAGGTTTTTTTTAATCATTTGTGTCAATATTCTATACTATAAGCTTTTTTACGTTTTACAGTGTCTTCTCAGCTGTTGGTTCTGTGGAGGATTTTGTGCTATCAGGATTCAGTGACATTGAAATAGTTGATGTTACATTCATTGTTACCACCTTAAGTGTTGAAGTACGTCTTACTGGATTTATGGCATCTATTGGTAAGATACTATTTGCTTTTAACAGTGGTAGAGCACGCTTTAACATCTTCGCACGAATTGTGCCGGCTCGCCCGGTAAAATACCACGACCACACAGAAAACAGGCGTGAAGTGAAAGCCTCCTCGTTTTGTCTGATGAGTGAGCGTGCCGGTGGCTTAATTTAGTCCTCTTTCCCTTCATACCCTTTTTCTTATAAGGAAAGGATGGGAAGTGGAAGTGGACTTTCCGGATGAGAGGATGCATGGAAATGTTTTCTTTCGGTGCATTCTCTCCTCTGTCGATTAAAGGTAGGCAACGCATATGCAATTGCGTATGTCTATGGTCAACGGTCACTTTGCTATTACAGCGATTTCAGGTGGCCACTCGCTCGTTTGCCACCTAATGATATAAAAAAAAACTTACCATATCTTTCTCTATGTTCCTTCCATCCTTGCTTAATCTTAGTAACATTATAAATGCAAATGATTGGATGGATGAATGGATATTTGTTTAAAGGTATCTACTGAAAGATTGCATGGAACTTGTTGATATTTGGCATAGATGTTGAACATAATCTGGAAGAATACATAGGCTAATAATTAAGTTTTTTCATAATTCTGCGCGAACGGAGTCTCTATGCGACAGCTAGTTTTAAATAATACTGTAATAATATTATATTAACAGTTCCTTTATCATATTGTAGGTAATGCAGTTGCAGATGTGAACGTCTTTAATCGTAATATCAATGGTCAGTTAAACGGAAGGTAAGTAAATATTACAGTTATTTATCAAAGTAGTTTATTTTATTTTAAATCATAAAGAGTGAAATCTAATTAAGACTTTATAGGAAGTTCTTATAACAGTTCATCGGAGAGGATACTAAACACATTGTAAATTTTATCATTGCTTAATTTGAATTTGCTATCGCTTGTAGCTCTCATCCTGAATGATCCGTGACTTTTTAAATATTATTTGTATTATATAGATTACTTTTTAAAGATTATTTATATATATTTATGTACTGTACTGTAGATGTAGCTGTACGCCCACTATTCCGTCGGGGCGGCATTAACAAAATACTTAATTAGTAGTCCATGTGCTCTTCCAGATATTGTTCAACGTCTATGCTAAATGTCATCGAGATCCGTTGAGCCGTTCTGGAGATACGTCCAAACAAACATCCCCATCCATTCAAACATTTACATTTATAATGTTAGATATTAGTAAGATGTAGGTATTGGTCACTTAACATTATTTGATAAAAATTCAGATTAAATCTTTGTCTTATTAAAAGAAGAAATGGTAATTTAAATTCTAAAATTTTTAGCGTGGCTGTCAACGATATTCGTTTAAAACTAGTGGCGGATCTAGGTAATCTGGCAGAGCATTTGGAATTTTCATTCCATATTGGAGATATTCGAGTAAGTAATTTAACATAGATTATTCTGATTGAGACCAGCACAATTCTAATTAAAATGAATATAATATTCAATAATAAAATGATTTCAGTCGGACCTTAACGTACGGATCAACGAACGTGACCTTTCTGACGTCGTCAACAATTGGCTCGGCAACACTATGCCAGCAACTCTAGAAAAATATGAGGTAAAATTATCGTCATGTTTGTAACATCTCAAAGGAATTTTTGTTGCAAGCATAGTTTAAATTTGAAGAGTGATCATTATAGACAAATAATGGAAGTGTCTTCCAGAAATAAGTATTTTCAACAACAGATGGCGCTCAAATACTTTTTATATTTTTAACTTGAGACTATGAGTTTGTGCTTGCTACTGTTAAGAAAACTTACGAATGTTTATTATAATTTCTATGTGTATAACTTCAAATTCGAATGATTTCAGGAACAACTGAGCCGTATCATCGCAAGACAACTGAAACCGATCATCGAACGTATTTTTTAAGAAACATATTGAAATGTATGAAAAAAGTAATTCGAAAATAAATGAATTCCGTTGAAGTGCATCACAAATAGGTACCTGTCTTGTTTTTTTATATCTAAGTCATTAGTGAAACCGATTGGCATTGCTATTTTGGGTTCAGACTTTATTCTGAAATCACAGCTTAAATAGTATTTTATAAGTTCAATATATAACCAATAAAAGTATGGTTGTAAATATTCATATTTTCATTGTTTGCTTCGATAGCTCTTTGTAAATGAATAAATCTTGTGATATTTTTTTTTATATCATAAGGTGATAAACGAGCAAGTATCTTATTGAGAACCATGTTGTTTCTTGTCGTATGTTTAATAGAAAAAAGGGTCTTGACAGACAGATGGACGGACGACAAAGGTTCCATTTTTTTTTCTTTTGAGGTACGGAACCCTAAAAAGATCAGGAAAGCAACGCAACTACCATGACTGGGTTGCCCTAACATTCGTTACCAATAAAAACTCATATATTTTCGTCGTCAGTAAATCTGAAGTAAATTTTCTTATATTTCATTAGGGCCAAATAAATTTAATCACAGTTAGTTTCCATCGTTACTGGAACGAGCCAGAAGTTAATTTAACTCTGCGACGGAATGAGATTTTGCAATCAAGAGGCAAATTCTGAAAAAGCTTCTTGCTCCAACTTATTCCTTTGCGATTTGCACTAAATTTACCTTCTTAATTTTATTAAAATATGCTAAGATAGATTTTTTAATTATTAAGTAATGCCAAATCAAATTCGGTTTGGTTTTTTAGTTTGCACTTTTTACCGACAACTGCTGACTACATAAACTCCTGTAAAGACGTAATTTCTTATATAAGTAAACTCTGCCGCCTGATACATTTTCTCATTATTTTTTCTTCATACACAAATAACATATATGCACAATTTTGTTTCTATTTAATTTTGAGTCATACGGCTTGAAGGCTCAATAAAACTCAAATGGTTTAACATTTAAAGTGAAATAATTAAATTCCCAGACATTTTAATTAAAATTTAAACGAATGAATCTGATTTATTTTTCGATTACCACGGAAAAAAGCTAAAGGATGGTTGGGTCGGGTCCTAAATCACCCCGTGTGAGATACGATAAACTATTTTCGAGTTAATCTACTCGCTGCGATATTGGCCGCTAGATATTCAAGTATAAAAAAGGTCAAGACAATAAAAATGGTTGAGATCCGATTAATATTTGTGTGTAAATTGTGATAAAAACTGATATCTAAATATCGAAAATCGTAATTCGTTTTAGTATTCTACAACGAATTTATTTGTTTAACCTTTCAGCCAACGATAAATTTGATGGGGTTCTTAAAAAAAACTAATCCGAAAACAGCGTTACGTAAAATAATATGCTATCCTTTAGGGAAAAAATCGATTAAGTTCTAATTTTTATTTTAATATTATAATAAAAGTCATAGATTTTCTTATTTTAATTATTTATTGGACATATTTCGTTGTCTTAGAAGGGGAAAGAGGCACGCGTGGTAAGGCCGTAAAGTCCATTAGTTCTGGAACAAAATAAGAATAAATTATTAAAGATGTCTTGAAACTATCGCAAATACTCTGCAGAAATTATATAGAATATATTTACCCTGATTTGTTGATAATACCGTTGCCCATGTTAAGAGTACCTCCATTGCATCGGTTGTTTTGAGCATCGTTTAAGTTATTGCAGCGCCTACCGACCAAGTGGTTTGTGCGTACAGTGGAAGCAAAGAGCTCGTATGCACGGCTGTGGGAACAGGAGCTGTTTGAGCAGCCCGGTTGTCTGTTCCTGCCTCCGTTCGGGTAGAAATCGCAATGAGCTATTGGATCAAAGATACCCAGAAGTCCACCGTCAGTGTGAATTGTTTCCACGTAACGACCTGCGTTACGGTTTAAGGCGTTCGAATTGCCACCAAATCTGGGACCAGCAGGGTCAAGACCTAAAATAATGGTTATGCCTTTAATCAAATGATTATTAAAAAAAGTTCAAAGTCAAACTACTTTGACAAAAATTTAAATTAAGAATAGAAAAATTAAAAATTCACACAGAACTTCTTGATGATAAAGAATTAATAATGACATGTTGAACGCAACTCTACGCAACTTTCGAGATTTTCAATTTTGAAGGAAATATTAATTGCAAAAATAATAAAAATGGAGTAAGTTAGATGAAAAGGCCGGCATAGAATAAACGGTAATGATCCCAGAAATCAAAATCCTTACCAGTGACACGTCTGGGTCTGCCTCCAGCGGTACGTCTGACATTGCCAACAACATGAGCGCCCAAACTGAAGCCGACTAAGTGAACATTGTCCCAGTCGCCACCTCCAGTTCTAAGTAGCCACGTCAAGAAGTTACCAAGGGCCTCTCCAATGCCACGGACACCGTTTGAAGCAGTCACATAGTTAGAATTAGCGAGTTGTCGCCAGTCAACGACGATTACGTTACAATCTTGGACAGCGAGGAAAGCGGCAGTGACGAGAGGATTAACTTGAGAATTTCCGTTGCTATTCCAGCCGTGGACTACTACTTTTAAGGGTCGGTTACCATTGTAGTTGGAGTTACGCACAGAGTTTGCATTACCATTAGTAATAATTTGCGAATTGGTGGGATTGCGTCTGAAAGTGAATGATTATTATTATTACAACATTTTATAAGATGTATTGATTGCTACATTTATTTTTGTTAAGAGACATTTTAATTTAGAGTCAAAACGAAAGAAAGTCGGAATTTATGTAAGAAAATTCTATAATTATGTGTTTCTAGTATATTACCTGGTAAAGAGCCAGTATCTATTGTTAGCGCCATTTCTAGACTTCAGTAATTCTTCGTCGACTGGTTCCTCTAAGTCAACTAGGTGAGGAACACCGTCACCATCGGGCATCCATATGTAGCGGCTGACACCCTCCACGTAGTGACTGTTGTCACCCGGGATTACGGGTTTTGGAGCACCAGCACACACTGGACACACAAAAGGTTACATAGTAATACGTACTACGGTGTCAAATTTCAGTTTATTTTCTATAATATTTTAAAATGTATGTTATCATGTAACTGAGAAATTTATTGAGAAGTTAACAAAAAATATAGTCTGGAATATATTATAATTAACTGACTAAGTCATCATTGTTATCATCCAAGGATTTTTCTTACGAGGGAAATGCCAACTCATATCCATCCTTGCGAGAGACTGAGAGGCTTACACATTTCACGTATTAAAAACCTCCTAACGTCCCTAATACGTTAGCGAAGTCACGGGAATTCTTTAGTTCTAAGGTAGCACCGTCTTTTCGAAGGACATGCCTTCTCACACTTATTATCCTAGGTCTATCTTAAGCACTAGGCATAGTGCAGTTATTTAATACTGATACTCACGTGCCACTAGAGGAAGAAGAAGAACTAGGAGCTTCATGGCGGTCACACACAATGCTGCAACTCTAGGACATCTTGTGAATTTATTGGATTTATTATCATCTAAATCCTTACTTATCTCGGACGTTACTTAATATTATCTTCCAAATTATCTATTTTATAAAAACAAATTTTGCAAATCACGAGGCTGTGAAAACTACGAGGCTTAGTATATTTTAAACTACAATAATTTAAATCGTCATAACGATAATATATATATGATAAGTATGCAAAGCGTTTATGCAAGCAAATGACGTTTTGTGACGAGCCTCTTGCAAAACCTTTGCATGACATCTTGATGTCTGATATTCGTAAATGTGAATTAAACAAAAAGTCAGTGCATTTTTGGCATAGATGCCAAAATAGATGATATTTAATTTTTACTTTATTCCATTCAGCAAATTTTACTCTAAGGCAAAGCATACTATTTTGCGCTGAGGACATGGGAGAGACCGATTGCTTGTACAGTTCTACGGGCTCGTATTTCCGCGTTCTTCTTTAGAATTGCAAATCGTACGTAATTATGCTTTTAGATAGAATCATGGCCTATTCTGAATGAAATCTTGTGTTTTAACTTTCTTATATCTTAAGATCATATAAATTTATTGGAAACTGTATATCTAGTCCAAATATTTACTAACTTCGATTACTTATACTAATGGTAGTGTCGTGTATGATATGCAGAATCATTGGATCGCTTACTATACGTTTATAAAGAAGATCACATCAAACAGAAACTTTTTAATCATTCCTTAAAGGTGTGAAAATTACATAATTTTTTTTACCACAATGTAGGATGGTATCATAAAAATACAAAAGTAGATAAAAAATTATCATATCTTAATTTAAATTAGATTATTAAAATGTTCTGGAATCTAGGGTAGCAACAATTTGACTGTTATAGATGATGTTTGAAATTAGGAAAATAAAACATTAAAACATAACTAAGACCGCTGTATGACAGAACATACTTAGTCTGGTGTCGGCACCGACTAGTTTCATATCGGGACCCTTCTTCTGGGTAAATGATTAGCTGGAAAGATGCAGCAATAAGGCGATATGCGAACGCCAATTACTCTTTTAGAAAAAGGATCCGACCATGAATCTGGAATTAGTCGGTGCCGACAATGGATCTAAACGTGATTTTAGCCGTTTTCAATAAGTTTATCAAAATGAGACTTATGAAAGTTTCAATAATTTTAATAAACTGGCGGATTTTTGGTTCAGTTTTTTATCATTTCTAATCATTATACTGACAATCTTTTATGTCTTCGCTGAGTGTAATACGCGTGATTTTAAACGGATATCGATAAAGTGAAATCACTGAAGCGCTGATAGCAATATTTCATGCAAGGATTAAGTATAAATAGAAAATTACATTATAAATAAGAGTTTCCAAATTGAAGGGAATTTTGTCAGAGGACTGAATTTTTTATTTATCTCACAAGGTGGCAAACGAGTGTGTGGCCACCTGAAATCGCTGAAATAGCGAAGTGACCGTTGCCCATAGACATACGCATATGCGTTGCCTACCTTTAATCCTTCCACTTCCCATCCTTTCCTTAGAAGAAAAAGGGTGGGAAGAGAAAGAGGTGTAAATTAGGCCTTCTGGACGCACACTCATCAGACGAAACGCGGAATTGCTTCCACTTGACGCCTGTCTTCTGTGTGATCGTGGTATTTCACCGGGCGAGCCGGGCCAATACGTGCGATGTTAAAGCGGGCTCTAACAATATTAATTTATGAGATTTAGGGCCAGCTTTACAAAGGTCTAATTAAACTACGTTCAACTTATCTGATTTAGCGAAAGCGGATATATCCCTGTTCTGTACATTCTCTCGCTTGTCCGTTAAAGGTATTTAGATAATGCATATGCAATCTTCTAACTTATTGGATATATCTTAAGGCGATATCTGGCTGTTGCTTCAAAGTTTTATTTAATACTTTTGTAGGCCACCTATTTGCTAATAAAATATTGTTGACCAATTATTTTATAATCGTACGTTTTGCATACATATCTTACATTGGTGGTCTGCTCGGTTTCCTGTACAGATAATATTATAACGTCACGACATTGTCACTTAAGGTATGTTTCATTTTATCGTTAATCCTATTTAATCGCATTTACTTATCTTATTCAGCACTCATATGTAATTTAAAAAAAAAATGCCAATATCCAAGCAGTTCATTAGTCTGGTCACAAACCAGTTTACTTTTTACTTTTATTTAGGTCTTGTTTCGGCAGTCAAGTCTATTTACGTCTATAGATTTTACAATATATTGCTGTAAAATTATAAAAATTGCTTTTATTCCAATATTTACTAATAGTATTCGTGCTGCTTTGATTCGATCATATTTAAATATATAAAATAATGCAAACGAGCAAGCCCGTAAGCCCGTAGACATACACAATAGCAGATACATTGCCTATTTTTTATCGACGGAGAAGGAGACGCACAGACAGAGAATATTACCTCTTACTATGATCCCGTTCCTCGATCAAATCCACGTCCCCTTCACGTACAATTCTTATAAGTAAAAGGGTGAGAAGGGAAAGTCGTCTGAAATTAGGCCGCCGGCTCTCAAACTCAAACTCATCGGGTGAAACGCGTAATTACTTGCTCTTCACGTCTGTTTTCACCCTGGTCGTGGTATTGCAGCGGGCGAGTCGACCAATTCATGCAACAGATGATGTTGCTGGCACCCGTCAGTGTTACGATGTTTTTATTGTCCTGGGTTAAACTAAAATCTACTCAATAGATAGATATTTTTTCTGGAAATACAAAGCGGATAGCTTGGCTTATAAATTGTATATATTATTGGTGGAGCGAACACATTTAGACGTATATTAATTGGGACGTATACGTTTTTTCGTATGTCTAATAATTAAATATTATGAACGTCGTTAGTATACTGCAACGACCACTAAAGTCAATGCAATTTGACGTATCCATCTGAAAAAGCTTTAATCAGGTTAATAGAGTACGTAGCGGTAGGAAAGGCCGCGCGATGCGCTCTTGTCACGCCATCGTTGAGAAAAGGGGCCACCTTATCAAATGTTGTAGATCGAATGAGTGTTTTTACCTGAGGGTACCATATTATTTATAGTATACTATATTTCTTCATGTACGAGAGGAATTAAAAAAATACTTAATGAGTTGCCTTTGTGTTCTTACAGATATTTTATATCTATGCCAAATTTCATAGAGATCCGTTTAGCGGTTCTAGAAGTATCTTTATTCATTTATCCATACATCCAAACATTCACATTTATATTATTAGTAAGATTGGAGTAAGGAACCAGCACCCAACATAGCTTTCTGAGAGGGGACCACATCGGGTTAGCATTGCAATGATTATTATAATATAAATATTTCCTTTTTTTAAATGTTACAATATATTTTTTCTATCTACTTTGTGTTTATTTTTAATTTGAAATACATCTAAAGTAAAATTAAAATAAGTCAAATAATTGTAGCTTTACATTTTAGGAGTGGCATGATAAAGAAGGAATTAAATATATGATTTCACATGCTTACTGCCGCACTAGACTTGTTTAAGAGGATTTGTGTGGATTTAGTTTGAGCTATCCGTTTTTTTTCAAATAATCATAGTGCCAACGATCGGTGAAAGTATACTTTATGTTGTGCAAGACTGGGTTTAATCATCCCTCTCTATCTCTTTGTAATAATAGACACAATATTAGTAAAACAACAAAAGTTATGATAAGTCGTTTTTTATTAAGCCAATATCTTCAGTTTTTAGTAAGGCCATCTGTCGCCAGTTCGAAGACCGTAAAGTCCAGATCTGTAACAAAAAACAGATTACGTAAGTGTTAGAGTTTCTTAAAAGCGAAAAATATTAGTATTGTATTGTTTAGTATTATAATAGTAGAATTTATTTAGCTTGTATTCAGTTTGTAAAGTCGATGATGGAAGGGCACAATAAAAATTAGTATTTCTTGTCCTAAGAAGGAAACTGGAAGTTGCTGAATACGTCATTTCTGAAAATTAAAGTTAGCCTTAATGTATTACTTACCCAGATTTATTTATAATTCCATTACCCATGTTAAGAGTGGCACCAGAACATTGCACATTTCTAGCCTCATTTAAATTGTTGCATCGCCTTCCAACCAAGTGATTAGTTCTTACTGTCGATGCGAAGAGATCGTATGCACGGCTGTGGGAGCAAGTGCTGACCCAGCATCCCGGTTGTGCGTTTCGACCTCCGTTGGGATAGAAGTCGGTGTTACCGATTGGGTCGAAGATGCCTAAGAGTCCACCGTCAGTGTGAATGCATTCAACATATCCACCAGCGTTGCGGTTTAGAGCATTTGAGTTACCGCCCCACCTCGGACCAGCGGGATCGAGACCTGGTACCAAAAAAAAAAATTTAAGAAAATGTTTCCTTTGGTAATCTACCGGCCATCGAGAAGGAGTTTTTATTATACTATTGACAAACTTGTATATAAATTACTAAAAGACCGACCTGTAACACGTCTAGGCCTGCCTCCTGCGGTGCGACCTGCATTTCCTACAACGTGAGCACCCAAACTGAAGCCGACTAAGTGGACGTTGTTCCAGTTACCGCCAGCAGTATTGATAAGCCAAACCAAAAAGTTGCCAAGGAACTGTCCAACGCCGGGTACACCATTTGCGGCAGTAACGTAGTTCCTATTTGCTAGATCGCGCCAGTCGACAACAATCACGTTGCAGTCTTGAACAGCTAAGAATGCTGATCTGATGATAGGGTTAATGTTCGAATTGCCGTTGCTGTTCCAGCCGTGGACGATGACCTTTAGGGGACGGTTGCGATCGTAGTTGGAGCTAGTGACTGAGCCAGCATTCCCATTGCGAAGGATTTGGGCATTGTTGGGATTGCGTCTAGAACAAAAAAGTATATATTTTAAGTTAAAAAGTTCAATAATGATATTCACGAACACGTATGTATTCTTGGCCCTAGAAAACAGACGGGCATCAAGTAATCCTTGTCGGAATATTCTAGTAGGGTTTTAAGGGGTTAAAGATTTTTTGTTACGAATTGATAAATTAGACGATGCATTTATAAACGGTTTTAAGAAAATTACCTCGTGAACAGCCAGTATTGATTGTTTGCGCCATTTCTTCCGTTAAGGACATCTTCATCGACAGGTTCTTCCAAATCAACGAGATGGGGTACGCCCTCTCCATCTGGTATCCAGACGTACCGACTTTCACCATCTACGTAGTGACTATTGTCTCCTGGGATCATGGATGGCGGTGCACAACTGCACGCTGCAAATTCAGTGATAACCTGTAGTGGATATTACTCCTTTCGGAATGCATTGTTTTTAATTTTTGTTTTGGGAAGAATAACCTTTATGTAATAAGCGAAGGAGGGAATTCTTTTCTATTTTCATAATTTAGAAAAAAAATTACTAATACGACGTTGAATTTATACAGGCAACGATTAGGTTGAGATTGTAATTAGGTCAGGTTTTGGCTATAATTAATGAATCCAGGGAGCAAAAGTTTTGCGAATTTCCAGTTGGTACGGTCCATATTACCTCATCTTCATGGATAGAGTGAGGCGACGATGAAAACTTACCTGCAATAAGGGCGCAAACGATCACTAGGAGCTTCATTGTTACTGTTTTGGCAGATACTGTCTCAAATTAGCGGTATTTATTTGGATTCATTATCATAAGAACTCTTCATTATCACGACCGTGCGTAATTATATTATTTGATTAGTAATGATTGATTTGAAGATGAAAAGTAGACAGAAGCTCACGCCTCCTTGTGCCACGCCATTGATAGCAATAGTAACGCCCTTCGTAAACAAAGCAACGCAAATCTTAAAAACTCGAGAATTATAGTCCCTAAGCGCCTTATACAATATAATGTAGATTCGAACGCCCCTGCTTGCGTCGCCGAAATTTTGTTCTTTAGACGCTAAAACCAGCCGTTCACAGCCTGTTTGTCCCTTTGTGAGAAAAGTTATGATATGTGGTCGACATGACGGTATTGACCAAGTAGACGTCTTGCGTCCACCATTTAACGTTGTGTGTGCAAAGTGCGCATAACGTAGGAGAAGGAATAAATATATTAGTATATGCGATGATAATTTGGCGCCTAGTTTTCTGTCAAATAAATCTAGATAAAAATTAAAGGAAAGGGAGCCGAGAGCTGAGAATAAATAAAACTACTCCAAATAAACGTTTTCGGAGTTGTGGAAAATAATTGAACCTTCTATCTACTACTGATAATTTCTGATATATCTGATGATACGTTATTGGGTGAAATCGTTGTTTACGCTTCCATATGTTCAACGGTAAGTGTAATAGTTAAATAAAAAGTGTGAATTTAAAAGCTATCGTGATTTTAACGGTGTATTGGTTTCGTTCCTGCAAACATTGATGTTCTTGTCCTTAACTAATTAGATCTAATCGATTAAAACATTGAATTTATAGTAAAAGCCGAAAGGAATTTTGGTGACTAGAAAATTTGGCTTAATTAGAAAAGCAAAAATTGCTGGACATTACACTGTACTACTGATTCCATGGACTATTTACAAAGGAAGGTGTGTATGGCTAATCATGTGGCTTTTATTTTTCTAGGAATGCTTTGGATGACATATATATTACAATTTCCTAAGGAATTCTCCCTCCTACTCTACAGTACACTCAACTCTCTGATTTGAGGAAATGGTTAAACTAATCGAACAAGTCGTTCAAAGTTATTCTCGTATAAAGATATATCGAGACGTGCTCGATTGAATTAAGACCGAATTAGACTTCGCGAAGGCCAATCTTATCGGCGAATTCCAATGTCTTGCATATATAAATTAACATTTATGGAGCGGTGGGCCCGAGCGTCATTATCGAGAATAATGGATTCTACAACTGTAGAATCAGTTTGGGTTGTTCACGAGGGATTAAAATTGTCATTAGTGACCTGTGTGCTTATAGTTTACCATTTGCGACAAAGATTATTTTTGTACGATATTCTGAAATGAGGCCAGCCTAAAATATATACTACGGAGTGCACGCCATACGGATGACTTCTCTGAACCACGCCTCTGCACAACGTCCCCTGGTTTTTACAGCACACGCTGACTGATAGTCTGATATGCCCATTATTATGCCAGTTATTATTCATCATACATAAAACCGATTTATTTATTTGTCCTTTTTTGTTATAACTAGCTTTCGCCCGTGACTATGTCCGCGCGGCATTAAATAAAAATTTAATTAGGAGCCTATTTGTACTTCCATACTATATTCTATGCTATAATTCATCAAGATACTTAGAGCTGCTACGGAGATATCTAACAAACATCCATACCTATAGTATCTATCCATCCATCTATCTAAACTTTCGCATTTATGATATTAGTAAAATTAGTAACAACTACGATAACTGTAATCGTTTTTTTTTGTAATATAGTTTATTTGTTCGGTAATGCTATCAGAATTTTTAATTTTTCATCAGAAAACGTTGGGTTTTTATAAAAAAAGAATAGATTTTATGCAATATAATTTATTGTCAAGCCAATGTCTTCAGTTTTAGTACGGCCATCTGTCACCAGTTCGCAGACCGTAAAGACCAGATCTGTAACAAAAATAAATTTAATATTAGATGTTTATTTAATCGTACTAGTTGTATCCTGCGACTTATCACATATGTTTTTCGTTAGAAATTTCTGTAAAACTTGTAGCTCTTTATATCTATTTCATCCAGAAGCTTGTATTCATTCACATTATTATATTTAAATAGGGTTATATTGGATATGTTGAGATAAGACAATACGAGTATGTGGAACTCGATGAATTTGTGTATCTTGAAATCAGAAAGTGCGACAAACTCATTAACATTCAAAAATCCTTTTGTACTTTCGGGGCAACAAGGAATGTTATTGAAATGAAAACAAATAAAGGATAAGAACAAAGAGAAATTCCAGAAATGAAATATCCCAAAGTAACCCAATAATTATTAATCAATGTATGTAATGTATCTGGATACGCTTCTTGGTGTTTTTGATGTTTGTACGTAAAAACGCTTATGTATACGTACGTATATCGTTCTTTCTTGCTCTTTTTCATATCAATCCACTAAAAACTTACCCAGATTTACTTATAACTCCATTGCCCATGTTAAGAGTGGCACCAGCACATTGCACATTTCTAGCCTCATTTAAATTGTTGCATCGCCTTCCAACCAAGTGATTTGTTCGTACTGTAGACGCGAAGAGATCGTATGCACGGCTGTGGGAGCAAGTGCTGATCCAGCATCCTGGTTGTGCATTTCGACCTCCGTTGGGATAGAAGTCTGTGTCACCGATTGGATCGAAGATGCCCAAGAGTCCACCATCAGTGTGAATGCATTCAACGTAGCCACCAGCGTTGCGGTTCAAGGCATTTGAGTTACCGCCCCAGTTGGGACCAGCTGGATCGAGACCTGATAATATAACAATATTTCAATTAGAGGTAGAATGAGAAATTTATGTGTAGACGAACACCAGTAGATTGACCACATGTAGAAAAGACACTAACTGAATTGGATGTTAATAAATATTTTAATCATTACACCAAGATCAACGTTGCTGCAATGAATAGAGCAGCAGATATAAACTCTTTCATTTACACACTTTTAATTAAGTTACTTGAGCTCTCACCTGTAACACGTCTGGGCCTGCCTCCGGCGGTGCGCCCAGCGTTTCCTACGACGTGAGCCCCCAAACTGAAGCCGACTAAGTGAACATTGTTCCAGTTACCGCCAGCAGTGTTTATCAGCCAAACCAAAAAGTTGCCAAGGAACTGTCCAACGCCGGGTACGCCGTTTGTAGCAGTAAGGTAGTTCCTGTTTGCTAGATCACGCCAGTCCACAACAATAACGTTGCAATCTTGAACAGCTAAGAAAGCTGAGGTAATGATAGGGTTAATGTTGGAATTGCCGTTGCTGTTCCAGCCGTGGACGATGACCTTTAGAGGACGGTTGCGATCATAGTTGGAGTTACTGACTGAGTTAGCATTGCCATTAACAAGAATTTGGTGATTGTTGGGATTACGCCTGAAAAGTTACATAAAATGTTGTCTATGAGAATGGGTTCCGTCATTATATCATGAAATGCAAGATTTCATTTAATAGGCAGAACCTTTGGTTTTAAATTAAAAGAAAAATGATGAAAATGAATTACCTTGTGAACAGCCAGTACTGATTGTTTGCGCCATTTCTTCCATTAAGGACATCTTGATCGACAGGCTCGTGTAGATCTACTAGGTGGGGTACGCCCTCTCCATCTGGTATCCAGACGTACCGACTGACACCCTCTACATAGTGACTGTTGTCCCCTGGGATCGAGTCGAATGGTGCGCTATTGCACACTGCAAGAAAAACAAATAAATACAGTGTGATGCGTTAAAATCTAGGGACAATTACAATTTTTGATGTATCTTCCTGTCGTCCCCCGTAAAAGGAAATTTGACAAAGTATTATAATTCTATAGGTCAAAGTGCAGTGCTCTAAATATATACAGAGTTGAATCGGAAATGATGATGTTGTTGTTAGCGTGTAACATTGTTGCGTTTTAAACTGAGGATTGTTTTAACGTCAATAAAGTTTTGAAAAGATGAATAATTCGAACTACAGGGCAAAATCACGCTAATTTTCATTAAGTGATTTAAGGATAGGATGTTTCCATCTTACTAATATTATAATTGCGAATGTTTGGAGGGATGGTTGAATGTTTGGCATATAGGACATAGTCTGGAAGAAAACACAGGCTACTTATTAAGTTTTTGTTCAATTGCGCGCGGACGAAATCGTGGTCGACAGCTAGTGTTTAATAAAAGGTAGATGATGATTGCTGAGTTTTTGAGGAGTTGTTGATAGTGATGATTGCTACTTACCCGCAATAAGAGCGAAAACAATCACTAAAAGCTTCATAGTTACTGTAATGGCGGTTGGCGACAGACCAGAAGTATTTATTACGTTTCACTATCGAAAAAATCTTATATCGCGTGGTTGAGTTTTATCTCGGTTAATTCTCCGATAATTGATTTGAATAAGAGTAATATTATTTAGAAAAGGCGTGTAGAGTGACGTTTCTTAATACCTAAGGAAATGTTAAATAATTAAAGAAAATTGTTAATAATTATTTTAAATACCTTTGGAAAGAGCTTAGCATATTGAACTATATTATATAAAGTAATAGTATAGAAACTTCAAGCATTAATCAGCCTCAATTGCTTGCTATTTTTGATCAATTCGAGGGGGCTGTAATAATATTGTTTAAGGTTTCTCAAACTAAAATAAAATTGTACTGACGTATACTAAACATGCATATTGAAAGGTCTTGTTTAGAATATTCAAAAACGTCACGAAGTAATCTATTAGATAATACCGTGTATATCACAGTTCTGTCGCTTGTCATTGACAAAAGTGTACGCAGGAAGGCATGACGTAGGCAGAGGGATGGGCAAGGTGTTTTTCTTCCTAATTATCTATGCTAAATACACAGCGAAACTAAATATACTGAGGTGTCTGCAGTTTTAAGCTTATTCATCATCATCAGCTCACTATACGTCCCCACCGAGGGGCTCGGAGTCTACCCTAAGTTACGGTGATTAGGCCATATTCAACCACGCATTACACATATCTGAATTTCTTCTCAGATATGAGCAGGTTGCATCACGATGTCTACCTTCACCGTCGGAACGTCGGGTAACTGTACATAGGTAAATCGGAAATCGAAAAAACACATTAATACATGACGGGATTCGAACCCAGGACCTGCAGATTGCAAGTCAAGTGCTTGACCTCTGAGCCACCGACGCTTAACTTCTTAGAAGCTTTCAATTGACGAATTAAATCTGTAGTTGGTTAAACAGTATAAAAACAAAACAATAAAATTCATTGGTACTTCATTTTCTCCATTATTAGACGAGTGACTCTTCAAAATGATTTATATTTTCGTGTTATAAATCTTAAATGCTATGATTTTTATTACTTTAAGTCTATTGTTTCTAAAACTTTATCGCTTAATCCTTTAAATCCTACCAGCGAGGATAATTTTCATGCAAATTTGATAACGAATATCTAACTTCCACTGGCATTAGTTTTACGTGTAGATTATTATATTTATCAAAGTCATATAACTTATTATTATTAAGCTATTGTAAGCGTCGCCATACACGGACTTTATCGATAAGTCTATACCGAAAATCATCACCATTGAGTAATCAGAATTTGAGCCATACGCGGACCGCAATTACCAGTTGTATTTAAAAAATCCGTCCGTACGGTGACATCTGTGGTGGCTATAAATTATTACAAAACATTTTATAATAAGTAATCCTCTAAGATTATCGGTAATTTGTATTGCCAACATCAGCTAGTGTCATTCAACCGCTGGACATCCCTAATTCCGTCGACAAAGTTTGGACGAATCGCATCCATTAACTTTCTGTCTGACAACAATAGGTATTTCTAGAAATACCAGGAAGGAAGGCTTCTGCAGCACCTGTTTGAAGATCACCTCCATGTAACATAAGAGAGGGGGGGATCTATGTGACATAAATATAGTACTTGACATTTATTTTGGCACGACAGTTACAAGAGTACTCTTCTGCTTGAAGACGTATCTACTCATGGCCCGCCCATACACGTCTTAATATTTTTATATATTTTTGCGTAGACTTGCAAATGCGCAGATTAAAACTTATCTAGTAAACGTTTGTATTTTTCCATCGTATCAATAATCGAAATTTAATCCCAAACTGTTTTGATATGACGTAGCTCAGGTGTGATAGATTATCACAACTAATAATTGTAAAAATAATTAAAAGTAATTAAAAGGTTAAATATATATTTTAACTGCAGAGTACGCGGACATGGTTGGACCCTCATCGTCCTGCAAAACGATCCCAGATAGATCGCAGTTTGGCACTCAGAGAAAGTGCAAATTCCATAAGTCAAAACCACTCCCATATCCAAGGTATTGTTATCATATTCAGCCCCAATTCGTCCACTGCTGAACGTAGGCCTCCCCCATCGATTGCCACAATGCCCGGTCCTGTGCCGCCCGCATCCAGTGCACTCCCGCAACCTTGACCAGGTCATCGGTCCATCGTGCGGGAGCCCTCCCTATGGGTATTGTTAACTGAGATGAAACATATCCAACTTACTTAACCAAATGTAGATTTTTGTCTAGTACATCAAATACACAGTTTTATAGCAATAGCAACAATTTGAGCAAAGATTTTTTTGCGTTGCGAACAACTATGTATCAATGGATATTCTTAGAATTCTAGTCTTTTACAAAGCGACCAAAATGGTTGCTTTAAAGCGATGCTGACGTACAAGTATTTTTGAAATTTGTGATTCTTTTGTAGTACGGTATACTTTAAAAAAAAAGTAAGTCTATATGACAAACTAAAGTTAGGTCCTAGACAGACATAAGTCTCCTTCTTTATTGTCGTCTTTAATTGTCTTTAATTTCCCATTCTGATCTACACGTTATGACTGCATTTGCTCTTATTTGTTCTCATTGTTATTTCGGAAAACCATTATTTACATTCAAAAGGAAAATAACATTAAGCTGCGTTTATTTCTCACACGCTGTATACCTTAGTGTCACTAGCAGGCTTTCGTTTGAATTATGTTCTTTTTTATTACATTTCACTATTTTCCTTTTCATTGTTTTTGCTTCTTGTTCAGTTGTTACGATGGCTATAATAATAGAATAAAAGCATTTTAGAAGAGCTGGCTGATTAAATGTTAATATACATTTTCTTTTAAACTTAATTGGGTGATACTAAATAAACCGTTAATGTTTACCACATTGAATTGATGACTTGCCTCAAAATACCTAATCGCTATGACCTTAGGCTGTGAAGTTGTTTTTTTTTTAGTTTTTATCAAGCTATTATCGATGTGATAATGATTCGTGTTGGGTTGTGTCACGGTATCGTGTTTGTCATCACGTAGGACAACGGGTCATTGCCACTAGTTGACAGCACGGCATTACTGAGAAGGAATACGAAAAGGAATACAAATTTGGCCAAAATGCAATCATTGTATTTTGGCCAAATTTGCAATAAAATTTCATTCAGCATAGCACAGCTTTATACCGCAAACAATAAAATTAGTCTGGTTTGGTCAGTACTCCTATTACACAAATAAGATTTCCTCTTTATTTCAATGTAAAGCATAGACTACAGAATTGTTTATCTTACTTACCTCTCTCAACTCTTTAACTTTTCAACTTGTGCTGAGCTACTAGAGTAACTTTAAATTAACTCCGTAAGTCAAGTACTAAAGTTATGCACGTTTACAAAGTTCGAAACAAAAGAACCTTAAAACTGTATACTTATAATTACCCCCTTTCACAAACCTTTTCTACAGTCAAGATGTGTTTGGGTCAGACGGAGGGGTTGGGGGTTCGGGGTTTGTATGTAATTCCATTCTATTGTGAACTCCTGTAGACGGAAGGGTTTTATCGTTTTTGAAGTGTGAATTTGTAGATTATAAGATTTAATGTCGTGGTCAAGGCAGGAAATTTAATTTAATTTTGACTTTATCCTAATTTGATCGAAAACGTGAGGTCAAGCGGATGTACGCAACATGTAAATTGTAGGCATTTTCTTATTGAAGTCACGGACTTAGAAAATGGATTCGAGGTCTTTTCGTCGTGACTTTAATATATTATTAAAATAAATGAAAATTTCACCGTCGATAGTCAGGGGATATTGCTTCCCGTGTTTATTGATAAAACTATTATACTAAATTACTGTTTGGAAATTCGTTTTTTTTATTAAATAGAATTTTTTGCATAATTGATATTTTTTTTAAGATTTTTAGTAAAATTTAAATCCATGAAATATTTAAAAATTTTATACATTAAAATTGGGTTGTATATTATACTGATTTGAAATGAAAATTTACAGCAAAGGCAAAATTTGATAAGCAGATTATGTCATAAAGTATAAAGTCTTAACGATTCTACCAAACCTACTAAGGATTTACTTTTCAAAGTACTTTGCTTTTATTGCACATAAAAATTCATTTTAGGATTTGTATATTAAAATTTTCTTACCTTTTTTATGTTTTCAATTACAACAGGAGTGAGTTCTGCAAAACCGTAATTTCAGAAATTTTTATACCCATACATACCTCTGAAAACCACGGTAAACTAAAGAGAAGGTTTTATTTCTAAAGTAGCTGTCACACGCAAATCCGCCCGCGCCAAATAAAAAAAAAACTAAATAAGTAGCCTATGTGTTCTCTCAGACTATGATCAATACAAACATCCATCCATCCATCTAAACATTCGCATTTATAATATTATAAGAAAAATAAAATAAGATTGAATTATTACTATGTTAAACCAAATTATTCATAATTCAAAAAAGTTTAGTTATAACAATAGAAAACTTAACTTTGCTACTCTTAACTAATGTAGGCTGAAATGTTTACATTGATAGCAAAAACTTTCAATATAAACTAAACACAACTTATTATTTATTTTATATAAGTTCTAATCTAATTTAAACCCCATCATAATACCTCCCCAATTTGATTAGCGTGCGTGGAACTAACGTACCAGCTTCACCGAGTTGGGGTGACTGCGTAATGCTAACGCACACCACCTGCCATAAGCAGAATTTTTTTTTGTGACTGAATTGCCACTGTTTGCCTTGAGGAGCCATTTACAGCTTCACCGAGCTTGAGGTGGCCGAGCGCCTATGGTACTGAGCCTAAATCTCAATATAAATAAGCGGAAAGTAATGTGGATTTTATTTCTGTGGCGAGATATAACTCTTTATACCGCGATTCAATAAACTATAAGTTCTTACTAGCGCCATCTAGTATGAAGTAGCAGAAACGACGCAATACTTTTTAAAAACGTAATTAAGATTAGTACATAAAGTTTAACTTGTTATGTAAAATATTAAATAAAAATTTCTTGGGTAAATTTTACATTTCAATAACATTTCGACTCGTACCGTTCAAAGTTTTCACATATGTTTCGCACAAGATTGTACGAGGTTGAATAATTCCCTCGATACAAGTTCCTACGTAAATTCTGCTCAAGTTTAAAACATGCCTTGTGAATAACTTGTGAAATTATGTAAGAAATTCAAATTCTTACAACGGTTGGAAAAACCTTCCTAATTTATTCATTTAACAAAATAAACGATTAAAAATTAAGAATAACTTTTTCTTAATATTCTACAGATTTTGATCTGATTTACTTAGGTTTATTGTTCTTTATTTGCCAAATATAAATATGTTATGTAGCAAAAAATACACATAAGAAACCGTTAGGTTAGATAAATAACGATAAAAAAGTGCGATGTTTACCGTTGGACCGATGGACCGATGGACCTCCCGATTTATCGGTCCAACGATATTTTTTTTGACCGATTGACCCGAAAAGTGTAGTGTAATACACTCGAAATACTTATTCGAATTTGAAACATATTGCCATCCCTTTCTAACTAAATGAAAAAAACAGAGACAACAATAAAAGTGTCACGGCATTGGAATTTTATGATTAAATGCAATGTCATTGTAAATGATTGATTGATTGATTTGTTTCATGTTGATTACATTATTAATTCTTAATTTAATTATTAACTGACATTAAATCCCCCACTCAGAGTAAGAATTCATTAAAACAATTTCCCAATATTTATTTTACTGAATCCAGCCAAGTCTGAGCCTGTTTTGAAATGGTTTAACAAGATAACTAAAATGATAGATCGTTTAGCCTTTGTAGCTACTTGAAACAATACCCATTCTGCATCCATCTAAACTTTCGCTTTCATATTTGTAAGATTGTCACTCTAATTAGCAATTCTAACCGCTAGAATAAATAATAATATTGTCATACAATTACATCGAATTAGAGGGAGGAGGTGCAGTCGAGGTAAGTTCTGTCAGAAAATATGTAAAACCTACCTCGTTATAGAAAATTGCATAAATGAAAATTATCTCAGTCAGATATTCTTGTCGGTCTATATTGTTAAAGTTTCATCTATTTTACAGTACGTGTTCCACAAACATTTAAGTAAACCAAATAAGTTTTAATAACCGTTGAACTAGAAATAAATAAATAAAATTAAAAAAGTAATCGTAATTTAAATAGGTCCTTCCGTGTTCGAGGGTCGCATCAAACGGAATCCCCTTACCTCTGTCTGTCTCATCTCTGGAATATTTGAACATAATAAGTAACTGTTGGATATGTATACATAAGGGTATGTGCATATAAGGATAGTAGTTACTCGTACGACACGATACTGAAAACTTATCTCGTCTACGTCTCCATTCGCCTCCATCCCGGATACGTCGAAGTGGTCCCAATTTAAACTAACTAGTATAACTTCAAATTCACAGCTAGAGGTGATTTTCAACAAACATTACACCCAAGAGTCATACACTGGATTGGACCAACTTGAGCAATTAAATCCCACAAGACTGTAATTATTTAGATTTGCTACCACTCCTATAGTTACAATTTATTCTATTGACCTTAGAAAGTAGGACGAAGTGTTGAAGACTAGATTATTAGACGTTGTGATTGGTATTAATACTTATTATGTTTTTACGTGTTAATTTTTTAACAACAATAATTATTGGTATGGAAAAAAGTATGAAACCAATATCATAAAATTAGTACTTTAATACGTTTTGTGTTAGCAATTTATATAATTGTAATATGATAAAATCACTGTACGAATCTATAATTTTTGCATATATATATGATATAAAAGTTTCCATTAATCAAACAATTTATCTTTATTGTATTTAATCATGAATGAGTTCACAAACATCAAGATTAGTGAATTTGTATTCTAGGAACGTTGCCGAACGATATCTAAAAGGGTTTTAGGGATAATATATGCAATCGTTTGCTCCACCCGCTAACCTTTCGGCACTTACGTAAAAGTCATATTTTATGACTTTCCGAATTTCGACAGAATTATTAATCATAACTTTTCTTACGAAAGATTTTGCTATTTGAAAATTTTGTCATAGTTACAGAGAAACAAAAATAGTTAACTGGAAATAACTTGAAGATGACATAATTAAAAAAAAAGTATTTTGACCGAACGACATTCAAGAATATTTATATTGATATTAGCTGTCGCTCGCAACTCCGTCCGCGTCATAATTTAAAAAAAAAAAAACTAAATTAGTTGAGTACATGTGTTATTCCAAAATATGTTTCACATCTATGCCAAATTTCAGCGAGATACCTTCAAACAAATATCCGTACATCCATCCAAACATTCTCATTTATAATATTAGTAAGATTTAACAGTAACGGAGAATGGGACGTCCAATTCTAATTTACGGAGTCCTCATCAGCTATTTAAGGCAAAGCTGTAAGAAATTATCTATTAAACTAATTCTATTCTCTAAAATATTTCTTCTTACCTTATTTCTAATCGTTCCAAATGAAATTAAATTTGTATGAGCAATATTACGAACAAATAGGAAACTATTCGTGATAAATAATAGCCGTCGAGCAAGCCACGTCAAACGTAGGCTACGTTAACTACGTGTTTTGAGAACGGTCGAGTGGCCACATAAACGAAATTCCTTTGTAAGACTCGTATATAAAGTCAGTACTATGTAGCTGGTATTTTAATATCATATCATGTAACATACTTAACAAACGCAGTAGCGTAATCGTCGTTGGAAATGTAAAAAGCTATTTAAAATGTATACTTTTGTCTACAGCTCATAATACGTCTCCACATAGGAGCTCGGAGTCTACCCGAGTTAGAGGTGACTGGGTCACTAAGCCAGTCCAGTGCTAGTTTATGCTTTACTTACTTCACGGTTGTATATGTACTTCTGTAATCACGGCTTCATGTCTATTTTATATTATGACAGTACAGTACTGGAAATATGTAAACCTACACTGGAATGCACTGTATAGGTTCTTACAACATGGCATGTTCAACACGAACGCAAAGGACGTAGTAGGGCTGCCACGAAAAGATTCATTGTCAAATGACGAAACAAAAAATATAGTTATCTCTGTCTTTTCTAGTACGTTTTTTTTTATTTCAACATTGAAAATCAAAGGAAGAAGGACACGTGAAAGTGTTTTTATTTATTTACAAAGAATGCTCCGCTTCTGGTAGACAGAATTTTGTCCGAAGTTCGTGATCGACATGTAAAATGTTGAAAAATTTACATATCGCCTTGAAAGTTGTACTTTGTCACGTTTCCCATCACACTGGGGCTGAGGTGAAATGAGAAATTTTACTTCTTCGTGGTTAGATTTAAAGTAAAGATTACACGTAGCATTCGATAGTCTCGGAATACTTATTTTTAAAGGGACTATTGTTGCTTTTAATCTTACTATTATTTTAATTTGAATGGATGCTTGGATTGATGGATTGATGTTTGTTAAATAGTATAGCCTAAACTGCTGCATGGATCTGAAATTTGGCATAGATGCAGAACATAGTCTAGAAGAACACGTAGGCTAATTAAGTTTTTTAACTTGCGCACGGACGGGCAACAGTTTCTATCATCATCAGCTCACTATACGTCCCCACCAAGGGTCTTGGAGCCTACCCTAATTTAAGGGTGATAAGGCCATAGTCAACCACGCTGGCCAAGTGCGGGTTGGTTGACTTGACACATATCTTTGTATTTCTTCTCAGATATGTGCAGGTTGCATCACGATGTTTTCCTTCACCGTAAGAACGTCGGATAAATGTACATATGTAAATCGGAAATCGAAAAACACATTGGTACATGGCGCGATTCCAACCAAGGACCCGCAGATTGCAAGTCAAGTGCTTTGTAGTTTCTATATGAAGAAATTACATAATTATGTATTTTTGTATGTAACATTTCTAGTGCGTAAACAAAGCTTATGAGTGATTAATTATTTAACTTCAGTAACAGCCTTAGACACTTCGCATGATAGTGTTGCTCTTGACATCTCAAATTAATTAATCACTTGGAGGGTTAGAAGAGTTTTAAATAAAGGAGCAAATCTAATGTAGCAGGGTGGCGGTTATAAAAATATTCATTTTTAAAATCTTTCAATCTGTAGATTAACATATACCATTATGCCATTCTCTTTAAAAATCAAATTATCTTTTAATATACCTAAGTTTAATTGCATTTGAATTTCGCAGTATTTTTATGTAAAGTTATTAAGATTTTTATTTATTTTTCTATGTATTTTTATATAATAATATAAAGGTAACGAGTTAAGATTCCAATAGTATATTGACAAGATTTAGAAAATATTGGTAATAAATATTTCCTAAGTAAATAAATTAATGAATTTATTTTTTCAGTAAAGTTACCATATTGTAAAATATGACCACATAAACTTTAAACTTCGTCAACGTTTGGATATTAAACAAAATTTTTATTGCCACTATCTCATACTTGAAATTGAAGCATTGAATCATAATGCATGACGGTCGTAAAATAAAATTGCAGTAATAAAATTCGTAGAAGAACCATGGAGCTATTTCGTTGTACAAAAAGGCACTTTGTAAGACCGTATGAAGCTAACACTGCGCTGTCATATATTACATACAACTAAAGTGCATTAGTTAAGCCGCTCTCAAACGACTTATCGTAAAGTTTCCTGTTTGCATTTATAGACAGAATTGGTTTATTTGTAAAACAAGTCTGAATCAATTTACTCCCAAAAGTAGGATGTATCCGCAGGGATAATTGATCATTCCAATATTCGTTTTGGGGATTTTTTCCCGTTTGACACTCCTAAATGTTGTTATAAACCACTTTTTAAAACAGATCTGATAATAATCAGAACAATTATATAACGAATGCCTAAATTAAATAGCGATTAATCATCTTCATTCAGAGGGATGATTGATTGAAATGATTTATGAAACGACACGACCATTACGTTAATTTGGGTCCCAACATTCTGTCATTACAAAACTAGGGACGTTTTTTACAAAATACTTTTAACAAGAAACTAATGCGATTGAAACTTGATGGTTTAGGTAGAAAAAGACCAAAGAAAGTATGGATAGTGTAGCATTCGTTGCGTTATATTTGTCTCGTTCTCGTACTGACACGTGCTACCGGTCCAATGGTCTGACATCGACTGACGTCCCCTCTCTCCGGCATGTATTTATGACGTATACGCTCCAGGTAAACAACACTACGTTTATGCATACACTACAGATAGGTTGTGTTAAGAAGAGTATGAATTCAAATATGACGGCTGATGAAGACGTATTGAGGAGTGGAACATACTGGACCGAATCTCTGTAGGGAAAAATGTAGATGATCATCTAATTCCCGTTAAAGAAGTTTAATTAGCATAAACTTCCTGAAGTAAATTGAACCTTAATACTAGAGAAAGTTGAGAATATTAAGACCATAAACTTTGATATTAATGCTAATTGATGTAAGCACAAATTATCACAAAAGCAGATTAATAATGCCATTATCAATGTAGCTGAGTCCGACGAAGTTTGCGAGAAACTTGGTCTGTGGTTACTCATAATTGAATAACTTTATAAGATAGTATTGAACGAGATTAAACGTCTTACCTCAACCTCTATTCCGTATATTTATTAATATATATTTGCTAAGAGGTAGCTGAAAAAAAAATTGCGTTATTTATGCGAAAGACCATCTATAGATAAGTGGGATTAAGATTATAAATGCGGAAATTTAGATGGATTTGGTTGCACCCTTACTGTAGTTTGTTCTTTTCTCGAATAACATAAGACATACTTTTCACACCTTTTAAGCAACAATGTTGTAAATTTGTCACAGAAAAAAAAGATTTTCGGTCTATATTTAAATTTCTTTTAGCAATATGGACAAGGCATTTACCAGACGAAATGCAAAATGTCTTTGAAGAGTTTGCTTTCTGTCCAGAGAACTTTAACAAAAGAGACATTAACAAATTGCAATGCCCTTGTGTACCGTCTGTTTGGTTTATAACTTGGACGATATTTAATTGGGACGAAAGTAAATTTATACAGTACGTTTTAGCATTTTTTTAAATGATAAGGTGGCAAATAGGCAAGCTACCCTGAGTTCGAGAAAAGGGAAAAGGGGCTATATTAGGCCTCCGGCACACTTACTCAGCAGACGGAACGCGGAATTACTTCCACTTCACGCGTCTTCTGCGTGGTCGTGGTATTTCACCGGTCGACCCGGCTCATTCGTGCACCAAATAGCATTGCACCGTTAAATAGCATGGCTTGTCTGATTTAACCACTTTGCTAATTTAAGATTTTCTAAGGTGAGTGGGTAAAAAGACAGAAACTTATAAATACATTGCTACTTTTTAATAGAAAGAGAAGATGTACAGAAAAAGAACATTTCCCACTCCTTTACGTGCGTATTTAAATGCAATAGGAAGGGGATGAGGATTAAAATTTCCTTGAAACAAAAAAAATAAGGTTGATGTCATGAATTTTATATTTATGTGTTTTTAAGACCCTTTCTTTACGTTGTTCCCATTTATTCAACGTGAACTATTTCTCTCAATTTTCTTCCAGCCGATGATACGAAAACACGCGAACTTTCAGAGTATAAATCTCGCAAACTTGTTCGAAAGTATGTACATTATCGTTGTTCGTGTCAAGTGAACGGAGTGTGTGCTTTATTTTATAACAAAAGATTTATCGGTAAATAGAAAAAACACTGGAAGAGAAAGAATCTTTTGTTATCCGATACAGAAGGTAGTACTTACCTAAATTGATATAAATTTCGTTTAAATCTAAACGCCCGAATTAACAGATAAACACTTTTTTTCATACATTTTTATTCAATATACATCTATATACACAGATTTTCCAAAAATAGTTGTGTATATTCCAGTTGCAGCAAAAATGTCCAATTTATATTGAAAATATATCGGACTTGAACTGGAATACAGACTTTTATTAAATTCAATAACTTTGGATAATATCGGCTCTAATAAAGTTGTTCAAAAATTGCTTAAGTTACACAAGACAATGATTCCAAATTCTTAAACTGAAATCAAGAATTTTTAAACTACGAGAATATTATTTAACATAGATTTGTATTATAGTAAACACAATTTTTAAGATAAGTTTGAAACATCGACTGTATTTATTTTTTTATTTAAAAACGACTAAACACTCAAGTATATTCGTCCGGTGGCGGTACCGACTAGTTTCGAGTCCATCCGGGCCCTTCACCAGTGAGTGACGGGCCGAGTCCGCGAACTAATACCAATTCCACTCACCCTGATGAAGGGCCCCCGATGCGCTAGAAACTAATCGGTGCCGCCACTGGACGAATACACGTGACTGTTTAGCCGTTTTTATTTAAGTTTATTATAATGTCTCACGAAAGTTTGAATAATCATGTATGTGATATATGTAGGTGTAATATATATAGGGATTGTAGTGAACAATTCTATGAATAGAATATTGAAGATTAGATTTTATTAAAATGTTCGTCGTTGGACGATATCAATTTTATGCATGACATATAAATCAGCTTTGAACATCGGCTTTAAAAGCGCAGAAAATGTAACTTTAAAATCTTTCCAATTTATAATATTAGTATAGATTAAACTATACTTAAAATGACACTAATAAATTATTACTTTACATTCCAAAGTAGTAGGGGTCAGCTAGTTTCTTGGAATAATTGTAAATAAGACAATATTGATAGTTTAAAAATGTACAAAGTTAGGTTAGGGTTAGCAATGCAATATGATTTATCGGCATACGGCACATTGAAATTAGGCCTGAATGTAGAACAGTCGCTGATCACATACGCTACAATTTTTTTTTAATTCGTTAATGGAGTCTAATGCTAGTCTGATAGTAAATTATCAGAAGATTGTAGAATTTGCGAAATTACTTGTCAATGATTGTAGAAGCTTGTTCTTATTGTTCGTTAAATTAGTATTATGTTATTTGCGACATTTCTTTTTACGACTGTACGAAGAAAAGACCTGTGGAAAATCTTATATTAATATTTTATAGAATTAAATACGCTCGAAATCATATAAGCATGATAAAGTTATTTTACTACGGGAAACAATCGCTAAAGTTACTTACAAACTTTCACGGAATAATAGTTATTGTGTTACCAAAAGCTTATCGTAGATATTATTCTTTGTATTAATATTACAAACAGTAATAAATATAGCTTGCTAGTTTTCGTCCGCGACTCCGTCCAAGCGGTATTAAAAAAACCTATGTGTTCTTCAGACTACGTCCTACATCTATAGCAAATCTCAGCAAGATCCATGCAAAAGTTCTGAAGATACCTTCAAACACACATCTTAACATTCGTACAAACATTCACACATTTATAATATTAGTAAGGGATAGCTTCTGAATAGTATAAGAATTTTTCAAATCGGTTTCATAGTTTTGGAGCCTATTCAATGCAAACAATCAAATCTTTTGTCTTTATAGATTAAAAATATGCAACTTTTATCGACATTGGTACACGTGTTAGGCATGAATTAATCCTAGCAATTAGAATAACAAATACCTGGGCCAAATATTATTTAGTTTAACACATGTTAATTGATCTGTTTGTTTAACTAACAGAATTGTAATTGGATACATGTTAGTCGCCTATCTACAGTTGCTACGATAGCAAAGTATGGTAATATTCACAACTAAGAGTTCTAGCTTAGTACTTGATTTCCATTATTCTTATGTAAGGGGTGAATAGATCTCAGTCGATTACTCTGAAACCAGTGTGGGTTTGATTATGTCACATACGTTATATTCTCAGATATGTATGTAGGTTGTTTTAGACATTATTAATTACAATCCTTTGGCGCGAATGACGTGCTTTAGTTACAGAGTCTAGCGTCAGAATGAATGTGAGAGGACACAAACGTTAAACTTTTACCAAGGCTAGCGTTGAGTCAATACACTGACTCATTTACGGATTTTATTCCTAACAGTTGTAACAAGAAGTGTTCCTGTAAATTAATTAAAGTATTTCCAAACTGTGGTTATTTCTGCATAACTTAATATGAAGATATTTCTCTTACATATGTGAAATTGTTTCAGTAATATCTATAGATTTATACATTGTCTTGTGGTTAATTCAAGAAACTAAGCATTCCATCCGTAACAAGAACGTATTAAGCTAAATTCTCTTGTTTGTATATTCTACATACATCTATATCTATAAATATATTGATGACTAGCTGTCGCCCGCGACTCCGTCCGCGTGCAATGAAAAAAAAAACTCAATTAGTTTCCGACAATTATTCCAATTTTTCTCACCTATTAAATCTTACCTACCTCCACGACCATTTCGAGACCAAGATAAGATAAGTTCGTTCAGCCAATCTCGAGTTTTAGAAAGACTAACGAAACATTTTCCCCGTTTTTGCAACATTTCTCACTGACGCTTCGTTACTATTGGTCGCAGCATAATGTTATATAGCCTAAATCCTTCATCTATAAATGGACTATCCAACTAATAAATTTTCAAATCTGACCAGTAGTTCCTAAGATTAGCGCGATTAAGCAAACAAACAGACAAACTCATCCGTTTTATAATATTATATTAGTATAGTAGATACAGATATACTAGATAAAACTAGTAAAATAATTGAAAAAAAAGTTCCTAAATATATGAATAATACTTTTTTTATACTCAAGTATTGTCATTGTTCAGAATAAAGGAACGGGAGCAAACCGATTACGTTAGGAAATGCATGACAATGGAAATACAATCTTTGCTTGACAGAAGTCGCTTCAAAACTGACGTGAAGATAGAACATATTTTCTATATTTATAATAGCTCTATTTTCTTGGTTGAATATGGCTTGGAGCGTCGGTGGTTCAGTTGCTAAAATCCTTGACTTGAAATCTGCAGGGCCTGGGTTCGAATCCCGCCATGTACCAATGTGTATTTCAATTTTCGATTTACATATATACATTTATTCGACGTTCTTACGGTGAAGGAAAACATCGTGATGCAACCTGCACATATCTGAGAAGAAATGTGTTAAGTCAATCAACCCGCATTGGGTCAGCGTGGTTGACTATATTCTAATCACACCTAACTAAGGGTGGGCTCCGAGCCCCTCGGTGGGGACGTATAGTGAGCTGATGATCTACGAATTAAAGTTTAGTTAACAAAATGAAATCCATGGTAATTAAACAATTTATTAAAATTCATGTAAATATTTATTTTCGTTTATTAAGAGTTGTTGAAATCACGTACGCTCGGTATTGCAGTGATTGTTTCGTGGCCAAATTTAATTATTCTCCAATCATTAATTTTAAAGCTTTCATTAAATAAATAATTAAAATTACATCTGTTATGAATATATGTTAATTAAAAAAATGTGAGCACTACATTGTTTTTTGGAATGACTGGTATTTTTTCCGGTTTTTAATTTTGTTATTTTATGTTTGTGCAGTTAAAGAATTTAATTTGGTTACCTAGTATGATGAAACATCGCACAGTAAAATACCTATTGTTTTGACCCCAACATTCTCACCTCCTTTAACCTAAGCAGTTTGAAGAATTCGAAATGTAAATAACAATGGAATTCGTAAATCTATCATAATTTGTTCAAAAACAAAGGAACTTAGAATCAATCATGATAAAGATAAGAAATGTCATATTGTTGACGTACAGATTTAATCTAGGCATACGTATAATAAATAAAATCATAGACAAATGGATAAATATGTTCCAACAAAATAAAAAAACTAAAATGCATAGTGTAATAGCAAGTAACAGAATGGAGAAAATCCATGATTTAAAAAGCATTCACAATGAAAAACAAAGCTTAAATGAAAATCCAAAAAAGCATTATTTCTAATTCAAATCCTACTAATATTATAAATGTGAATGTTTGAATGTATGGATGCCATCCATCCATTTGGAATGAAGTATTTCTAGAACGGCATTCTGAATGAAATTTGGCATATATATATATATATATAGAACTCAGCATAATATAGGCTACATAGGCTACTAATTAAGTTTATTTTCCTATTCTGCGCGACCGAAGCCGCCTGCGACAGCTAGTATCTGAATGAATAGCGGATAGCTATCTGTTTCAAAGGTAACGTAAAGAAGAGTTTATAATCCGTCTTTGTATACGTAGAATATGTATATTTTGGTGAGATAACTTTCTAAAGTGACGGTGATCGATGATGATGTATGGCGAAGCATTCCTCTCGGTGTTAGCGCCGTGAAATCTCCTTGCATATAAGTCTCATTTCGCTGCAGCGCATATTTAGTCCTGTTACACATAGTCTAGTGAAGTTGTTTCTTTATCTTCTCTGCCAGCGTTCAAAATACAGCTTTGAGATCGGTTAATGACGTTCCTATTACCAGATCTTAGTACCGCATCTTATCATCCTTGGATTTAAAGTATGTACGTGCGATTACACTGTCAAAATATTTGTGTCAATCATGACATCAGTATTAATGTTACATGCTATTTTCGGTAGTGGAAGCCTACTTTAATGTAATTTTCGTCATCTCCATTATTGCAATGAGATAACGAGGTAATGACAGTCAGTTAATTATAGACGTCGCAGATGATGGCTTCCGTTCTTTGATAAGCGCTGCGGCTAATTGACTAAAATAATTTCACTTGAATATTATCTGACTTACACTTGATTGATTAAATTTTATCTTCGTAATCTCCTGGTAAAAGGGGAAGCCATATAAAGTACAAAAATCAAGAAGTTTCTTTAACTAGTAAAATATAAAAAAATGTATTCTATCACTAGTTCTCACCCATGACTTTATCCGCGCGGAATTAAAACATAGCCTACGTGTTCTTCCAGACTATGTTCTCCATCTAATAAACATCCATCCGTCAATCCATCTAAACATTCGCATTAGTAAATAAGATTTTCTTTTAATTATAAAATAATCAACGTTTAAAACGATTAATTATTTTTGATATATATAACTTCGCTTTAAGCAAAGTTTAATATTCCGTTTTAAAGCTATAAATAACATTGCAAAATTAATTTTCTTCGAGCAAACGTCTCAAGAAAGATTTGTAATTTAGTCCTTAAACTAGATCTTGCGTAATAAAATATATCTTCTCATTTCGAATTCGTTTCGTCGTGATCGAAAACGTGACCATGGAACGATTCCGAGACGACATGTAAATTGATGAATTTTATTATGTTTGTCACGATTACCCGCAAGAAATTTAGACGAAGTCTTTGATATATTAATTGAAAGCTTATTATAAATATACTGATATTCCACAATCATCATCAGCTCACTATACGTCCCCACTGAGGGGCTTGGAGCCTATCCTAAGTTAGGATTGACTAGGCCATTGTCCAACACGCTGGCCCAGTACAGGTTGTTTGACTTCACACATATCTTTGAATTTCTTCTCAGATATGTGCAGGTTGCATCACGATGTTTTCCTTCACCGTAAGAACATCGGATAAATGTACATATGTATATCGGAAATCGAAAAACAGATTGGTACATAGCGCGATTCAAACCCAGGACCTGCAGATTGCAAGTCAAGTGCTTGACCCCTGAGCCACCGATGCTCTCGTACATATGTACGTTCGTGCTCCCATGCCGATATTCTATAATATTAAATAAATTTTAAACATACATGTAAACTGAGATTTAAGCGCGCTACACATCTTCATTTTTAAATTCAGCAACTTTAACTTAACCTTGAAGCTGAGAACTGTGCAATTTAAGTGACTATTTAAATTTTGTTTACGCGTACGATTTAATTGTACGAATTGAATTATACATTTCAACTGTGCAGTTTTGTAGCAGGCTTAACAGACATAGCTTCACTGTTTGTTCAGATATGTTCAAACAGAGCTCAATTAATGAAAAAATAGTACTATATAGGTAAAAATATAATATGATCTAAAATTTTCTCTGTTTCCATGAATTTCGTATTTTTTTTTATTCTGTCTATTTCGTCTTAGCTAACAATAAAAGAACAGGCATCACTTTTACGGTGAAATGAACTAAGTTCAAATGAATATTTGATGTGCTCTCTTTTTAGGCTACTACTGAATTTACGATTCAAATATATCTGGGTGTCAAAAGTCGACAGGGCGTACTAAAGAAATCTGAATATACGAGATATTGGAAACAGAGCTTTCCTAAGGAAAATATTATATTGAGAACCATATTAGTGGTGAACAATAATATGTTACATCTTTAAGGACTTCGGTACTTCAAGGTCAAATATTGAATAATAAAAAATACCTCTAGTTTATTTTGTAATTTTATATATACCATAAATCGATTTTATTTTTATTTTTAATCGGCGAAAATCCAAGCAATCAATAGGGCAAATGTCACGATCGTAAACATGTTTCTGCCAGAAGTCTAAAATAAAACAACTCTATTTTTTATATTCTAATGAATCCGTCTCCACAGACATTTGCCTTTAACAAAAAGAACATTAAGGCTTTTCATTTCTTAAACAAAACTTCTCATTAAATACGAAATTGTTTATTTTCTCTAGAGAACCGAAGGAGTTTACCTTTCATTTTGACAGTATTCTAAGGCCCATAGTGTTGTTTGTTCAGCACCTAAGAGCACATTCAAAGTTTACTTTGGCAGGTCAAGTGTTCTCAACAATCTTATGTACTATGTCTTATATACTTCTAATACGGGGAATTACATTCTAATAAAACAAATTAGGGAGGATGTGTTACTTACTTAAAGCCAAATACACGTGGCCAAAAATTAAATTAAGTTAAAATATACTTGTGCATGAACTTAAAATTGCCATCGTCCATTGCTCAAAGTCCATTTTTGGGTTGATTGAATAGCTTTATGTACTAATTATTCACATTAATTCTGTGTCAAATTCCACGATGTTAACGCGATTTTTTTAAAAAAGGAATACAAATTTTTCACATAAATAGATAATTTAAGCGTCAATAGCCTAATGGTTAAGGTTACGGATTTCCAACCATGAGGTCGGGGGTTCGAATCCCGTCATTCGACTATTGTCGTAAACCATATCCTAGCACAAGCCTGGAGCTTAGTTGGAATGGTTAAAGAAATATTAGTAAACTTACAAAAAAATCTGCTAATACTTTTATAAAAAAAAAAGTTTTCTTTTTTCTAATCTTTTAATTTGATCTTAGTTTTGTATTTATCTATTTAATTTTAATTAATATTATCTTACATTTACATTATTTATACGACCAGTGTCAAGAAAAAGATTCGTTAAAGCATGCAACCAAAAAAGTATTACGTAGATTAAATAAATACTGAAATGACTTATGACGTCATAGTGGTGCTTGTGCAGTGTGCAAAAAAGTTAAAATAAAATAGTCTAACGACATATTATGTCCACCTCATTGTATAAACAATTGTGCTCTCATTATGAGAAGCACGAGTAGTCGAGGCGTCATATAGAGCATGAATCTCTTATGAATGGGCAAACATACTTATAATAATAATGACCCGCTTTTTTATAACAAAAGGGGGCAAACGAGCAGCGGGAACACCGAGGTGTTCATCGATGCCCATGAACATCAGCAATACTTGAGGAACCGCAGATGCGTCGCCGGCCTTAAAGAAAACTTAATAAATAGCCTAAAGAAAAGAAAGCCAGTCGCCACCTATTTTTCCTATAATAACGGAGTAACCGTCAAATGTATAAAACAAACCGTCCGAAAAGCACTCTTCTGAGTCTCTAGGGTAAACGCCAACATGCGCCCGAAAACTAGCGACTCGTTCAGGTAAAAAGAGATACAAAGTTAATAAGCAATGTATATTTAAATGAACTAATTAGTCCGAGCTATTTCCTGAGCAGGCATTAGAAATTCCAAGCGACCGCAAGCTTGCCGCATAATTTAATTAAGCCCGACCTTGTGTTATTAATTATCGTATATCCATGTACATTGCATTCTTGTACCGACTACAGAAAATATTCTTTTCATACTTTAAAGATGGAGACTAATCTTGTAAGTTCGTTGTTATTTTTCTTAATCTTAATCACTTTGTAATAATATAAGCTTGGATTTATGTGAGATTATTTAGTGTTTGCGGATTCGTCCGTGCGAATCTTGCTATTATTATAAATTCGTAATGTTTGAATGGATGTTTAAATTAACCTGAACGGCTACATGGACCTCGTTAAAGTTTAGCCTGGAACAACACAACACAACAAGAAGAACGAATGGAATGGCAATCAAAAGCAAGTAACGGAGTTTTTAAAGCCACTTTCTCTAAATCTTTAGAAGAATATGTTCCGAATGAAGAATCTTTATACAACGAAATATGTGTAAAATTTTGTTGAACACGTAACAAATACTAGGAACCGCTTGTATTATTTGTCTGATTCATTAAAATATTTTTTTTTCTAACTGACACAGAAATAAACGTCGATGTCTGTATGTACATTTTAATGTGGGTTCGCTTGTAAGTAAGTTCCATTGTGATTACTAACAGCCTAAACGACAGAACCGATTTTGAAGAGTGAGGTATTCATTGGATTTGTATTCATTTTGACTAATAAATCTTGTTATTAATATAAAATCTATATTTAATATCAAATAAGTTACTCATAGATATTATGATAAAAATAATTTAAATAAATTTGTATTTTCGCTTATCTATTATCAGGGTTGTACCCAACTCGGCGATTTATCATATCATTTAGTAATCGCCAAATGTTTGCCAATATCATGTTTGGTTGATTACTATCACATCGAAAGCTGTACAGAGTACTAATTAATATAATTGATTCAAATCATATTTCTTTATCTAGAAATGCCAATAAAATTATGTTCATGATATATTTTGAATTAAAATTGAAAGATAAAAAGTCCTTGATGGAAGAGGTTAAACAATAGATTCGATAACAGATATTGAATGTAAGGATATTAAAATATTTCAGAATTTGTAAACAATAGATAATTTAGATAAAGGAGGGATTGAATAAGAGGGAATCGCGGGATATCATAAACTAAACTCATAAAAAAATTGTTAGAGTTTGCAGCAGTATTTGCTGCTACAAGAAAGTCCTTCGTCTAGTGACATACCACGGCCATACAGGAGATACGATGAAAGTTTTTTTTTATATCACAAGGTGGCAAACGAGCAAGCAGCCACCTGAAATCCCTGAAAAGCGAAGTGACCGTTTCCCATAGACATACGCAACTGCATATGCGTTGCCTACCTTTAATCGACGGAGAAGAAGATGCACAGAATGAAAATATTTTCCCTCTATCCTATCCTTATAAGGAAAGGGGTGGGAAGGGAAAGAGGACTAAATTAGGCCTCCGGGACGCACACTCATCGGACGAAACGTGGAATTGCTTCCACTTCACGCCTGTTTTCTGTTCTGTTGAATTCGTACGAAGATGTTAAAGCGGGCTCTACCACTGTTATAAGTAAGTAAGTATACGAATCTATGAGCAATGATTATTTTAGTAAATTCAGGTGCCTTGTACTTGCTTTTATTTCCTACTTTTGAATAAAATCTAAAACATCTTTAACATTTTATCTTTAAAATTCCAACTGCATTGGTTTGCCAATGCGACATATAAGAATTACGACTGCATTGGTTAGCAATCCAAAACCACAACCAATTCGGTGTAGTTTAAAATCTTTTAAGAAGACATTAGTATGAATTTTCAGTTCCGAAACACCGGAAAATGTGATGCTATTCGTTTCGTTTTTTCCAAGTATTTCGCCAGTGGGATCCCGCAGCAAGTAAAATTATGACGAAATTTTAATTTTAAAACTCAAAAACGCCTGGAATATTGCAACAAACAAAATGGCTATTTACATTTTGTAGGCGTATGGTTTGATTCTCCATTTAAGCTCTAAAACTAATTACAGGCTTTATATTAGGGCTGGCTCAAGGGAAATTATGATATACTCCGAAGCGACTACGATCTCGTTCACATGAAATGTTACATTTAAATATATTTAATTTAAAGTTATAATTTATACAGTTCCAAATTTATTTACATATAAATTGTTATGAAGCTATTCTGGTATTACAAATTTTCTCGCAGCGCAAGATTAATTCAACTTCATTTTTATATTAAGCCTCCGCGTCGACTAAATTAAGACCAAGCTCCATGAATGATTAGAAATGGAAAACATGGTTTACTTAATTCGGAGTTTTTTTTTTAATTTAACATTAGCCATTTGTCGCCCACTGCTGGTCCTCCCCCAAATATCGCCACATCGATCGGTTCTTTGCCGCTCTCATCCTGTTTAGGATTACTTTGTTAAATTTACTTTTGGCGTTTTGTCCCCATTCTCATCGTCGCTTTTTATCGAGCGTGAAAAACGTTCAAATTGAAAAAATGTATTCCAATGTATTTATTCATTCGGTAGCGTTTTTAAAACGCAACGCTTTTTACCGCGCTATGTTTTTAGCGCTGGGCGACAGAATCAAGAGTTAAAGGTTTAGTCGTTCGAGAGCCGATATCACAGAGTTTGAGCGCGACGTTAAAAAAGCGTCCGTTCGAATTAAGACTTAGTATTACTATTAAACAAATGTATTTTATTTATTTCCTACTTCGTATTTTAAAGTACTTTGTATGGTTGCGAGCGCGCTTTAGTTAATGGAGCATATACATTTCAGTAACAGAGTGCCCGCTTTAAAAATGTTCACGTTCATGCGAAAATATCGGCGTTATGTTAAAACATATTACAGTTTAATATTGTTAATGCGAATTAGAGCGTCGGTGCCTTAGAGGTCAAGCACTTGAATTGCAATCTGCAGGTCTTGGGTTTTAATCCCGCCATGTACCAATGTGTTTTTCGATTTATCCGACTTTCTTATGGTGAAGGAAAACATCGAATGCAACGTGAACATATCTGAGAAGATATTCAAAGATATGTTTGATGTCAACCAACTCGCAGTTGGCCAGCGTGGTTGACTGTGGTCTAATAACCCGTAATTTAAGGTAGGCTTCGAGCCCCTCGGTGGGGACGTATAGAGAGCTGATGATGATGATGATGATTGTTAATGCTGACATTCAGATTACTGTGACTTTCCAAGGCTGAAAATACCTACAAAAATAGGGAAGGGTTGTAACGATTGTAATAAGAATTTTTGGACAAATAAATAAATAAATAAATCGACACAAAATGTACGGTTTTATGATAAAATGTTTTGGTTGTATTTTTTCATATTAACACAAGTCTAAGCAGAAGATTTGTGTATATGTATAAAAAATTGATAATCTGGCAAAAAAATACGTAATATTATACCACCTTTTTCCCCTAGTTATTTGTTGTTGTTAAAAGAGTTTTCGAGTTAATTAACAATTTATCATTTTTATTACCTCACAAACATTCCAAAAGCCATTAAAGCCTATGAAAGAATTTAAACAATGTGTGTATGTTTACCTAAAGTAATTATATTGCGCAGTTTATTCAATACTTTGTTATAATTAATTGGAAATTTTAAATACCTTATTCGGAATTCCGTCAATCGATATGTAAGTGACAGAATGATTGGAAAATTATTCGTGGATTCAACAGTTCATTTCGACAGCGGTGGTTTTTGGTGCTGGAATGAAATTTTCGCAATGCCGTCCGTGATTTTTGTAATTGCTGGCAATTTGTGTGTAGCCTGCCTTAAATTGATCGATGAATTGGATATTGACAAAAGCATTACACATATAAAGGTTAAAGCCTAGTTATGTTTGAAAAAGATAAAAAAAATTATAATTGATTCCTGCTTTTGTCATCGTGGTCATTTTGGATTCAGTTGTTATATGCAGAAGTGTTTTGTTTTTTTATTTATATCTTTGTGTTGTGATCGTCAGATCTTTATCCTGACAGAACTCCACTAAAGTATCCCCTCGATCATTTCTCGAAGTTGTGATTAAATTATAAACGAACTAGCTGCCAAGTGTGATTCCAACCGCACTTTATTAAAAAAAAAAATATTAAGCATGCTACATGTTCTTCCAGACTATGTTCTATATTTATGCTAAATTTCATCTTCATCCGTTTAGCCTGGAGATACCTTCTAATAAACATCCATTCTTCCATCTAAGCATCTTAACATTCCTATTTATAATATTAGTAAAAGTAAGATTACAAACGGCAAAACTAAACTCTCATTTAGTTTGGTGTCTCGGTATCTCTACATACTAGTTTCAGGCCCGTCGTTACAGAATCAGCTTTTACTAGGCTGGATTTGCAGTTGTTTTACGACGTATGTTTAACAATTTTTAATTAATTCTATTTCCAACTCATGTTGAGATTAGCTATTGAGTTGGATAATAATTTTATTAGAAATTTTACCCTTCAAATGTCTCATTCAAATGAACGCTATTCGCAATTTCGATGAATTTCGCTTCGACAGATTCGTCTTGAAACGTCCTCGATTTAAAAATTGCTGCTTCTGCGAAATTTCATCCTGCCCCCTCCTCCCTTACTCTGATAACTGAATTTAAAACAGGATTCATTACATGAAATATTCATTTATGTGCTATAATTTCAACAGAATATATTTTATTTATACGTAAGAATACGCCAGCTTGTCTGGCAATCTTTGATTCGGTAAAATTTTACTGTAAGTTTAACGTCATGTATAAGTCTGTAAACAACAAAAGTAAACTTCTATTTCGTAACAAGATTGTAAGAAAAAAAGTAAAATCATACAAGAAGTTCTATAAATAAAATATCTATCGATCTGTTTTCTCCGAGTTTCGACAGAGCTCCTGTCATATTTACTAAGTATAACAATTTATAAATAACATAAAATTTTAGTTTTATCAAACCATAAAAGAACCTAAGAAGTAGTATGTCGACATTGATAAATCCGCTAGAACTTAAATGATTAGAGAGATGGTCAGATTAGAAAACTCAGTTTTATATTCGTCTTGTGGCCCTTTAAAGTTAAGTCTTGTTTAAGGTAAATCCGATTGAGCGTAATTTATTTTTAATAAAGGTATCCTCCTTTTCATGAAAAAAGCTATGCGAGCAAAATCTTAATGAATGAATTTTATTTAAACGTTTAACAAGATTGTAAAGGTGTATTAAAATGGTAAGCTTCAATAATATAAGTAATATTCAAGTTAACTTTGTTCCATATTAAAAAAAAAAAACATTTTTTTACATCATGTTAAAAATGTAATTTACACACACTTAATCCGGTGTCGACTAGTTTAGAGATCGGCGAGGGCCCTTCTTTAAAAGGAAATTTCGCGCTCGCGGTGTGGCCCTCACTAGAGAAGGCCAAAATTTAGGGCCCCCGACGGGCACGGAACTAGTCGGTGCCGGCAACGGATTAAGTCTACGTGTATGTAGGTATTTTTATTTAGTTTATAATAAAGTGTCACGAAAGTTTAAACAATTTTAATATAGAAGTTAATTAAAATTCAACTTATTCTTATTAAAATTTTTAAAATCAAGTAAGTAGACGATGACATTAAAAATGAAATGCTAAGTAAGTTGACAAGGGTTTCTTATCTAAGGCATTAAAACTTCCCTTTTCCACGGCGAGCTAACTTCAGGTACTTAATTGTTCACTAAGCTGTTCAAGTAATTCTACTTTACACTTCATATTTTACATAAACCTATTGAAAAATATTTAATCAACGGATAGATAGATTATTTCTAATATATGAAATCGACGTTTTATAAAGAAGCATTAAAAAAATGGCTAGTTTGATTTAGCGTATCATGATTTAGCATTTTAATTTTAGGTATCCCTTTTTCTATAGTTTAAGTTGGCAAACGAGGAGGTTAGTTTTATTCTTGAAAATAGCGAAGAGGTAAGAATAACTTCTAGTTGAGCCCTATCTTCTGTGTGGTCATAGTAGAGTCGAGCAGACCCATTCGGGCAGCAAATTTTGCTGTGGACACTATCCCTGTTAAAGCAACCCACGTACACAATTAATCTTCTCTTTTTTTTTAGAACATAGTTTATTAAATAAGTAATAAAAAGTATTTATAAATTATTAGAAAAGTAATTTCAACTTCTTATTAAGAGTTGAAGAAAAAAGATTGAGGTCTCGGATTTATTTTTTTATATTTTCGGTGTCTTGATTACTTTTGTAATAACAAACCAGATAAGGATAAATTGCGGCTTTGATCCCGTATTTGTGCTTTGCCGCTTGAATTTATAATGAAGCGTGGATCACTGACATCAGGTTGCTACTTATTTTAACTGATAACAGGGTTTTTATACAACACATGTTGGCAAGGCACAGATATATGTATTAAGATCATAGTTTCGAATTACAATAACAAAGTCATATAATCACCTAACTACAGAATAACCACCTAATCATCATCTCTTACTTACGGGTTACTTAGGTCAGCGCACCAAGTTTTCGTCCTCCAAATCAATCTATCTGCCATCATATCCGTCGTCACCCCCTTCTTATTCATGTCACCTTTCACGCAATTCATCCATCTTTTTGCTTGGCTTAACACTAACGTTCTCCTTACCACACGCGATTCTTCGCCCATAACGTGCCCATACCTAGTTAACCTTTTAATATTAACAACCTAATAGGATGTAAAAACAAGAGATAAGCTGACACACATCAATCAAGAGTTAAAAGCAATTGTTAACGTCGAGGCAACGGCGTTACAGCCGAGCAGTTGTCAAGGTTTGGTTATCTGTCAACGTCAAACGATGTTTCATCCCTTATTGTTCAATGCGTATCGGAATTTAAGTATCATCGACAACTTCGATTGACATATCTCTTTACCTTCCAATAAATTAAATGAAACTTTAGATTTTTTAAGTTAGATGAATTTAATAATGATAGTAAATAATTGTTTTAAAATATCGTTTAACAAAACAAACCCAAAGTAATGATTAAGTAAGGTTTATGAGACAATATTTTTTAATTAAGATGTGTTATTTAAAGTTATTTTAAATGCTGGATATTAATAAATAATTCATACATCGGACGTCATTATCGAGTTTTACTTTCGATTTCCATTTAATTCTGTTTTTGTTTCGTATTGCGTAAATCCTCTTAAAGCGAAGAAAAGTACAAATTCTTTCAAAAGATACAAAAGAAAGAAATCTTTTAGTTGTTGTTTCTTTGCTTAAAGCAAGTCTTAACAGAAATTTATACAATATGATTCAATGAAATGTGTTTGTAAGTTTTGAAAGAGCGCTTCTTTTGATATTTTTTCTTTTTTGCGCAAACCCGAAGCGTCTGTCTGAATCGCTCGTTTGCTTTCGTCACCAGTTTTTTTAAAAAAATACAATAGTACTAAACACTACGACCTCTTTACAGTTCCCAGTATTTTAATCAAAGAGTACAGTTGGATTTGATGAAAATTCTTGATTTTTTACTTTTTATTCAAAAGCATGGCGTTTAAAAGCTAAATAAGATATCAGTTCAAGATATTTCATTAACAATCTCATGTTTAATTACGTTTAATTTATACTAGGTCGATTGAAAACAAATACGGTAAACTTTTAGTTCTATGAAAGCAACCAAAAGAAACTTGACAAGGGTCATAACATTAAAAGCTTAGTCTAAAAGACTCAGCGTTTGCTGACAAGGGATACCAGTTCCAATGCCTTTTCCGTAGGATACTATATAAAAAGCTCCGTGCAAAAAAAGGACACACGATAAGGAACATATCATTATACAACGTAGGTTTCCACTGCTGAATCAACCGCATAAAAGCATATTTTCATCTCTTGAATTCCCCTTGAAAACAGTGGACACTTGGCGGTAAAAAAATAATGAAAATTTGGTTAATGATCTTCAAGACACACAGGCGACTTTACAATACTTCCTAGTATTAGTATACTACCTAAAATGTAGTGATATAAGACACGATGTGTGTCTGTGATGAACTCCGAAACTACTAAACTAATACTTGTAGTTTGGTTCATACGTATCTTTTTATAACACGACTATTTTATCGTCGCTTAAAATTTTTAATTTTGTTAAATTTATCTTTCAATCTTTAATTTTTTGTCGATACAAATATAATGTTAGCAAAAGAAATCTCGTTGTTGTGATTGTCACGCACTGCTGGCCGCTGGGGTGGCCGCAGGGTTGAACGATTTAACGATTTATCAAATTGTGACGTCACGGCCTCTCCTTTATTGTTCCCGACAACAAAGGTTATGCTTTTCGTAACATAATGGAGATATTTCGTTTCACTAACTTTTTCGTATGTCATTTAGCGAAGTATTTTTAGGGAAGACTTTTTCGTATTATTATAATGGAATTTATTGATAGTTCGTAAAATAACGATGAAAAACTAATCATCGTAAATTATCTATTACATTATAGTTGGTTAGGAATAGAAGTTAAATTGTGACTTTTTTAAATTTGAGACTTCTTTTTCCATTTATAAACGACTTCAAAGAGAAGGAAGTTCTCAATTCGTCTGTTTTTAGTTACTTCGTCACTCCGCTCCATGTTGGCTGATTTCAATAATTCTTTTTTTTTATTCGAAAGGTGTTGAGTGTCATTTGGTGGAGTGTCATTCAGTAGTTTTCTTAGTCATTTTTAATAAAACCGTGCCAAAAACAAGGCGAGAAATAGGACAATTTTTTAGATAGTTCTGAACATTTTTATGTAGACTAAGATAAAAATGAAACGTAAATTGAACGTAGTATGTAAGCAATGATTGAAATTAATCTATCTATTCAGTCTATATTCTAGTATAGTCTAGATTCAAGCGAGAACAATCCTATCTCGGAAATGTATTGTCCTTTCTGAATACTGGATCGATTACGTATGCAACATTCATCTATAGCTTATTATTAGCCCTGGGTTTCTAAGACCAAAATATCTGTATGAAACATATCGTAATCCCTATTATATTTGACAAAACAGTGATAACTTTACGTTTTACCGGGAATTTTGCTTTCAGAAACTCACGGATTTTTTATATATATCAGAAGGCGGCAAACGAGCGAGCTGCCACCTGAAATCGCTGAAAGAGCGAAATGACCGTTGCCCATAGACATACGTAATAGCATATGCATTGCCTGCGTTTAATCGACGGAGGAGAGGATGCACAGAAAGAAAATATTTTTATTTAAATAATTTATTATGCGTCATCGTCTATTTTGATTCTATTTTCTTTACTTCTATAGATGATTTACACATTAATTTTGAGAACACAAATAGTAAAGTTACAGCGATAATTGTTTTCGATGTTAACAATTTAATTTTCTCTCTAATTTGTATAACATTAAAATCACTGATAATTTCGCCTCCATTAGAGCGTTAGTCTTGATATGATAGTGTTGCGTCTGACGGCAGAATTAATTAATCTCCGGGGAGGTTACAATGGAACAGTTTTAAATGAGGAAACATTAAACAATGCCTTCGAGATACTTTCAAAAAACAGTATCGTGTTTTAGATATTTTGTAATATTGACGACTTATAATTTTAAACCAAATGCTATCGTTTTTATACGGTATAAACTTAATTATATAGAAAAGTTTTTGTTAGTAAATTTTTCTTTGTAAGAACCATCTAACTTCCTTTTTTTTATTTCCCATGAATATCCGTAACACTAGTTTACACTAAAGATACATTGCCGAACTTGGAGTCTTCCTCAATAGGCTATGGATATGCTCCCTTCTTCAACGACCCTAAGTCGTTCATACTAAGATTCTGCTAGTAAATTTGGTCACATAGAGTAAGGCCATTTCTTGAAAACTCACATAAATTTTGTTAAAGATTTTTGGGAGTCAAATGTATTTTTTTTGTAATGTAGCAATATGAATGTGCCATTACATTGCTAATGTGTGTACAAGGCGTTTTGTAATTTATTTTTTCATGCATAGCTTATTCACGTTTAAAAACATAGGGCCCTCGCAAAAATAAATTAGTGTACTTTTTAAATTGAGTTTTAAAAAGAAAAATAACGTTAATAAATTACTATTTAAAAGTGAATACTTCTCGACATGTAGCGTGGAGAAATGCAATTAAGTGACTGTCAATATCTTGTTCGTGGTTCGCTGAATGTTGAAGCAAAAAATTTATAGCAAACTTATTTACAATAACAACGATTTGCAAAAACTCTTTTAGTAATTTTAATTAATTGCAATATTTGTCTAATATTTATTTATTAACTTATTGTGTAGCGAAACAATGACTAACAGACACAGGCAACTGAACTCTGAAAAATATTAAATTAAATCAATTTAGTATAATAGTTTTGGAGTTCCCCCCTCGGAAATCAATCCAAACTAAGAAATAACATCGGTAGAAAACCCTATGTATAGCCATTGAAGGAGAAGTCGGAACGTGAAAGATTTTTTTAAATCAAATCAGTAGTTTTTGAGTTTCCCAGTCTCCAACTGTCAAATCTTGTTTCTCATAACTAATCCGGCTACACACCTTCAGTTTTTGCTGCAGAGTTTTAACTGAACATTCGGACTTTTCAGTAAAACGTAAATGTAGTAGTAAAAACTGTACAGTTTGACAGTCAAACTCACCAATGGATTTTTTAAACTGTGCAGTTAAAATGAAACTGCATGCTTTATGAGAGATATATGTATGTAGATTTAAATAGATTACGGGAACAATGAAGAGCGATGTATTGGTATAACAATACTACTACCGTTCACACCTACGCTATGACATTTTAAATTTAGATGCAAATCGAATCAATGTTGAAGTATGTTCCGGCGTTCGGCTTTTGGTATTGTTCTCATATTTTATGCACTACCTACACATGTTGTTTGGATAACACGTATAAAACAAAACAAATAAATAAACATTTTCGTAAAACACTTGCATATATTGTTGTTTTTTTTTACATAATGAGCTTTAGATCGCCAATAGCCTAATGGTTAAGATTGCGGCTTTTCGATTAGGTGGTCAAGATTTGGAATCCCGCCATTCGACTATTGTCATAAACCATGTGCTAGCACAATCCTAGAGCTTAGTTAAAATGGTACAAGATTAACAAAAAAGGTAACACATATGAGAGAGATTTTTTTCTTTTTCATAAGAGAAGGGGTAACACGAGCGGCGGTAACACCTAGGTGATCAACGAAACCCATGGACATCTGCAACACCAGAGGAACTGCAGATGCGTTGCCGGCCTTTAAGGGAATGGTATGCTCGCTTCTTGAAGGTTGATTAATATTATATTAAGTATATACAAGTATTACTACAATTGAAAGCCACTGTTACATCATGGTATACAAATTGCTTTTTGTTTTGTTAAAAAATTACGGATATTGTTATTTTTTTTATTTTTTTTACAAGATTGAAAAGTAGCCATGTTGCTGGCAACTTTGTCATCGGGTCGTATTAAAAAAATAAATAATAAAATTGAATTTTGAAGTCCCCAGTTATTCTTTTCGGTGTTGATATATTTTTGTGGAAAGAACACTTTCCGCCGTCACCTTGTTTGTTCGAGACACGTTCTTATCCGTGTATAACGGATTATCTGTTTTCAGATAAGCTGAAAAAGAAAATTGTGAAAATTTTTATATTGCTTGTAATTTATTTTTTTCGACCAAAAAGGTTTTTTGTAAGCTGTAAGAAATAGTACATCAAATTACTTTTTCAATATAACTGTAAAATAAGCTAATAGTTTCGAATTACTGGTATATTAAACATTCATAAGAGACTGAAAAGGAATTTCTTCTGTTGCGATGTATATTTATGAAAGTACATTTTGGCGATGCGCTAGTACGATAAAATTTCTTAGCTTCGTCTTAATTAAATCAAAATTGTTTTTTTAACACAGTTAAATTTTAAAGTAACATCAAAGAAGTTTAAAAAAAATATTCGAAGTGAATTTAATTAGTCTAACTGTCGAGTTCGCACTACGTAAAGATGATCAAAAGAATGATTTGGTTAAGAAAATAGATTTTATGGATAATAAATCCAAATTCAAATTCCAAATAAATAATGGAACATAAACAATTCTTTTGTTTTACTTCATCACCATAGATACATCTGTTTAATTTAAAATCATGAGACCTCTTTAGTAAACAAAGTATGTAATGAAAACGTAATAAATGAACAAGATACAACTCGAAAATGTTATTAAAACAACAGTGACGTACTTAAATATTAAGAAAAGATCTGAAAACTCCCTCCGCGTGTGTGTACAATCTTGCGAGATTAATAATTTTCTAAGTACACGAACGCTTTTTGAATAAACACGAGACGTTTCAAACGAAGAGTGAATATTAAAAGTACCGAATTTGCTTTTATAAAAAATTCTTTTAGGCCCTTCGTATACAAGGCAACGTAAATCGTGGTTACGTTGAATTGTTGACGCCAATGATTTCGGTCAGAACAGACATAGCTAATAGATTTGCTCCGCCATTTTGATGATTGCAGCGACTTATTTCACGACGATTTTGACAAACAGGTTGCGAGTGATTCACTTTGGCTGTGACAGATAGAAATGTCGGAGACGCGCTCTGTTTACGTATTTATGACATTGCATTTTGTAAGCGACTAAAATCAAAAGGCTTTGAAGATTTACGTTACCTTGTTTTCGAAAGCTCTTGCAGTAACTTATGTAGGCAGAAATAATTTTTTTCGTCTCTTTTAAAATAGACGAAATTAGTTATTTATCGTAGTACTTAAAATAATTAGGTTATTCATTTATATTTGAGTTTTAAATAATACACAATAAACATTTTGTAATTAAAATTTATATACATTTTTTAATGTTTTATGTGAAATAAAAAGTTTACAACATAACATAAATTGTCTTAATTTTGATTGTACTGGTAATAAATATTTTCCTTTCTTTGCTGTTTTATAAAAGCATATCTTGATTAAATATTTTATTGCCCGCGCTTTTGTCCTTTTATCAAGTGTAGTAGTCAAAATAATAGCCTTTGTTAAGACTCCGGAGTCTTTACAATGGTGTAAAATGATATCGAAATAAATTTATATTTACTACAAGCATTCTCCCACTACTTCGTCTGCGCAAAAGCAGCATGAGAACAGACAAAAATATTTATTTAAAATAATTTTTTTGTTCAAGTTAAAGCAAATACATCACGTACACGTATCTTTTTTCATATTACATGCAGATAGTTCAATTTAATAAATGTATAATTAGATAGACTAATCGTTGGTTTCTGAGACAAAAATTACTGACAATGTCAGCCCAATTAACATTAGTCATTCCTATCATCTTTGACAAAACAGAAATAACAATATGTTTTAAACTAAGATTTTTGTATAAAAATCCTACGACGAGGGAAACTAAAAAAATACTAGAAATTATTGATTTCATTAGTAATTATTTAATTTAACATAAGTAAAGAAAATTCAATAAAATAACTAAAAGAAACTATCCTATTTCCAAGTTAAGCTTGAGATTTATAGGAAGTAATGTTTCAAAGTAAACTCCCACCTGCTTTTGGTTTTGTTTAATAGTTTTGTTTCGGGAAACAGCTTTATTTACCACCTTTAAAACATTTTAAATTGCAATTCTATTTATACTAAATAATAAGATCATATATTTATCATACTTTCGTACTAATATTATAAATGCGAATGTTTGTATGGATCGATGTTTGTTTGAAGATATTTCCACAACGACTACATGGATCTAGCTGAAATTTGCCATAGATGTAGAACATAGTCTGGAACAACACATAGGCTACTAGGTTTATTTTTAATTCCGCGCGGACGGAGTCGCGGACGACAGCTAGTATGTAAATAAAACGTTAAAATCACAAGGTTTTAGATTTCGTCTTGGGAATTAATTTTAAATTAAAGGATGGCTTCATATATTCTTGAATTACTTATTATAGAGAAAGTTCATTGAACTTCAAAGTTTAATGTCTTATTGCTTTGAACACTAAACTGCAGACATTTCATCTTAAATAGAAATTTCACAGGTTGAATATTTTTAATCATTCCATTTTATTGTTGTTTTTGATCGTAATTCACAAAGGATAAAGTTCTCGGTAATTAACTTATGCTTAAAACTAATTAATAGTGCTGCTTTAATTTAATTTAATAGCTGAACGCTATCTTTGTCCATTTGACATTTTACTACTACGGGTCAGATATGTTGGTTGGACTGTACTCATACCTGCATGTATAGTTCGACAAACATATCTGACACGGTAAGAAAGCCACTACTAACCACATTCACAGTACGACAATGAGCTTGTGACAGTTTTTTCGACATCGACTGAGGGCGCTACATATTGCAATTTAATATCACTTCCATCGGTTCAAATAAGTCTGTCGGTCTATAAGTAGATAATAAATATTTGCCGGTTTAACACGGTCTGTCCGGGAGAGCAATCGTATTACCTATTTAGGTCAAACACGTAGCAAACAGGTCCGCTTACTTGTCATTAGCGATACCTAGAAGCGATTAGTACATCGATAAACACAACTTAATAACTATAGCTTAAGTAACCTCTAAGATTTTTTATCTTACTAATATTATAAATGCGAACGTTTGGATGGATGGATGGATTGATGGATAAATGTTCGTTTAAAGGTACCTCAGGAACGGCTGCATGGAAGAACACAAAGACTACTAATTAAGTTTTTATTAATTCCGCGCAGACGGAGTCACGGGGGATAGCTAGTCATAAATAAACGACTCATAGAACTATGTCATACTTGGATGGTAATACTATCAACATGTTCCAAAAATGTGTTGAAGCTCAATGAACGAAAACTCTTTAGGCACCCCGGGGTGTACAAAGCTAAAAACTTTTTAAATAAGAGTTCTATTTGTTTTTTTTTTGTGTCTGTTCCAATGAATGGACGCTATATTTGTTTAGCTATTCTTTGTAAGTAAATAAGAGGAAATTTAATTTGATTCCAACTGGACTTTTAAGCTTTGTAGTAAAAATTTCGATAAAAGAATAAAAAGTTCGAATAAAGAGGTTCGTCATCGGCTCATATTACCACGCTTAGGTCAATCCAAGTAAGGCGTAGGCCTAATTCAACGATGCTCTCTCGTGTTAATATAAAAGTTTTAGACACAAAGAGATATTGTGATTTTTATACGAACAAACAGTTTGAATTGAAGCGACGATATTTGATATTACGTGACTTTTATTACAATACGTTTGCGATTCATGTCATAAACTATTCATAAAAATGGTATGAAATTTAAATTGCTGTTATATCGATCTATTATGTTTTCAGCTTTGTATATTCTGATTTTTTTATAACTTTATACGAATTTATGGGATGTATTAAAAGCCAAATACTTTAGAAAAATAATAACAAAAATGAATCCAGTAAAATGTTATATAGGATAACAATATCCTACAATAATATCTACACAATTATTTTTTTGTCTTACTAATATTATAAATGCGAATGTATATATGGATGGATGGATGAGTGTTTGTTTAAAGGTATCTCCGGAACAGGTAATTTTGCATATATAGTATTTTTTTAATTTGCACGGAGGGAGTCGCAGGTCATAGCTAGTTTGAAATATAATACATGTTATAAAAAATATATTATTACTTACATTAATCCCATGAAAAACAATAGTCCCGTCTTGTCAGTCGGGAAAAAAACTTAAAACAATAACAACCATTAAAATAAAACCTTCAGTATTAAAGAATCTAATTAGTTTGTACTGCAAGATTGAAACAGTATCTATTAGTATGTTATATGATATGTATAATCAGTATGTAAGTTTCTCTTGTTCATAAAATGGTATATTATCATCATCATCAACTCATTATACTTCCCCACGCAGGGGCTCGGAGCCTACCCTAAGTTAAATGTGATTAGGCCATAGTCAACCACGCTAGTCAAGTGCTGGTTTGTTGACTTCACACATATCTTTGAATATCTTCTCAGATATGTGCAGGTTGCATCACGATGTTTTCCTTCACCGTAAGAACGTCGGATAAATACCACATTAAATCCAATTTAAATCGGAAACCGAAAAACACATTGGTACATGGCGGGATTCGAACCCAATACCTGCAGATTGCAAGTCAAGTGCTTGACATCGAGGCCACAGACGCTCTAGTGGTATATATTCGAAACAAATGCATTTGGAAGCTAAGATTACAAGTTAGTGTGGACAGGCTGCTTGACGACCTTTTACATTATTCATGAAAGACTCAAAGCAAGACGAAGTTCGAAGTTTGTCAGTATACATAATACTTTGTCTAATGGCCTTTATACAACTTTAAACTTTTTAAATATTAATGTATGCTTATTAATGTGCATGGAAAGGGAAAATATTTTCCTTCTGTGCATCCTCTCCTCCGTCGATTAAAGGTAGGCAACGCATATGCAATTTCGTATGTCTATGGGCAACGGTCACTTCGCTATTTTAGCGATTTCAGGTGGCCGCTCGCTCGTTTGCCACCTTTTAATATATAATAAAAAAATATATATTATTTCTACAAGTTTACTTGAACTTAAGAACCATCTTTACAAACATTATAATCATTTGATAATCGTTTTCTACGTAACTGTGAATGATCTGTTTCATTGAAGTTGTACTTCAAAGTCTCCTTATCATTTAGAATCGTGACGTCAGAAGCAATGAAATTCGAGCGTTCCCTTTAGAGAGTCCGACTTAAATAGGTTTTGAATTCAAATGGTTATTTATATCCCACTGAGTCTAACGATTTAAATTGGAAACGTAAATGTCATAAAATGAGGCCAAAGGTTATAAAGCAAAAATTAAGTTATAAGTTTATTTAAAGCTGGGTGTTGATGGCTCATCGGTTAAGCAATTAACTTGTTATCTGCAGCTCTTGATTTCAATCCCGCCATGTAATTGTGTTTTTCGATTTTATATTACATATGTATGTTTATCCGACGTTTTACTTCGAAGAAATTCAAAGATATGTGTGATGTTAACCCGCACATGGACATTATAGTTGACTATGACCTAGTCACTTCTTACTAAGGGCAGGCACCGAGTTGCCTCAGTTGGGACGTATAGGGAGCTGTTGTAGAAGTTCATTTAAAATCTATATATCAATCTGACTGTTCATTTCCTTTAAGAAAATTTTCTATTAGTCATGAGTATGTATAATTATCAAAGCCTTAAAGAAATGTCACGACAAAAACCTGTATTTTAAAATGTAAAGGCTTGCCACTTCATATTATTTATTTATAAAAGCCGCTAGCGGAATTTAATTTGAGTTTATAAGTGGGAAACTATATATACTTAAACTTTATATTTTTTTGTAATCAAAAAAGGTTATTACTAAAGAGTTAAGGGTACGGTTTATTAATCTAGCGATTATGTGTTCGAATCCTAGGATACGAGTCGAAAACATTTGGTATAGTTCTAGGAAATATAATTAAATTAATTTATTCTGTAAAAATAAAAAAAAATCTTGGTAATCTACTAAAACAATATAGATAGAAATCTTAATAAATACAAAACGAGATAAAACAGTCGACCGAATGGCAAAATATAATTCGAATGGAACAATAAGCGTACCCGGTAGTTATTTCGGGCGTTGAGTTATTAAATTTTGATTAAAACGCGACTTTGAGATTGGAACCCTGTTTAACTAACAGCTGTACGGATTAACAACGGCCTTAAATTGGACAGGCCATTTCATTGTTACCTACTACAATATATTAAATGTATTTTACCTTACCTTTATTATCATGGTATTTCACGAGAACATACAAAATCATATTGACAGATTTTTTATTTTTTTTGTAGAAAAAAACTGATATAAAATATGTTTTGTATCAATTTTATGGGAGTGGTAACTTACGGAAATGTAATTATCCACTTATCATTATTTTTTTTATATCACAAGGTGGCAAACGAGCGAGCGGCCACCTGAAATCGCTGAAATAGCGAAGAGACCGTTGCCCATAGACATACGCAATTGCATATGCGTTGCCTACCTTTAATCGACGGAGGAGAGGATGCACAGAAAGAAAATATATTCCCTTTCCATGCATCCTCTCATCCGGAAAGTCCACTTCCACTTCCCATCCTTTCCTATACATGGACAGGCTATAAGCCGTGGTATTTTGTGCTTATTTGATTATCGTCATTTTGGCGCTGACGGTTGCGGATGGTAGCGGTGGTGAGGAATCGAACTAATCGATGTAGAAAAGTCACTAACATCAACAGTCTTAAGTCCTGTTTATATCTAGTAACTATCGATAATTGTTAGGGAACATAACTATGGAATTCCACGGCTATAACATTTATTTTGATACATATTGTTATCTCTGTTTAATAGAAGAGAATGAAAGGGATAACCATATATTTTAACAGTGGAGTCATGGTAGTGAAATTGTACGGTTATATTGAGGGTGATTTAAAAATGTTCTACCCATTTGTTCAAGTAAGAATATGTCACATCGCCGATTTACATAAAACCGAATAAATCCAGCTAAATCTAAAACAAACTCGAGGATTCTGAATTTTATATTTCAGTAGGGATTTTTGTTTGAATCCTTTTTCTTTACTCAGGCAATATAATGCCTAGTATACACATATAAATATAATTGGAGTGTCTGTTTGTAATATCTAAAAAATATATATTTGTACACATGATGCGTTGCTGCTATTTAAAAACCAATATTTTTATGCTTGTTCGTCTGTCTGTCTGTTAGCAAAGCTGCGTTTGTTCCGGTTAATCTCCGATTTTGACAGGACTTTGGCGGAAAGATGACTGATGCACGAGGGGTTATTATAGACTACTTTTAAATTACTTCGCTGACGAAGTCGCGTGTTAACGCTAGTCTTCGATAAATTAATATATCAGAACACACTTTAGTTATAGAAAGAATATACTCTCATTGTTTTATTTATAAAATATTTTCAAACGCAAAGCACTTTTAAAGATTGTTTATTTTTTGTATACATTTCAAGTGATTATACGATTACTTGAACATATGTGCATTGACCTGATTGTAATACAACGATAACATTTACGAAGTCGACATGCATGAAATTGACATTCTCAACCGAAATCCGTTTGTGAAATACTGCCGAGAAAAACTCCCACTTAACCATAAATAAAAAAAAATTACGGCTTTTCTTCCCAATTTTGTCAAATAAATTTCTTTAACTTAATAACTTATATATAAAATTCTCGTGTCACAATTTTCGTTCCCATACTCCTACGAAACGGCTTGACCGATTCTCATGAAATTTTGTGAGCATATTGAGTAGGTCTGAGAATCGGCCAACATCTATTTTTAATCGAGCGCACACGAAGTCGCGGGCGACAGCTAGTTTGGTTTGGCAGTTGTACGTGACTTCGTCCGCGCCGAATGTAAAAATCTAGTAATAAATGTCTAGTCTAGGCCCGTCTAACTTGATAGGATAGAGTCTAAAACCATTTTTGAATCGGTTCATTAGTTTTGAGTTAGTTTCTATTGCAAAGAAATACACAATCAAATCTTTCATCTTTACAATAGTCAACAGTCACTCGGGACTTTGTCAGCGGAAAAAAAAACATAGTAAGTAGCTTAAGCCTTCTTCCAGAATATGTTATACATCTATACCAAATTTCAGCGAGATCCATACAGCCGTTCTGGAGGTATATTCTAACAAACATCCATTCATCTAAACACTTATGATATTAGTTAATCTAGTACTGCTAAAAATACATTTATAGAAGTTAGTAGTAGGTTCGTGTAAAATAAAGTAAAACTTATAGCTGGGAAAATGTCTTTGTTTTCGCGTTCAACCTTCGTTGAGATTAAATTGTAAAAGTAATTTCTTCTTTCTACATATACTTCTACAAATTCGGTATCATATACACATTTGAACTGCCATTCTATATTTAAATTGATTAAGTTCATTACAATTTGCTCACTTTACTGAATTCAAAGCAGGAAGATTTTAATAAGATTAAATTTTGCTCCATCGGATTCACGTTAAACGAATAATTTCGTTAAAGGGCCACATTTACCAGAATATAAAACTCACTTCTGACAATAATTGGATTTCTACCGAGAGAATTTGATAAATTTACTCTAGAAGAACACTAAATTTTATTTATATTCGTTTGACTTAAATTCTTCTTTAATCAACAAAAGACTAGACGCGTTGGACATTCACATAGTTACTTCATACAATAGAAAGCCAGAGGGAATACTAAATACTACAAACACTAGCTTATATGCTATCAACATCTTGGCCGGGTGGCCCGGTTCGCCCGGTGAAATACCACGACCACACAGAAGACAGGCGTGAAGTGGAAGCAATTCCGCGTGCAGTCTGATGAGTGTGCGTCCCGGAGGCCTAATTTAGTCCTCTTTTCCTTCCCATCTTTTTCCTTATAAGGAAAGGATGGGAAGTGTAAGTTGACTTTCCGGATGAGGGGATGCATGGAAAGACAATATATTGTCTTTCTGTGCATCCTCTCTTCCGTCGATTAAAGGTAGGCAACGCATATGCAATTGCGGATGTCTATGGACAACGGTCGCTTCGCTATATCAGCGATTTCAGAAGGCCGCTCGCTCGTTTCCCACCTTATGATATAAAATATCAAACAATTTTCCACTCCATTTATACTTAGATGTCATCATCATCAACCTGCCCTTACCCCTAAGTATGGGCACAATATGTACGAAACCTCCATACATTTCTATCAGCCGTCGTATCTGAATTTACCTACTTCTGACTCACTCCTTTTTCACTTAACCCATCCATGCTTTTTTCCATATTTTACATACATCATGATGAATATTTGTGTATTCACTTTTAAACACACGGCTTGGCCTGTGGCATGATGACGTGTGATAGCGGAAGGAAAATCTTGTTGGAGACCTAAGCCCACTTTGGTCCGAAGCGCCAACCACTTTAGTTTAAACCTAATTTACAATACTTACTTTATTGAGTCACTTTTGTTACATTAAATAGTGTTTGGTTTGTATGTATGTATACATATAAAACCTATTTGTGTTATCCTTACCTTACATAACATAACTAAAAGTTATTACCTCCGTACCCTTGGAAGGTACACAGAGCCTTGTTTCGGCATCCCTTACATAAATAAAATATTACCTTTTAGACCAAAGACAAGCATACCGTGAAGCTATATTAAGTTAATATTCATTGTGGATGCGAATGCTTTCTTGCAATGTTATTCTTCAATTTCAAGAACGATAAATTATTACTTAATTATATAGTCCAAAGTATGCAATTTTGACGAACTTAATATCAATCACCGGCTCTTAAAGGGTTAAAACACATAGTATCAAACTATATTCTTTGGAGTGTTATAGGTAAAGTTTGACTTTGACTAGTCAAATATCACATAACGTGAAGACTTAACTGTAAACCTGTGGTACATCATATTAGTACACAATATTTTGCACAGAATCAGTCAGTCGTCAGTGTATTCTGACTACAAAGAGAGTTACAATTGAGTGCGCCGAGATAAGCATACAAAAGGCTGGATATTTCTGAGTGCTAAGCTATAAAACAATTAATAGCTAAATATACGAGTACACTTGAACACTTCAAATCATATTTAACTAGCTTTGAAGTAAGGACAATTCCTTATTTCTCATAGGTTCATATGTCATAGTATCATTAATGTTACTCCCAAGATATACTGAGAACAACAGATCAGACCGAAACGACTTATTCTCGTCAATCTATTTCTTGAATAATTAATGAGCTTAAACGTAAATCTTGCTTTGCTTTGTTACGTTATAAATAATATCGCATGGATATTAAAATTTTAATTTATTATAAATGAATATTTTCCCCTCAATATAAGACAGAAATTTTGTGCAGTCGTTTATCCATTACATTAAGTTTATTTCTAAATCTATATTTGATATTAATTTTTCGATTTTAATTTACAAATTTTGGAAACGCAAAAAGCCAAACCCAAAGCCTCTTACTCAAAGTCATTTCATTTTATTCCCAAAGGAAGGGAGAATAATCTTTCCCGAGGCCTTGTGTTGAATTTTCCGTTGACTTGTGGATTCCGGTTTCATTTTCCGCTCCACGACAATGTCGTCCTTCAATACATTGTTTATTTGATCGATACACACGTCCCCCATTCAGGGATACTAAATCTGAACTCGCTTCCGTGAACTCTATTGTTGCGTGGTAACTCTACACTATAGGAAAAAAAACTATTTGCGTTGAAATCGAATCGACGGGTGACGCATTTCAGTACGTGAAAGTCATAAAGACAATGACCTTTTTTCATCAAACACTAATCTTGCAATTTTTTTGACGTCATTAAGTCCTTATTGTTAATTTATTTATTAACTCCTTATTTTTATATAAGAAAAGGTTACAAACATAACTAAAACTAGAATACACATAGATATTCCAGGCAAATCAGTGAGACAGGAGAGGATAAAAGAATAGACTAAATAGCCGTTAGGTTATTAATCTATATATATAAAAGAAAGTCGCGTTAGTTACACTATTTATAACTAATGAACGGCTTTACCGATTTGGTTGAAAATTGGTGAGGAGGTAGCTTAGAGCCGGGAGACGGACATATGATATTATTTATTCTTTTTTTTCTTCAAATTTATGCCTCGAAGAGCTGCTTTTTATTTATCTTATCTATATATTAAGTTTTTTACATATCCACGCGGACGGAGTCGCGGGCGACAGATAGTATTTATATGAATTATTTTTTGGTTATTTACAGCTTCACAGTTGTTATCAGTCATCATATAATCTCTCTTATTTTTCTAAAAAAAAAGAATTTCTTTCTTCTTATTCATTCTCTATCCATCATAATAAAGAAACTAAGTTATTCCTAAGTCATTCGTGGAAGTAATTCTAGCAAAAAAGCAAGCACAATAATTTTTCTACAATCCTTTTTAATGACGCACAAGCAATAATGGGCACGATTCCAATGTGGAAAGAGGCAATTGTGAGTTTAACGAGTTGGAACTCAATTTATCATTTTTAGCGGCAGGTCAAGCGGTCCTAGTTATGAAGTGTGTCAAATACTTATACAATGTTTCAAACTATTGCTTTTACAGATATCTTTAAAATGCAAAGAAGCAATTATTGTGTTTTATAAATAAAATTTGAATAATAAATAAGCATTTTAGTGTAAAACACATATATTAAGATAGTTGGGATTGATTATTTTTGTTTGTTGTTCCTAACACCATAGTAAGCATAATTTTAACTATTTCGTCGTATTAGTATACCTCGATGTATGCATAACTTCCCCTAAAGGTACGCGTCCAATAGCCCGCGCCGGACGCACCGTATGCACGGATTAAACGGATTTGATTTGTGTTATCAGGCGGCACGGACAATGGACGCATCTTTATAAAAAATCATATTAAAATTCGATGCCGGCCGTGTGCGGACAATGGACGTGTACCTTAAGTTTGGATTTATTTTAGTCACCATATGTTCATATTTATTCCGTTTCTATGTGATATAGAAGCACTTACACAATTTTGTCAGAACATCGCGACACACATTAATGTAATTATAACAAATTATGTTAGCCAAATGGACATTAGATTTAGGTCTGTACTAATATTATTAAGTATATTTTGTACCATTAAGTGAGTATAAAATCTATTTTCCACAGAAACTGACGTCATCTGTAAGTTTATATAACTAGTATAAATCTTAGTAATATTTGGATGGATATATGGATGTTTGTTTGAAGGTATTACCAGAACAGCGGTATAGATCTTGATGAAATTTGACATGGATGTAAGTCATAGTTTTTTTTTAATTTACTTATATAAACAAGGTACAATATACACATTACAATAAAAGTATCTATAAAGCCATTGCGGGTTTGTCCAGACACTTTAGTACTGCGCTATGAAATCAAACAGTAGGTAAGTTTATTTTTTTTTTGTTTCCAGCAAGTTAGTACGCTCGCTCATACCATCATATACAGTTTATCCTACTGATTACGATTTTTTAAACTTCCGTGGGCGGATTCGCGGGCGACTGCTTGTATATCATTAATTTACTACATACACAACGAATTTAAACAAAGTGTCCTATAAGGGTTCCGTCGTTTTTCCTATGAGGTACGGAACCCTAAAAACCATTAAGTAAAATTTAAGCATATCTTATAAAGGTTTTGAAAAATTAAAATTATAATGCAGTAAAAGGAAATCAAACAATAAGGTTTTAACCTTTTCACAGCTCAAAGAAAGGTGGGCATAACAAATGTATACAATTCCTTTCCCCAGTCATTAAGCTGTCTCCCTTTGTTAACAAAATTGAGATGAATTACCTTAGTCATTCTTGATTTATTTAAGGGATAAATGCCTTAATAAGTTCCAATATTAAATTGGTTCTAGTAAGATGTGTTATAAACTAAATATAATCTTACTAATATTATAAATGTGAATGTTTAGATGGATGGATGGATGTTTGTTTGAAGGTATCTCCAGATCGGCTGAACGAATCTTGATGAAATTGAGCACACATATAGTATATAGTCTGGAAGAACACATAGGCTACAAATTATGTTTTTTTTTAATTCCGCGCAGACGGAGTCGCGGCCGACAGCTAGTTATATAATAAAACTTTAATGTCTTAAATTCTGGATCCGCTCGGGATTAACAAGAAACTTAATTATAAGCCTATGTGTTCTTCCAGACTATGTTCTATATCTATGACATATTTCAGTGAGCAGTTCTGGAGATATGTACCTTCTAACAAACATCCATCCATCTAAATTATTACATATGTAATATTAGTAAGATTGAGAAAGATTGTTGATGTTAGAGATTAAAAGATAGAAGAAAGAAAAAATTATTCGTATTCCTAGGTTACATATGTTTTATATAACGAATTTCCCTTTGATTTCGTTTACATAATTTATTTTTACTTAAATATAAATTAATGATCCAACTACAAAAAAAAATATTTTCAAATATATTTTTTTGTAGTGTATCGATAAAGTTAATTTGCGGTCTGTAAATAATAGATCAGTACAATTTGTCCTTGTAAATGAAAATTTAATCGAAAATGAACATAAAAAATAGCGTAGTCAAACGTCAAATCTAATTTTGGACTTGATTGTTAAAATATTGATTAAGAATGCCACGGTTGGATTAAAACGTTAATGATTGTTAAAAATGTATTCTTGAATAAATTCACTATTAGTATCCAGATTACAAACGCTAAAAATAATATGAATGATTAAAAACATTTTAAAAGCAAAACAAGAAACAGAAACGTATAAATTTATTAATTTCAAGGTCATTCGCAAAACAATGATTTATTCAACTATGGAGAAGAAGTAAGATATGTTAAAATTGAAAACAATGCATTATGTTATCAAGAAAATAAGTGTTGTATGAAATATAATATCACTTGCTAGCAATATTTTCTATCAGATGTATCGTAAGCTCGAATACTTACAGCCAATCTTCCACTTTACTGTGCAGACACTTCATACCAACGAAAATATTAACAGAAAAATCATCTCGAAAGGAACACACTACAACTTGATACTTGATATGGATACATTTCTTATTGTTTATTAATAATGTTGTAAACTAGCAGTCGCCCGCGATTCCGTCTGTACGGAATTAAAAAAGAACTTAATTAGTAGCCTACGAGTTCTTCCAGAGTATGTTCTAGATCTATTGCTAATTTTATCGAGATCCGTTGAGCCATTCTGGAGATCCTGGCTAACTATTCACATTTATAATATTAGTAAGAAGTAAGATAGTAAAATGATTTAAGTAATAACTTTATTAATATGAGAACAAAATGTAGGCACAAAAGGTATTACAATAGCATTGTTTACTTTCTTTCAATCATCAACGAGTAAGTTAAACGATTTAATGAGTTAATTTATCAAGTTGTCACTTTATGATCTTTCTTTTGTTTTAACTAGAACAAAGGCTATAAACTGATGAACATTAACGGCTTTTTCGTTAAGAATTTATCGGAACGAAAGAGTAATGTTTAAATACGTTTTTATGATTTTCTGTAAAGCTTTTACAATGAAATACAATATTTATTGGTGATGTTTAAATTAGGTAAGGTCAAAGAGTGATTTACAAAATAAAAGATTAACTGAAAAAATTCTTCATACGAATACGGAGCCCTCTCGATAAGCATTGTTTTCAATCTATTTTTGAATGATGTGAGGCTGGGTCCCGCTGTAGCCGGCAGCCGATTATAGGCTGCAGGCCCCATGACAATGAATAAAGTATACTATAAATAGTATAGTGAAAATAATGTAATAGAATTAAGCATTTTACGAAAACGGTCTGACAAGTGACTCTAGTGAGATTGCAGAGATCTGCTCTACTCTACTCTTGTTATTCAGAGCTAAGAGAGAGTAACAGACAGTGAGAGGATTAATTGAACAATCCAAAAGCTGTAACAAAAAGTTATTTTCTGATATAATATTGTTCTTTTCTAAATAAGACATAGTAAGACTATCCTCTTTCTTTTTTTTTTAATAAGCAGATTTTTCTTGTTAATTTACTAATATTTTTTGTACACTGCAACTAAGCTCTATGCTTGTGCTAGGATTCACGACAATAGTCGAATAGTGGGAGTCGAACTTTCATTCACGAGATCGGCAATCCGTACACTTAGGCTATTGACGCTTCAAACTATTTAAAACTTTGATTAATTCGCGTGGGATCGGTCATCATTTTCTTCCAAAATAAGAATATGACATAAAAGTACAAAACACGACATAAGATAATAAATGTTAACAACACGTTCGACTTTGTTGAACATATTTGTGTCTAGTTGTGAAACAGGTGTCGAGGCGCGGGTCGATTCATTTCCTATCCCATCCGACAAGTGCTTCCTTTTTCCACGGCTAGTTCCGTTCACTTGGGCTCCGAGAAAATTTTCCGCAACACGACGTTTGATAAAATTTCCCCTTGTTTTATCTTGAACATTGTTACAACACGAACTCTTTTATTTTGTTATTTCCTGAGTGAATCACGACTTACTTCTATAAAAATAGAGGCCACAATGTCTATACTGAAACTAACTTATTTTTAGGGTTCCGTACCACGAAAGGAAAAAAGAAACGGAACCCTTATCACTTTGTTGGCCGTCCGTCTGGCTGTCAAGACCCTTTTTTAATTCGATGAACCTGGCGATATTATAATTATTTATCAGAAACAATGTTATAGATTAAATTCTTGTCAATACGGTATTGATATAAAGTTCTCTACACACCTACAGTTTTTACTGAACACATACGATTTAACTAAACAGTCGTACTGTATAGTTGAAATTTAAGTCGGCTTTAGTACAGAACAGGCCAACTTTGGACATTTTAATATAAAAAAAAACATAAATAATCTATACTTGATAAATGTCAGACCCAGAAGGATGGTCATATGACTACGGCAATAACTGTTTAACAAAACATGTGAGGCTGTACTATGTAGCTTAAATATTCGTAGCAATAGAACTACGAAAGTTAGTAGCATATGAATCCGTAGGCTTTGTGGTGTGGAAAAACATAATATAGGAATAAGCATGGATGCAAGCTTAATATGAAATAGTTTTTCTAGTATGAATTTAATATCTGAATTTCAACTTGAGTAGATAACAAAGGATGTTCATGTGAAGAGAATATTATTAAAATTTCTAATCTCAGCTTAGTCTTGTTCAAAGACTGATTAGAACATGCTTTAGATATAAGTATTGCACAATAACTCTTGGGATTAATAAGGTAATGAGTAAATTCGCTCTTTGTGCAAGTTACGTTGTGTACAAATTTTATTTAAAGCTATTAGACTAGAGTTTGGTTATTAAACATTACTTTACAGTGCTACTGCTTAAAATGAAATTTATTTATGTATATTTGACAGTTTTGTAACTAGTTAACTTAATAGAAAACTTAAATTACGCCTATTATGAAGCGCCGGTGGCTCAGGGGTTAAGGCACTCGACTTGTAAACTGCAGAACCTAGGTTCGAATCCCACCATGTACCAATGTGTTTTTCTGATTTTCCATTTTAATATGTACATTTATCCGACGTTCTTACGGTGAAAGAAAATATCGTGATGAAACCTGCACATATCTGAGAAGAAATTTAAAGATATGTGTGAAATCAATCAACCCGGACTTGGCCAGCGTGGTTGACTGTGGCCTAGTCACCCATAACTTGGATAGGCTCCGAGCCCCACGTTGGGGTGGGGGTTACAATTCTACGTGATAATTAAAAACATTAACCAGTTTATTTCGTTTTTACTTAAAACTTTTGTTTAATTTTGAATTACTTATTATACTTTTTCTACTATTAATTTATGCCTTTGAATATTAAATTTTATATTAAAATATCGAGCGTGTTTGACTTACACTCCACACAACACTTATGTAAATTAAGCATGCCTTTTGCAGTAAAATGAAGTACCTTGTAACATTAAATTTCATGGGAATGAAATCGTTTTATCTTTTATATTTACACGTACTTTGTTTTTCGAAACGTTTATGTATTTTCATATAAATATGTACGTTTGTAAAATTAATCTAGTGATTCTTTCTGTCTTCGTACGGATTTACTATTGTTTTCAAACAATTTATAAATAAAAATGTAGTTTATGGTATTCAGGGATAATTTAGCAGTAGTTTTTGAGTTTATTAGTTACAAGCAAAGATAGCACAAATACGGGAAGTATTTGTGTCTTTTTTATAATTAAATGTCGAAGTGTCTATTCCGTTAAGATTTCCTATAGTATTCTTCTTCTTCTAGTGTCTCTTCAGTCTTGAAGGTTGGCCGCTAACTTGGAATATTTGGTTCTGTCAAGCGCAAGGCGAAACAGTTCCTCTGCTGACCTAATCCCCGTCCACTCCCTAATATTACGTAGCCACGATTTTTTCCTTCGTCTTAATGTCATGTAAAAATATCTTGGAAGTAAGACTAAGATTCATTTTGCGTAAAAATCTACTATTCATATTAAATCGTCTGTAACTACTAGTCGATTTCTTGAAGAGTAATATTTTAAAACAATAGTGGAAGTTGTATCTTGTACCTTTCATGAATACAGATTACGCTGACTGGATACATTGTTTACTGATTTTTGTTGTTTTATCATTAAAGAGTAACAAGGAAAGACGATTTGAAGTGGAACATTTATTTTGTAAAGAATTTAATAACGTATTTGTTTATAAAATTAGATTTTTGTTAAATAAAAATGTTATTTTTTTTTTAATTTTTATAACAGGATGAGTTTGTACTTTGTTGTGCTTTCATCACCATCAGCTTAATATACGTCTCCACCGAGGGGCTTGGACCCTACCCCAAGTTAAGGGTGATTAGACCATAGTCAACCACGCTGGCCAAGTGCGGGTTGGTTGACTTCCCACATATCTTTTGAATTTATTCTCAGCTATGTGCAGTTGCATCACAATGTTTTCCTTCATCGTAACAACGTCAGATAAATGTACATACGTAAATCGGAAATCGAAAAAATGATTAGTACAAGGCGGGAATCGAACCCAGGACCCGCAGATTATTTAGACTTTATAATATTAATTTATAATATCTGCCTGCCTGTCGTAGTACTAAGATGTCATCTTGGGAGGACCTACTATTAGCTTAGTAGAGCTAAAAAAAAACAATACATACGCAGTAATAAAACGTTATGCCTACATTTTACTGTAAGCATGTCATTTAAGGTAACCCCTTTTAACAAAACCTAAGACAACATTTACTTTGACCACCGATTGTCGAAAGCTTTTAGGATATTAAATGTAAATATTGAAATAATAATTCATGTTAACTTGTTCAAAAACATGTTTCATATACGTATGTATTTATTTAAATTAATGTCATAATTATTTTTGAGTTTTTTTTTTTCAGAAAATACAAAAGTAACTTGAAAGAATACAATGAAACAATCCTGTTTGTCGCATTTAAAGAAGTTTATTGCGTATTTTTTTTCATATTAAAATATTAGGCATTATTTTTTGTAAATTTACTAATATTTCTTTTACCATTCTAACTAAGCTCTAGACTTGTGATAGGATATGGTTTACGACAATAGTCGGAATGGCGGGATTCGAACCCCCGACCTTGTGATCGAAAATCCGTACCCTTAACCATTAGGCTATTGACGCTTTAAATTGAACGACTAAAAAGAATACCTTTTATTAAATAAAATGCATCTCATTTTTAATGCATAAAATAAATAGCATTAATAAATATTTAAAGTAAGAAATGCTAACATACAACGTAGGAAAACAAATAATTGACCTACGTATCCATGGCTTTGTTCAGATTGAAATTTCGATATTGTATCGGCAACGTATAGGTAGCGTTTCACTCCTGCGGTCTGACGAACTTCAAAATGTTTTATGTAAAATTAGTTTCATGCTCACCATGTCCGAGGTTTCCATGTGAATTTTCATTTCAGGCTCCGGTAGTGCAAGCCAACTTTATACAACAGCAGCAAACACAATAAGCATCCAAATATGTATGTTTCTATACTTTGCATTTAATTGCGAGACTATATAAACGTGAAATTGAATAAACTTAAAGTAAATCTAAAAAAGCGCATAAAGCAATTTTTAATTAATAATAAAATAGGCGAAATATTTTATTATAAATTATGGCCAAACTTCGACCAATGGGCTACTGCTTACTTAAATATACTAGCTTAAATATTTAAAAACAATCTTGTAAAAACTGTGTTTTTGTACTCTTTTTTCTTCATATAAATACGGATTTAAGGTACCTTGGTATTACGATATAAAAACTTTTATTTAAATTAATAAAACCACGTCTGAAACATTAAGTGAAAATAAAATTTTCAAAGGAAAATGTAAGCCAACTTTCGGTTTATTTTAGTCTCGAGGCCTACAATTGAATAAGACATCTCTTGTAATATTTCTTTTGGTATAAAGTGTCGGCCGCTGTAAATAAGAGAGTGTTTCTAAGTACTCTTTTGGGAATAAGAGGCGACTGAAGGGAAGGCATTCATGTATCAACATAAATTGAGCTTCTTTTGTTTGTGATAATGATGAATGAAAATATAATACAAACCGATGCAATGTAGAGTTGACTCTAAAGGCTACTAAAATTCAGAAAAACAAAAAAAAAACTGTTATTTGTGATGTTTGTATTAACTTAATCTGACGTTTTAAAGGTGTAAGTGTTTCAGCCTGTTGTACAAACATTATTCAGACAAAAATGATTCACGAGATTTCGTTTCGAAATATTAGTTACTAGCTATCTCCCGCGACTCCATTCGCGCGGAATTAAAAATAACCTGATTTGTAGCCTATGTGTTTTACCAGACTATGTTCTACATTTACGTCAAATTTCATTCAGATCCATTGAACCGATCTGGAGATACCTTCTGATTAATGCATTTAAACTATCGCATTTATAATATTAGTAAGATTTGCTGTAATCTCCGTATACTGTTACTAAGCTATATAAGCAATACTAAAACTCATTTTGCGCAAAGTTGAGGCCAAAGTCCGCATGGTATACAGCCATTCGTGCAGACAGCAGGAAAACGATCAGACTAATGGAGCGTAAATATAAGAACCTTCTTTGTATTAAATGCACTCGATTCAAACGGGAATGATATTGCATTGAATCCTATTAGCCATTGTTACCCTCATAATTTAAAGATACTCTTACATATTATGGATTCGATGTGTTTATTTTAACATTCATGCATGTACGTATTACGTTTACCTAGGAAATTATTACGAGCTCTTGAAACTGTGCATGTGTGGGAAGATTTTTTGGTTTCCAAAGCCAACGAAATGAAACAGGCGGTAGTCGTTGTTTTATTGAACTGATATTTACATCTTACTAATATTATAAATGCGAATGTTTGGATGGATGCATGTTTGTTTAAAGGCACACTTATCTACGGATCGACTGCATACATATCGCTGAAATTTGCAACAGATGTAGAACATAGTCTGAAAGAATACATAGGCTACTAATTATGCTTTTTAATACGGCTCGGACGTAGTTGCAGGCGACAGCTAGTCGCGCATGTTTTTGATAATTACATTAATTTTATATTTTAATGCATTTTTTTTATTTCAGTTATAATTAATTGAATATTAATTTGGAATTGGCAGTCTTCCAAGAATACCATTAAGCTTCAGAGTTTAATTAAAAAAGCTAAACGTTGACATGAACATTCTTTAACACTTGTCGCTTAAATAAATCAAGTCTTGAATTTTCATAGGCGCGTTATTAAACGCGTAATTAATTTCGGATAAAGGAATTATCAGGATTAAGTCAGTTTTATATATACTTCTGCTTTTTTAATAAATAAGTGTAAACGTTGAATATATACTAATATAGAGATATACAGAGAAGTAAATAAAAAAATCTACTATTTACTATTAGTATATGATTACAAATAGTTATTGTAAAAGACTTAAGGGGAATTAATTTTCATATTTAACCTTCTATTGTAACTATATATTTAAATTATTTCTATAGAATTATGTGGTAAATTAGGTAAGTGAACGTAATATTCCTATTTTAAGTTTCAACGTTAAAAGCTTTTCAAAACTAAAAAAGCTCAATTTTAAGCTTACAAAAGTAACGTACCTTATACGCATTCCTCCCTCCGTTGATTAATACAAATTATCTGCGAATCCGGATGTTCACTGGCAACGGTCATTTCGCTGTTTTGGCGAATTCAGATGCCCTCTTGCTCGTTTGCCACATTATCCTAGTAACAAGGTAATGTTTCTATATGGGCGTTTGTTCGATTAAAATTCAATGTAAAAACATGAAGGTCAATGCTCAGAACTTTATCGATTGTCATTTGTCAAAGCTTTCAGTAGTTCTGAAGGCAGTCAGAATAACAAATACCATCGTTAACATTCAACGTACCCGCATATTTTTATATCTATCTTATACAAACTTGTGCTTTGAAAAACAAGGCATTTAGGTTTTATTGTGGACAAGTTATACAAGTACAATTTATTTCATTCTTTATTTATACTAAGAATAGTGTTCATAATTGAATGTATAGTTATGTTTTTGGGTATTGTTATATACGATTTAAGCAGTTGACTTGTAATCTGCAGGACCTTAGTTCAAATCCCGCCATGTGTTTTTTTATTCACATTGCACATTTATCCGACGTTTCTTACGGTAAAGTAAAACATCCTGATATAACCTGCACCTGTCGGCAAAGAAATATCGAATATAGTTGTGAATTAGCGGAAGAAAAAAGATGGTGACGGCGCTCGCTACCCGACACGTACGTGGCGAAAAGTAGACCGATCTCCGTTTGACCACGCCAAATGGAGATCCGTAGTCTTTGCCTACACCTCTGGGTTACAAGCGTGAATTGTGTTTTGTTATATACGAGTATATCTGTATATTTATGTTTTTAATAAAAATATATCGTAAATAAATCTACATATGTATTTTATGTTCCCTTTTCCCTCTCAAGTTTAACTATTGTAAAATAGCAACATAATTATTATTGATTGACGCGATAAATTAATAGAAGCAAATAAAACATAAAACGAATGAAATGAAACTCGTAACGAAAATAAGCGCTCGACAAAGTCCAAACGAGTAACAGAACTGTTGTTACAACAAACATTAATGGATTTTGTTCAAGTTTACATTTAAAAGCATCGGTTGATAAACTTTCGTGAGTTTGTATTTGTTTTAAAACGTAAATTGGACTTGAAACGGATTTCAACTTGACCAATTCTCAAACGTAGTAAGTATAAAAGTTAAATAAAATACGAGTGTTTTCATTAACACTTATATTACTAAGATATTTAAAATTTTTATAAAGAAAACATACCTTGTAGAATTTCGATAGGAAATTATATTATAACTAGCGATTACTTGCGACTATACCAGCGCAGAATAAAAAAAAGCCTTACCTAACCTAACCTTCGTCTTCACTTCAAAATCGGTATTGCAAAAAGACAATTGTATTTTTATATTTTTAATTATTATGGGACTACCTTAATTTAAATGTGTGCTGGGATATCGTTTACAAAAATAGTGAATTGGCGGGATTCGAATTCTTGACAACTTTATAGGAAATCTGTACACTAACCGGCTATTGGAGCTTTAAAGTTTCGTAAAAAACAATGTAATTTAACAATGATAATAATTTAATTTACTTTTAAATTTAGAAATGTTTTGCATTTTGAGGTCAAGGTAGTTGTGATGTTTAAGTTTCATTGGATACTTTTATATTTTTTTATGAACCATTAACTTAATTCCTTAAAAGGCAACTCGGCTTAATCGGTAAAATAAAAATTGTACTACGCCGTATTAAAAAACTACTTTCTCGTAAAACGGATGTAATCCATCAGATTTAGTGGCCTATTTTCCACTAGTAATTACGCCTCGCCTTCGTTCATTGTGAATGGTTCTTCATTTCTACTTCTAAGAAAATTAAACCTTCATTACCTACACACTGTTTATGGGAATGTTCATATTATAACCATAAAGTGTATTGACACAAACAAAACACAATAGTAATGCCTATAAAAACATTCTGAATGCAAGAACATTAAAAAAAATAGAGTGCAAGATATTTCCTTTATTTTTCGTTTCTCTAATATATTTTTTTATATCAGAAGGTGGCAAACGAGCGAGCGGCCACCTGAAATCGCTGAAATAGCGAAGTGACCGTTGCCCATAGACAAACGCAATTGCATATGCGTGGTCTACCTTTAATCGACGGAGGAGAGGATACACAGAAAGTAAATAATAATCTGGGTTGCCTACCTATAATCAACGGAGGGGAGGATGCAGGGAAAGAAAACATTTTCCCATCCCATGCATCCTCTCATCCGGAAAGTCCATTTCCACTTCCCATCCTTTCCTTATAAGAAAAAGGGTGGGAAGGTAAAGAGGACTAAATTAGGGCTCCGGGACGCACACTCATCAGACGAAACGCGGAATTGCTTCCTATATGTGACATAATTTACGTTTATTGACGATTTTCCATAGTTAACGATTCTGCTAACGACCAGGGATATCATCATCTCATTAGAATCCCCGACTCTGGCTCAGAGCAGGTTAGTTGTTAGTTGACTTCACACATAATCTTTGAATTTGTTCGCAAATATGTGCAGGTTAAATCACGATGTTTTCCTTCACCGTAAGAACGCGAGAAACAATTTGTAAACTCTCGTTACTCATTTATTCGGGTCAGACGGACTGCGATGAGAATGTGTATCACGGTCTGCTTTCTTCCTTATAATCACGTACCGGGGAAACACAGTATTAGTATAACAAGTGCTCATTCAAACTTTTGATATAACCACATATAGTATGAAAATTTTATTAATAATTTAATATTTCATAACTATACATATTCAAATATCAGATGTATAACTAATATTTAAGTCTAACAAAAGGTACAAGCTTATAATACTTCGCTTGCTTAACTGCAAATGCAATATACTTAATACAAAAGTTGATACTTTGAGAGACACAATATCCTAGTGCTATTTGTGCACGCTACAAAGGGATTGTGAATTTGATTCAAAGAAATTTCTAATGTCTCCATTGCGTGTCATACAAACAACAATTTTCATTTGGCGGCTTCAATTTAAGTTATAAAAGCGTCGCGTGCACTATTCCACAATAGCAATAAATACTAAATATGCATCCGATAAAAAGCAAATTGCCTATTATTAAATGTCCTTAAATTTTTCTAGAGTACATAACTTTAGATTTATGTAATAAACACCATGGAAGTTATATTATACAAAAGGCGTTTAAACTGATATAAAAACGACTAGACACTCACGTATATTCGTCCGGTGGCGGGACAGACTAGTTTCGAGCTTATCGGGGGCTCTTCATCAGGATGAGTGGTACTGGTATTATTTCGCGGACGCGGCTGGTCGCTCATTGTCTAACCGTTTTTATATCAGTTTAGTATAATGTCTCACGAAAGTTTGAATAATTTAAAAGGTGTTTAGTTCGTAAAAGTACACTGTCTCACGTTGTTGTAGTTTAAAATGCGCTTAAAGGTACGAACGAACTTTCAAGACAGTCGGCGCGAATCATGAACGCAGCGCTATGTAAAATCATACACATAAACTAAAAACCGTTGCGGGTCGTGCGTGCGATGTGCCCGGTACAGCTCAATGGACGCATACCTTTAATCGACCGTTAGTTTTCTTTCTTAAATGAGTATACCTGGTGACTTAATGGTATCTAAATTAAACATACATATCCCAATATAAATAAAACAGTATAATTTGGTTTTGATGCACGTAATTTAAGATGTTTTTAAACTCTCAAAGAATCTACTTTTTAATTAGGTAGTAAGAAATTAACTATTAATCTTGACAAACTCTTCGGTAAGCTCCATTAAAAGTTTTCAAACTCGACAACTTAAAAGGTAAGACGTCGAACGAGAAATAAGTCTAGTTTACATTTCCCATTATTAAGTTAATAAGATGTATGTAATCATTAATTATTATATTTCTATTCATATTCATTTAGTAACCTAATTTCTTTATAATACATTTTATAAAAATTATTACCAAAATATATGGTAAAAACAAAATAGTGTACCACCGGCTGCGGCACCTCATGACTCAAGATAAACTTCAGAGAGATCTATGCAGCCATTCTGTAGATACTTTTCAACTAAAATCCATCCATCCATCCAAACATTCCCATTTATAATATAAGTAAGAAGTAAGATATGTTGCGGAATTACGGAATAGTTATGACACTTCAAAAATATTAACAAAAGCTCATTGAAAGCTCTTACTTACGCAGGATGTCGAGTAGTCTAAGTATGTATGCCAACTGTAACTAACACAAGTGTCAATTAGTCGTTTTAGAATCTCATGTTTCTACATCACTTGTTAATTTACCGTTGTACGAATAAAGAGGTTTAGTAATGAAAGAAAAAATATCGGTCTAGTAACCAATTAAGGAGTTCAAAAAATATGGGAATCAAAAAATTGTGGGAATGAAATAAGTTGTACTCAAAATAGTGAGAGAATTTTGAAATTGTGATTTTTTAAATTAAAATATTATATACGGTGTAAGAAAGATACGAACCGAGAACTAGGAAAACTATAATATATTAATAAAAAAATATGGAATTATAAAATACTCGAATATCTCAATAAAAAAATAGATATCAGCGAAGTAACTCAATAGTTTTAGTTTCAGACAAAATTCAAGTCAATTTAAAAGAATTTTCAAAGAAAAGTTTTATCGTATTTTCCATTGTAAGCTTCGACGCGATCTCTTAGAGTGCAAAAACGAAAAATACAAGGCGGAGAAAACCGACAGTACTTTTTATTACAGTCGCTAGGTAAATACCGATGCGAAGCTCTTGAGAGTTTTTGAGACTTTTTATTTTGTTGGAAATTAAAGAAAAAGTTATAGAGTATTTATTTAGAAAAAAATATTGAAGAAATTAATATGGAGGAATGCCAAAGCAGTGTATTTCGGCACTCTGATTAACCGCCGACTTACTGGCCGGTCCAGATACGGCTGGCGAGATGTCGTGTAGCTGGACCTGCGGGAGCTACAAGCGATGGAATGGCAGAAGAATGCGCAGGACAGGCTACTTTGGCGATCTCTTGTGTCGGAGGCCAAGACCCACTTTGGGTCGCTGCGCCAGCGGAGTAAGTAGTTTTAGACATTGTGATTTAGAATTATTTAGCGCCAATGGCACACATGACGAGCTCCCTTTGCTACGTCAAGTGTCAAACTGCGTTAGTAACATAAGCGTCGATATTTTAATAACACTAGTGTGGTGCCGGTACTCCGGCATAATGTCGGATTTCTTCCTAACAGTTGCTTAGTAAGTAATATGGAGGTAAAATTATATACTAAAATGTTTATAGATTTTTAACTGTAATTAACATATTGAAAGTGTTAAATAATAAAGAACAAAATATCTATAAAACTATGTAACGAACATTTCTCATTAAGTATTCCTGAACATTTTGTACATCGTAATTAAGTTTGCCTGAATTAAAATTTCCACAATAAGCTTTAAATTAAGATTAAATATGTTTACCAGTAGCATTATTTTTTAATATAGGCTGTACAAAAGTTAATTAATCGATTATTTTCTCTAAGTTGTAGTTTGTTCTAGTTTCATATTTTTATCTCACCATGTTCGATATTTAAAGTTTTAATCGTCTATATCTTGTCTTGATGTATAATATTTTTACCAATTTCTTCTAAAAGAAGAAGGTTATCAATTCGACTGTATTTTTATGAGTGTTGTTTAAAAAAAAACTTTATAGTTTTGCTAATTAAACTTTAAATTACTAAAAGAAAATCTGTCTAATTTGCTTTTAATTTCTGTGCAAATTAAAATCCTATATTTTACTTAAATTAAAGTGTAAGAGTCGCTATTTAAAACTGCATATTTTAAGAGCCAGGTCATTGTAAAGGCCAAAGCCTTAATTAAGAACTTGTTCAAACAAAAGCGAGAACAATTAGCGACTAAAGCAAAGAGCCAGCCAAGAGGCCAAGCTTGTTGCTGATAATCAACAAACAAATTGGTATTAATTAATGAAAATACCTCTAAACACAACTCTCAAAATACGCAACGCACAAATACATGAGAACAAAGTTCTATAAATAACGAATTATCTATTTAAAATACATACGAGTAAATGTTTACTTACGTATTCATCACACGTAATCAATTAGAAAATAAATTCCACCTAACGCCTAATCAAACCTTTAAAACTTTCCATCTTACTAATATTAGAAATGCGAATGTTTGTATGTGTCTTTGTTACGATGTATCTCCAGCACGGCTGCATGGATCTCGATAAAATTTGGCATAGATGTAGAGAACAAAGTCTGGAAGTTCGCACAACGGAGTCGCGGCCAACAGCTAGTATGCTTATTAAAGCAAGGGAAAAAATGTAAATTGTAAATATGCTTTTAAATCAGAATTCTCAAATTAGTAGAAGGTTATCAAAATACTAAATATCTCTCTTCCTATCTCATATATTTCTTTTTAATAGAAGATCTTGAGTTGTATTATCGTCCAAATTACTTCAAAGTACTCGTAATACATATTTTTTTTAATAATATACGATAATGTCTTCAGCATTCAATTTCCTTAACGTGCCATTTTCGTCGAGAATTCACTCTCTTAGGGAATTTAAAGGCAAATTGCTAGGAAAATGGAAATAAGCATTCCGTCGAAGGGATCTCATCACTTCTATGACCCCAATTAGACCCCAATATCAGCTTAAAGGGATTCTTTTTTTGACATAAGATTTGTCAATAAGAATCTATGCTAAAAGAAAACTTAAAATAAGTTAATTTTTTAGTTTTTTTTTTGTTTGTAATTGAAACAAACATGTAACAAGTGGTCATGCCAGCCATTTTACTTTGTTCTTTACCAAATCTTATACAGAGTTGGCAATTATTTGCATTTTTGAACTCATTGAAATGTTTTTGAAATAGTCGCTATATCAGATATGGTTTTTTCTTTTTTTTTACTTTTTATGTTACTATTTTCGTTATTTAACATATATGCATCGTTATATAATATATAATAGGATATTTAAAATTAAAAGTTATTTCAAGGTCATATCGATTTATTAATAATATATTTGCGTTATTATTATACTTATATATCTTTTAATTTCTTTCAACATAAGTATGTCACATTAAACACATAATACATAACACTTTATATTTACAAGTGAATTGAAAACATTATTACATATACATATATGTATTTAGTTTTATTTAGTAACAAAGATAGAAATTTCTTACAGATTGTAATAGTTAAAGTTTTCTATACATTAAAATTATTCATAAATTAATTTAAACTTTACAATAATAGTCGAGAATGTGATAAGTTCTTATAATACTAAAGTACTCTCTTATCTCTTTGAAGTAATTATGAAATATAATTAACATGTCAAATTGCGATTGTATCTTTTTTTATATATAACAATCTATATCTTAGACATTCCTAAACAGGATATTTAACTTTCATCGATAAAAGTAAGTACTACAGTCAGCGTCATAAACACCGTAGAGTTCAATTTTGTCAAATGTTATGATATTTTTGCACACCTTGACTGCTTCGTTACTTATGACGCTGTGGCTGCTACGATATTTATGAGCATCTTGCATGTACTCATATATTTGACGCTGTGTATGTGCCGATGTATTTGAGCAGGGTGATACATTCACCTTCTATCAATTTGAGGACTTTTGTTGTACCGATATATTTGCATATCTTGTCTGTTACGGTGTTTATGACGCTGACTGTACACAATGCATTTCTGTCCAAAGTTCGTTTTAAAGGCAATTTGCCCTTATTACATGTGCGCTTTTTTATCGCCCGTTTAAAAACCGGTCTGTTCATAAGGCAGCGCTTTAAAGTGCGTCGCTTTTTTATCACGCAGTGATGCATTTTGAGCGCTGGACGAACGGTACAAGAGTTACTTTAATGTGTTAGTCGTTCGCGCCTACGCCGAATTTTAACGTGGCGTTAATAAAGCGTTCGTGCGAAAGGAGAAATGTAAAGAAAAGTAGACGAGTATTTTTAACATAACACATATACTTGATTATCTAAGACATAGGAATATGTTTTACTAATTTTTAATACCCTAACAAAGAATCTAAAATTTACATCAAAATTAATTTTGACGACAATTTTCATAATCCATCGCGACTCGTTTGTTTAGTTATTAGTATATTACAATTAAATTTACTTAGCAAAGCAAAAGGGACTCGAAAAATTTAACTAAAATAAGATTGTAATCGATTTCTAATAATAAATAAATGATAGAGTAAAATTGACCAAATAACCGAATATAATTTACGAACATTTTATGTACAAACTCAATAATATACAGTAAAGTTAGATATGTCTTTTATAATAAAGTCATACTGACTAGCAATAGAACACTCTAGACTAGAAGCGTAATACTTAAAGCTCTTCATAGTTCATACGAATTGAGATCGAATATTTCTATTGACTGAGAGCGCGCCAAGGCCGGGGTCAGAAGACGGCCGCACGCGCTCCCAGGGCGCCGGCTACCTCTTAGCTTTACAATACTGACAAAGAAGTACCTTCTTGAAAGCTTGACGAAAAACTTTGTTGAATATCGTATAGAATATAGGATTAACCATCGAACTAGCGTAACCCAACCATAGAACAAAATCAAACACCCAACTCGCAATTCGCTTTTCACAATCCGGACAGATCGCAGGAACCATGTTAAGAATGAAAAATGGCGCCCAAAGTACAACAAATGTGAAGAATACAACACCAAGCACTTTTGTAGCCTTTTGTTCTAAACGTAAAATTCTTCCGTGTCTAGATGAGTTCCTTGATATGACGCTTGAATTTCTCGAGTGATGTGTCCTAGGTGTTTGTCGCTGAGGACTAGGGTTGACAGATTGCTGAGCCCTAGTGCTTGATCTTTGCGGTCGAATATTTCTAATTGGAGTAGATAGTGTTGTTCTTGCACCGCCAATACTAGATCCACGTCGGAATCTTCTAGCTTCCTCCCAGGTGACCATAGATGAGGCACCGCGACTGGATCGTCTGAAGACGGGTGTACATGGATCATCAGGTTTTACGTTGCCATTCCGAGAGAATTCATTGCAGCCGTCAATATCGCTTCCAGATACTATAATAACCTCAGTCGTACGTCTTGGTGGTGTGGAATCACTACCGAAGTATGGACAAGTACAAGGAGGTGGCAGAAGTAGTCCGTCTTCGGAGCTTCTTGATTTCGCAGTTAATGTCGCTGGAGCTAATAGACCATCGTTGCCTTCATCATCTGATGCACTTCTAGGTCTATTTAGAGGAGTGTTCGGATCAACAGTTGCTGAAAGACGTCGTTTTTCTTGTAGCATCGATGAAGGAGAGCTTGAAGAGACGCTCAACGAGCCGGGCGTCAACAATCCTCCTCTGTCAGTTACATTTGTTCTGAAAGATATATTTCTATCAAAATATAATATTATATCAAATTATGTCTACTTGTAATAGTAAGAAGAACAAGTTATAAATATGAAAGTGAATGTAATAGCGGAGTATATGTACATGCGATAGATGTAAATGAAATATAAACAAGCGAACATTAAAATTTTGAGGCAAACCAACAAATGCCAATTATATACCCTCTGAATGAAGCTTTAGTTGCAGCCGAAGCTTCCAATCCACGAGACAGGCGCAACATCTCTGCCCCAAAGTGATGCAGTGCGCTCATGGCTGACGGGGCGGGCTCGCTGTGCAACAACACATATATGGTCACTACACAACGACACACACAGGAACAGGACAGACGATACCCCACAGATAACAAACACAATGTGACATCCTTAAACAACAAAAAAAAATAACAAGTAAAAATGCTACTAACAGCGGACATCATGCGTTTTGAAGTGTGGGCTTTTGGGATAAGATGCGACTTATTAAGGCATTACCAAAGCACGCTTCATAAACATTATATCCACTGTAAATGGCTGAACTCTATGACAGTCATATAAAAGTAAAATACGAAACAAAAACACTATGACGTACATTCTACACATTTCTTTTTGCACCAAGCAAACACTACAGTAGCTTCAGTCTAAAAGCTTTGTCTCCGTACAGTTTACAGTGTTTTAATTCTTTTTCTTTGTTGTTACGTTTTAAACAGTTCTAAGACTTAAAACATACAAAGAGTACTGTAGAAAAATGCGTAAATTAAACAGTTAATATTAAGAACCACGTAAAATGTGGAAATGTTTAATTTTCAATTCTATTAAATATGCATAAAGTTTCTTTTCGGCCATTTCAAAGAGAAAAAGGAAGAAAAAGAAACACGTCGCTTCATATGGAACGAAATGTAAAAGATTCTATTTTAGAAAAGTTAGCTAATTAAAAGTAAAAAGGTAAGTAAAGCTTACTTACCTTTTTACTTTTAATCCTCATTATCAGGGATTATATTTTTGATGAGTTTTAAAACAAAAAAAACTGTAAATTCTTTTTTATTATTAACGTTAACAATAGATTTGACTGGCTTGAAACTGTTATCACATGCACATGCACAATTCATAAATTTATATTACTTTTCATTTCAAAATTTAATTCCTATTTATCTTTAGTTTAAATATATACCATTGTCTCTATATTTTAATACTTTTGTTTAAATTCTATACAATTTTTCATGCACATGCAGATCTAAAATAATTTTAAATTTAATCTTACAAATTATATTAAATGTTTGTAGTATTAATTATTTCTATGGTAACACTGTATTAATTAACTATATCATCATCATCAGCTCACTATACGTCCCTATCGAGGGGCTCGGTCCATACCCTAAGTTAAGGGTGATTAGGTCATAGTCAACCACGCTGGCCCAGTGCGGATTGGTTGACTGCACACATGTCTTTGAATTTCTTCTCAGATATGTGCAGGCTACATCACGATATTTTCCTTCACCGTAAGAATGTCGGATAAATGTACATATGTAAATCGGAAATCGAAAAACACATTGGTACATGGCGGGATTCAAGCCCAGGACCTTCAGATTGCATGTCAAGTGCTTGACCCCTCAGCCACCGACGCTCTGCTCTCCATGTATTTTTAAATTTTAATTAACTACATATAAACCGAAAAATTTACTATAAATTGAAGAAACTATTATTTTATTATTATAAACTAATAAAATGTATTTAAATTATGACAGAATACATTTTTAAAAGAAAATAAAGATTAATTATTAATAATATTTGTCCCAGTTATTCTACTCCAAAATTCATGAACATGAATAATAGTGTCATGTCTGCGGCTTAACACATTAGACCGGAAACCGGAAGTTGTGGGCAAACACATTTGCGTTTACCATGCAATGCCTGGCTTTATAACGATTCGAAGTTAAATCGTTAAAACTTTATCATCGAAAGTTTTGTTTGGATTTTTTAATACACTAAGTTCATTCATAGTATCACAACTATTAATTCTATAATATACAGAAGTTATTATAAAACTAAAAATCTTACTAATAAAGAATACATGTAAGGAAAGATGCACATTTTTAGATATTATTTGTTATTAATTTCTATAGTCGTCATCATATAGTCGTGGGTCTCGAACCTACCCTAACACTATTATGTTTAAACAAAAGACGCTCGGCCACCTTTTGTCGCCGAGCTAGCGTCGCAAAATTACAGCCGTAGGCGGCTCGAGACGCGTGCCTAGTAGCTTAGTAGAAATAGACTTACCTTGTGTCTTGTAGCCAAAGATCTCTTGTGTCTATTGGCGGCAGTTCTGTTTCAGTGGAGGCAGCGGAGTGCTGTGGTGTACCACCTCTGGGTGCCAGAAACCTTCTCCAAGTGCAGCGACGATCTATTAATATAAAAAATTATTTAAAAAAAACAAATGAAAGGAGAAAGAAAAGCAATTAGGGAATGAAACTATTAACAATCAAAACGTAGTATTCGTTTTTTATAAGACGAAAAAAGTCGTAACTATAAAGCAGAGGAATTAATGCGGAAGAATATAGTTCAAAAATGTAAGGCATAAAATACGGTGAAGGAATTGCACAAAAATCGTATTACGAGGAATGGTGCTTCAAAAATGATTATTTGTAATTCACATAAATGTAGGATAAAAATTGAATAATGATGGACTATGCAAAAATAAAAAATCATATTATAATTTATATCTGGCATGATAGTTAAAGCAAAAACGACAATATTATTTTACAGATATATTTTAACTGTCCCTAACAAAATACCGATTGTAGGCGCACCAAGCCAGCCGGTCGCCCAGCCCGGGCCTAGCCCCTTGCGTTGTCTGGCCAGTAGGCGCACTGTCAATGCATACGTCAGAAGCATCACGCCTAGTGGAATGTAGAACGATATCACTGATCCGATCGCTTTGTACAACGGATCCGGTATTTGGCATGAACCACCAATCAACACCGACTCTTCGTTCTGCAAATGAAAACACGATGAACAAATGCATTACTACCTTTAGAAGATAGTGGGTTTTCGTAACATATTTAGAAAAAACTGACGTAAAAAAATTATAGAAATAATTTCAGTATTTATCACCACATACCTTAGAATACATTAAACTTAAAGGTAAACTCATAGCTGTAGATAATATCCATACAAAGACTATCTTAATCGTTACCCTTTTTCTTGTCTTGTTTCTTCCAAATCGCATTGGATATCTTAGTGAAAGGTATCTAAAAAAATATATATCTAATCAGTATTATGAATTTGGACATATTAATATATATTATAAATATTTCTATCACTGTTACCGTGGGCTTCTGTTACCAAATCTCTGTATAAAATATTTATTTTTATTTATTTTTAACAACTGCATTGAATCTATTGTTATTCCTGTCTATCAGCTTTGAAAAAACAGAGATGATATGTTTTAAACGGGTATTTTGACCTTAGAAGCCCACGGTTACATTTTCAACAATAAAATTTTACAATATGAATACCAAGAATGGAGATGGTCTGGAATAATACTATACTAAGTATAAATTATGCGTTACATCGTGCGGCATGTACACTTTTTTTTTGTTTTTTCATATCGAGCGATATGAAAAAAATAAAAGCTATGCGTCTATAGCACGGGATGAAACGTAATGTATTCAAATGTCAATCTCAATTACACTCGCATTCGTATTGCAAATATCTGACAGTTGATTGCGAATCGCATTGAAATATGTGAAACCAAAATTAGCCAACGCCAGAATAGACTAAGGTCGAAAATATTCATAGTGTTTTAATTAACTTTTATGGAAATCATTCACAGAAATATATCGACGTCATGTGTATCAACCCTTACTTATCAATTAAGCAACTCTAAGCTTCAAAAATACGTCTTGATAATGATGTAAAAGCGAAAGTTAAGATGGATGGATGTTTGTTCGAAGGTATCTCCGGGATAGCTCAACGGACCTTGATGAAATTCGGCACAGATCTAGAACATAGTCTGGGAGAACAGATATAGGCTACTTATTAAGTTTGTTTTTAATTCTGTATCGCAGGCAACAGCTAATCAGAATATAAATGACATCATCATCATCATCAGCTCACTATCCGTCCCCACCGAGGGGATCGGAGCCTACCCTAAGTTAAGGGTGATTAGGCCATAGACAATAGTCATAGTCAATAATAAATGACATATCGTTTAGTAATGACAATTTTATCTTTTCACACAAAATAACATAAATGTCCAAACGCTAAAAGATTAGCGTGGTTTGGACACGTTATGCGGAGGGATGATGATGATATAAGCAAAAAAGTAATGAGATTGAATGTGGATGGCTACAAAGGTAGAGGAAGACCAAAAAAAGTATGGAATGACTGTGTGAAAGAGGATATGCGTAAGAAGGGGGTAGACTCGGATATGACGGCTGATAGTGATGTATGGAGGAGTACATACTGTGCCGACCCTCGATAGGGATAAGGGCAGGTTGATGATGACACAAAATAACATAAATAGATACAAAGGTAAAGAAACAAGTGGATTATATAAACGGATATGCGTAAGAAGGTAGTGAATTTCGATATGATAGCTGATAGAGATGAATGGAACCGTAGTAAATTTCTGTAAGGAAAAGAAAAGGACATAAAAACAATATGATTTAGATTACCTGTCCACACTAATCGTGCATAAGTGCATAATAGATGCTGTACATAGGAGAACATCAAGACATATCCACGTCAGACAATACACAGCTGGATAAGGAAAGTAACCTGTAAAATAAAATAACTTTTGATAATAAAACTTAAGTCAACACAAATAAGTCTTAATTTTATTTGACATTTACCAATACATATATAAAGGAAATTTATTGGATAACAAAAAAACAAACGACTTGAGAACCTCCTCCTTTAAGTCAATTAAAAATAAATATGAATGAAATTGAAGAATATTTGATCAAAGCATGTTATGAAACCGAAAACCCTTTCTATTCCTAGTACGTACAATTAGTACGTACTTATTACCAATTCGAATTTTATTTTTAATTCGTACCAAAAGCAAAAATAAATTTTTATTATGAGGTACTGGCCGCTCGGACATAGCCACGCACGACTTCGATTTACATGAGCGACGTTTGTGCTATAATTCTGCTGCGGTTTTAAATGAAATAAATATAGAAATCGGCACTAAAGGTTAAATGATAAATTCTAAGAAATAATGACACAATATACACTAATAGCACAATGAAATCAGACACTAATTGCGATGCCATTTTTCACACCCACATTATGTTGACGCACCCAAAATACTCTTTTACTTTGTACAACTATGAAAATATATTTCAGGGAGATATTTTTTTTATATATCATAAGGTGGCAAACGAGTGAGCGGCCGCCAGCAATCACTGAAATAGTGAAATGACTGTTGCCCATAGACATACTCAATGCATATGCGTTACCCACCTTTAATCGACGGAGGAGAGGATGCACAGAAAGAAAACATATTCCCTTTCCATGCATCCTCTCATCTGGAAAGTCCACTTCCACTTCCCATCCTTTCCTTATAAGAAAAAAGTGGGAAGGGACTGAGGACTAAATTAGGCCTCTGGGACGCACACTCATCAGACGAAACGCGGAATTGCTTCCACTTGACGCCTATCTTCTATGTGGTTGTGATGTGGTTGTGGCCCGGGCGAACCGGGCCAATTAGTGCGAAGATGTTAAAGCGGGCTCTAACACTGTACAAAAATCTACTAAAGGAGCTGATCGCAATAATCAGAAATGATGCTAAGTTATTCAGCTAAATATAATATTTAATAGATACATTCTAAATATATTTTTAAATTATTCTACCATGAAATTAGAATTAAAATAATCAAAGTACTTCAAATTAAGATCTACTTAATTTAATATCATAGATCTGCTAGAACACATAGACTACGTATGAATAAGGAAATTAATAATAGTTGTCATAAGGGAATTCTAAAATTTCCAAAATAAAATCTTTAGACCTTTGTTTGCGATTAGCTACAAACTTTAGATTTTTTTTCTGATGTCTGTGTTCTTCATAGTAATGCATTTTATTTCATTCTATATTTTAATTGTTCTTCTCCATACAAAATGTATTTCGTACTTGTGGTAAGTGCAAATAATTCAACAGCTGTAGTTAATTGCACATTGAGAAATCCCTTGTCCCAATTTTCTCTATTGGATTTGCTGCAGAAGCTTTTTCCTTTCCAATTATCGCGAGATGCAGCTTCATTTTCATTTATTTCTACTTTACATTTTCAGTCAAATTTATGGAAATCGTTTCATTTCTTATCATTAAATATAATAGCCGACCCAGCGGTAAAAGAAAATGTAATTTAAAAACCCCTTTAAGTACTAATAAGCTTGAAAAGAGGCAAGCTATTAAATGAATGAAGAACTAAATCGTTTATTTTGATGATACACTTAAAAACTCTAACTAGAATCTATCTACCCATACTAAATAACGCTACTTATTATGTTATAAAAAAACATTTTGTATTATATTGTTAACATATATTATTGATGTAATTGACATATTGGAGGCGTTCCTTTTTTATTTTACGTATTACATCGAACCTTTGTTTCTTTGACAGGCCCAATAACATTAACTTATACTCAATCTTTTGTAGTATGTTTCTGTACGTGTATTTTATTCGATAACATAAATTGTTAGGCTTCTCTTCTATTTGAATTTGGAACTGAAAATGGGTTTGACTTTTATACTCGACCGCTGTTCTTGATTCAAATTGTAAACCAAACTTTTTATGACTATAATTTAAAAATTAATACCGGCAATATAGAAATATTGCCAGTGTTAATTTTGTTTCAAGATGGTATAAAATATTTTTATTCTTGTCTGAAAATATTTTTAAATTGTAACATTGAAGGAATCGATGCGGCCTTGGCCTTCGACGTTTAAAAGTCTATTTCCTTTTTAGCACAGCCTTCAGTTATATTAGTTCTAAAATTATAAAGTCATGACATAATACAAGACGTGTGACGCAAAATAACAAATTATGAGAAAAGATTGACCTACAAATATGCAATGATTTAGTAACCAAGTATATTTTTATTCTTTACAGCAATTTACAATAAGAAGTAGAATATGATTATTCGAAAGTGTTTTATTGAATAACTAAGAGATATAAATCACTTATGGTCATCATACGACAGTGGTAGACGCCCGCAACAATAACATCTGTGCATGAATTGGGGAACTAGTGAAATATAACGCGAATCATACAGAAGACGGGCGTAAAGTGAAAGTAATTCCGCGTTGCATCTGATGAGCGACGCATCTGCAGATGTTTATGAGCAACGGTCACTTCGTTATTTCAGCGAATTTAGATGACCAATTAATCGTTTGTGACATTAAAAAATAACAAAAAACAGGATTTTTGGAAATAATACCCAATACTTTTTATGTGATTATAAGACAAAAATGTCAAGTCTTCTAAATTAAATAGTAAAGTATAAAAGCAGACAAATAAAGTGTTGAAAATTAGTAACACACATAACTTACCTCTTACAAGGGTTAGTATTCCAAGAGGCATTACAAGAATGGCCACCAATAAATCAGTTATTGCGAGAGACATAAGAAAGTAGTTAGTTACGTTCTGAAGCCGCCTTTCCAAGTAAATAGCTAAGCATACCAAAACATTACCCGCCGCCGTACAAACAACTAGTACTAAAGCAATTAAAGCCCACCAATTGTTGACAGGTTCTTTTTCAATAAACACAGTTACATTATCCAATCCATTAATTTCAGTAATATTATGATCAAGTGAATGATTTCTCGATGTCCAATAGAAATCGTTCGAGTCATATTCATCGAATTGGGACAAAGTGACTCGATTTATGAATTCTAATTCATTCATTGTTGTCTCCGTGGAATTTTACATCTTCTGATTTCATCTTTGATCGTCTTTTTTTATTTCATCTTATTTCGTAAATGTGACAAATGGCGTACGGAGGATCCATTTTATTGTCCATCTCGCCGCGAAGTATTTAATACCTGTAACAATATATTTTTATTTAAGCAATTTAATTTAATTAATCACTCTTTCTGAATCTTTTTACAGGGCGGTAAATGATCATTTTTCAAGATTTTCATCAAACATTTTATAAATTAACAAAAATGTCAAAAAATATTTTTTGATTTTTTATTAACACAGTTTGACGAGAACGTGAAAATTTTGAAAAAAAAAATTTAACCTATGATTGGTATATATCTTTAATATAATTTTACTATTTCTACCAAGAAAAATCTAGTTCATTGTGTTAATAAGTCTCAGATAAATATACGTCTACCGACTAATCCAATACTGATAAAGTAGGAAAAATAAGACCTGCATGTTAATTATTAACGTATTATTAATTAACTCTTGCTACTAACTACATACAAACGTACCGACGTTAGTCAACATCGATCCGACAGCTCGGTATCGCCCACTTGCCTATTGTTGGACTGCGCTGTACATTCGAGTATTTTTACTTTGAAACCATTTATAGTGCACTAAACGCCAATCCAATTCTATTGATTGCCTACACTAGAGTGCCTAACATTTTGTTGCTAAAGATTTTAGTTTAATTGCTGACGTAAATCCTTTTTGTTTTGCTTTATAAATATATTTGGCAACTTTGTTTGTATTTTGTATGATAAATTACAAAAATATTACTTTAATGAACTATTATTATGTACTAACATACATTATATATTCTTGGTATATAAACACAAACTTATTTCAAGCATAATCTGTTACCTTTATTCTTTCAGTAAAGTCGGAAATACCGCCATCTGTTATCGTAAAAAGAAAAATAAAAAACAAAAACAGTGCAATTCCTAAATGGATTTAATTAATTGTCTTTTACTTTCCAAGTTTCATGGCAAGGTGATATTTAAGTTTAACATTAAATCGCGTTGGATTTGCGACAGGTAATCGTTCGTGGCTTATCTTTAGCAGACGTAATTAATGAAAAGTCCGCTACGAAACACTTTGTATCTGTAAAACGAATTACGAATGATGACGTCATTTTCTTAAAAATGCATACTTATGATGAGTTTTTTTTTTATTACAATGTGTAATTTATTTCAGAATGATTAATTTTTTTTTAATGATCATACCATTTTTTTAATAGTTTAGTTACGTAACTTTGTTATTCAATTTTATTTTATCAGAATTGAAAGTTTTAAAACAACAAAATACTTACTAGAACAAGTTTTTACTTAATAAAAAACCGCTCTTTTTGTCTTTGACCTTTGATACTTGAGGAAAATAAAATAAAAAAGATTCCAATTAATGTGATAGAGAAAGTGTTCCTACACTTCTGCTTTAATTATGCGTTCATTTGCATAAAGCCAAACGACCTCTTTTTTCATGATTAACGAGAGACCGTAACCTTGACTTTGTTTTATCGATAAATTCGCTTCCCAGGTATTACCTTGATAATGTCAATGGAACCATAACTTATAGTAAAAGTTGCATTTCTATTGACTAATTTTTGGACTTGCGAACAATCATTTAATTTTCAAAAAAAAGCCCCCTTGCATCTGTTATCTATGAGACTCCGAGGAAGAATACGATTCAAACACCGATCTCTTTTTTTTTTTGGGATTTTTGTCCTTATCGGACATGTCAATCCCATAGTGCCTTTCCTTATAATTTAATAAACGAGCTGGCATAATCGTGTCGCCGCAATTGGAGCCGGGTCTGAGAAAATTGTAAAAAATAGGCCAACATCATTGAAATTAACGTTCAGCTCAGCGAACAGCAGCTCACGCCTGTTTTTCTCACACTCTAACAGCAAGTGTTGGACATCTTCGGGCTTCCTACATGTTTCACAATTAACACCGATCTCTTGTTGGATGGATGGTTTGGAAATTATAACTTTTGGTTCTATTCGATTTTAAACCGCTATCATCAGCACCAAAATGGCGAAAATCAAATAAGCACAAAATACTACGTCTTAAAGTCAGTCCATTTATACAGGTCAATGGATTCAAATCATAGACTACTCGGTAAAATCAATGCAACTGTTAAAGCTACAGAAGTTCATGATGAACGTAGAATCATTTTTTTTTAATATATTCCTGGCCGTCGGACAAAAAGTAAAACACTGAGTGCTTATACTAAACTGCTGTTTGGACAGATGCAAATAAATTCACGGATAAAGTTTTCACATAATTAAAATAACAACTGCAGTTATTTATTTTAACTAGTGGTCGACTGATTGTGAAAATTCAACCATAGTTCATAATGAAATGAGTTTTTTTTAATTTAATTAAAAGTAGTTTTATGCACTTTATATAAACATCGATGTCAAATTCACCATTTGGACCGATTTTCTTAAAAAACGGTACAAATTTTAACTTCACATATTGAAAAAAGTGTATGTTTTTTTTATTTTAAAACTAGCCATCGCCCGCGACTAAAAAAAACTTAATTAGTAGACTATGTGTTCTTCCAGGCTATGTCTTATATCTATTTTAAATTTCTACAGGTTCTCTATAGCCTTTCTGGAGATACCTTCTAACAAACATCCATCCAAGAATTAGCATTTATAATATTGGTATAATTTACTTCAATGCCGATTATTTACACTATCGCTATAATATGTTCTCACTCACCATTTTCTAATTAAACTTCAGCAAGAGTCAAGTGTAAATTGCTATTACGTATGCAGACTGGTGTCAAAGGAATGCGGCGGTGACATTTACGTTCCAATTAATATCTAGGAGCTTTTAACTGTACCGTGTTTGCTCATCGTTATTGACTCCAACTTAATTTGTATTAATGAATATCGGCCAGTACACGGAAACATGGTTAAGGCAGACATTTATAACGTTAGAGATTACTATAAAGTTAGTGAAAACAGCGCTTAATTTTGATAGAATACAACATTTATTAATTCGAGTATATATTTTATCTTGAACGTCAGTGGCTTAGGGGTTAAGCGTTTAACTTATAATCTGCAGGTCCTGGATTCGAATTTCACCATGTATCAAGGGTTTTTGATTTACATATGTACATTAATCCGACGTCCCTATGGGGTTGGAAAACATCATGATGCAACCTACACATATCAAGAAATTCAAAGATATGTGTGAAATAAATCAACCTCGCACTGGGCCAGCGTGGTTGACTATAGTCACTCCTAATTTAGCTGACGATCATTTCATTTGTCTAACATATTTGTCCCTACCCCTCTAGATTATGAGCGTAATGATGGGATTAAAAAAAATATTTATATCATTAGCAAAAAAAGAAAGAAATCGCCCAAGTCATAATAAAAGCCAAGAATTTAAGACTTAATTTGTCTATTGCCATAAAAACTATTTAGTTTTCAAAGGAATTATAAACTAATATATTTAGCCTTTAAAACAAATTTTTCTTTAGACCTTTAGCTAAAAGCCAAAAAAAAAAAGAAATGACAATGCAAACAGTTTTAAAAGCCCGTCTCTTTTTCATTAGCATACTATTAAAGAGGTTTTAGCGTTCTTATAAGATCCCACTGTTTATCTTTATAAAAGAGCCGTTAAATGTAAGGAACATTTTAATGAGAATAACAATGTTTTTCTTGTCTCAAAAATAAATTTACCTCAGTTATTTTACTCAGTTTGAAAGAAGACAAGAAACGTTTATGTGATACCAAAATTTTAACTTGTTACTGTTAAGTATACATTTTTTGTTTTATTAAATGCTAAGAGAATATTCTGATATTTAATAAAAGCCTATTAAGTTTCATAATAATATTGAGATTAAAAAATGAATTGAGGTAGGTTTAATGTTAGATTGTTCTCGAATTGATTTGTAAAATATCAAGGAGATATTTGATAATTGATTTAATCGCCCAGTTTATTTACAATGAGCTTGATCCGATGAAAAACAAATGACGATTTAAATCAGACTGTGAAAAACAAAACAATAGCGCACCAAAAGCCAGATATGACTAAATTTACTAGATATGACACGTCAGCAGTACGCAGTACATTTATTAATTTAGAATTTCAGTAACCGTAGGTTTCTGAAACTAAAATCTCTGTATAAAACATATCGTCATCCCTGTCACTATCTTTAACAAAGCAGAGATAACGATATGTTACTATGGTTTTATTGTTGTTGATTATTTAGGTTTTAGAAACCCACTGTAAGATATGGTCTGAACACAACCAAATGTTGTACTTTGTTACTCGCATCTTATACAGATGATTGCCACTGACATATAACTGTCTCTGTTATTTCAAAGAGAATAAGAGAGATGACAATGTTTTAGTACAGGTGCTTAGAGATTGAAAATCTATAGTTTATTACTGTATTGTGTCGCCGGCATCCATTACGTTATTGGATTATTTCCATGAATAAGCCTGTCCATTTGATTTCGTTACGTAGCTTATTTTAGGATAGTTATTTGTAGTTTATCGAAATAGAAGCTGCAATTTCCAATTTTAGATAAGTCTAATTATATATTTGACTTATTATATTTGATTTGACTCCGTCCACAAGTAATTAAAAAAAATTAATAGTCTATGTGTTCTATATGATTATCTTCTATATGTATGCCAAATATCATCGAGATCCATGCAGCCGTTTTAGAGATATCTTCAAACAAACATCCATCCAAACATTCACATATATGATATTAGAAAGATAATGGTTTTCTTTTGTTCGGTTTAAACAATTAAGTAGATATATTATCGGAAAATGATGCCTTCACCAATTCATTTGCCTTTACAAACTCTTAGTACAATAAAGTATTAGCGGGGTTGTGGTGAAAATCATGACTAAGTGAAAATCATCTTTAAAAAAGGGTCAAACAAAAGCGGCCAAAAATGTATTTCATTAATAAAACCTTAATCAAAAAAAAAAGGAAAATGAGCACAGATGAAGATGAATTGCCAGGAAATATTCCGTAGAAAGTAAGAAGCTCATTAGAAACTTTTTATACATTAAAATGACTAACGACTCTTGAACTGGAATATTTAAAAGCCAAGGATTCATTAGTAGAATAATATGTATTCAATTTATATCTAAGTTGGAATTAGAAATACTAACGATCCCATTGGTGACATTTTTATTAAACTTTACGCAATTCACTTTAGCTTTGTGTCAATCGTTTGCGCAATTGCTTTAAAAATTTTTAAAAAATTTCGCTTCACGTATTTTTGTCGTCTAAAACAATGTTATATTATTACTTTTAGTTTTAAAAACTTGACCTTTGATATAAAAGCAAGCCAGAATGTAATTAAGAAAGGTCAAAAGTATCAAAGTTCCTTACTAAATGCCACCAGACTTACTTTGAAAAAAAGTTAAACAAAACTTAATGTTAAAGAGAACTTATATTTAAATATTGCTTATAAATATCTGGATCTGGAATTACGAGGTATAAAGCATCCAGCCATTAAAGCTTTGGGAAATTTATATCAATAAGATTTTTATGATCTAGAAGCGTTTTAATTATATTGTACTGATTGATCGGTAGACCGATCAGTCCAATGTGAAGAATCCCTTACAATTTGCTGTTTGAATACTTTTTTAAAGAATAATATCACATGGCTCTACATAACATGTCTTTGTAGGAAAAGATAAGACTTAAGTCATGAGAAGTAATCCCAGTTGCGGTAAACTATTCGACTAGATACGACTCGCCTGGGGAAAGAGACCGTAAAATAGCCTCTGAGCGAAGTATATTTCGTTACAGTGACGAAATGTGAAAAAAACTTCCTAAAAATTACATTAGATAAATATTTTCTACTTTTTAACCGACTTGAAAAACGATGTTATCAATTCATTTTTATGTTTTTTTTTCCAAATTTTTTCCTAGTTTTATAATCTGTGGAACAACATTCGTAAACTCTCACTTTTTGTATGAAGTTACAAGTGATTATTTAAAGTGAAGTTATGATAACTTATGTTAACTTAGTTTTAAAAAGAAAGACGAATAAATATTTCTTCTTTAAATTATTTTTAAACTTTATTTTATTTGCGTCAAATTAGCTTCATTACAATGTTAATCGAATAACCAATAAGATATTTGTAAACAACAACTGTTTCTTAATCTAATTCAAATAATATAATTACATGAATCTTCTTTAGCATTAATGCTCGGGGGCTAAAAATTGTGTCGAAATCTCTAATCTAACGTAACCCCTCGCTTCAAGTCGACAGCGTTCGTGCTCGCTGCCTGAAATAACATTTGGATATCATCTAAACCTTTCTTTTACAACGCGATAACTTATTTAAGCTATAAATTACTTTAAAACACACAAATTTAGCTGCAGCTAAAATATAGATTATACCATAAATATTTCTATATTTAATTCATCTTTTCAACTATGTTATAATCATCTCAAAGACTGGCAACGTAACTGCGGTTCCTCTGGTATTACAGATGGGCGTCGATGAACACTTCGGTGTTCATATTAATTGAACTGTAGTGACGTAACTCAGTGTACAACTTTGTAAACAAAATAAAGAGGTCTGTTAGGTATTTCTAAAACAATAAAACCCAAGGCTTCTCAATTAAAGCTTCGTATTCGATGTATTATTAATTACAAATCGAAGCATTACCGCAATTGAAGGTAGTTGGAACAAAAACACATATGGAACATTAGCGACATTGTTCATATCGATCAATACGGCCCAGGCTTGTGGCTATTTATTTATCAAGAATACCGAGACCTACTCTTAATTAACAATTACTATGAAACATTTTTTAATTTCGATGACAGAAACAATGATATTGAAGTGAAACATTTGATCTTTTTTTAATAATTATTATTTCAATTAATATATGTAAAAGACATCTGTGAATTGTTAATTTTAAATTTTAATCTGTGAGTTTTTGTACTGGTGATTAAATAAGTCTTTATGTTTTCTACATTTTTGTAAAATAAAAAAACAACGATTCTAGTATCATGTACCTTACGGGCAGCTTTAAATCTTAGGTATGTAATTATTTTAATAAGCAATTGTAAGGCTTTGGGAACGGCATATGCTTTATTGAACTATCACAGGCTGATAATTGTAAAGAAATTATTAAAAAAACCTACAACACTCCAAGAAAAAAAGTTACCTACATTTCTTAATTAATCAATCCATTTAACCTACCAGTAACAACGCAAAAATAGTACTGTTAGAAATTAATATTTACTACTAGTCGCCAGCATTAACAAACTCAATAAATGTCTAATTTCTATCATTATGTCGATTTAACGCAAACAAATGGTACACAAAAAGAGCACGATAAAAACCGCAATCGTTTCGCCCTTTGAAAGGGGAAAATTGCTAATAATAGAGATAAATTCTAAGGCTGTAATGTAGAGAGATCTGTTAGGTAGAAAGTTACGCTTAAATTGCGTATATGACCATGAAATACTATATTGTTACTTTTTTCGTATACTAATTTGACGTAATGGAGCCAGCGTGTTCATGATTTGGACTTTAATTAACTAGCTAACAACCCTCTAATTCAACTGTAGTAAATCTATAAATATTTAATATATTTTTGTCCACTTTATTAGTTGATATTTGATAATTAAATTGTTTTTAAAATTTCATGTTGAACCTCCTTAAATATACATTACTTTTGTAAACTATATATTAGATTTTACTTTAACTAATTTAACATGACTTCGTCAACACGGTTACGAATTTTACTTTAAAAATACCTTTCAAAACTATATAATAAAATAAGTAATTGTTCATTATATTATTTTTCCCCTTTAGGACAAAATCAAAACATAATCGATTCAACAACAAGATACAGGATTAAAGCTACAGTATATCACAATAAAATGAAAAACAAAAACCCACATACGTAAAAATATAATAATACCAAGATAAACCTTACCCTTCTATCAGTCGAACAAAAATTACAAGTAAATCGATAAATCACTAGATTAAAACTCATGTTATACAAAACGTAGTAAGAAAGCGTATATCGAAAGCACGCTATGGCGTCAAGAAAGCTTCCTCATCCGGTTGTTCTAATTGCTTCGTTTCCGCAGACTTATATTAGTTGTATGTTTACTGCGTCACTGCCAAGAGGCCGCCTTTCTACGAGTATATGTATAAGTTTCTTTTTTACTTCATTCAGAGTATACGTGTTTCGATAGAAATTTACAATTTTTTTTGAGTAAGCTCAGTTTAAGGTAGAGACGTTCCCTCAACTGAGTACCTTATTGCATACAATTATGAAATTTGAATATCAAAAAACACATTAGTATCGGGGGAAGATTAAACCTGGACCTGTTAATTATTATGAATAATATTAAATAGAGTTGGAATTTAGCGCAAATATCTTTGCTATTAAACCCATATAACATAAATGACACTTAATTGATTTTTACTGCTAAAATGAATTAACAGTGTAAATCTACGGAAAAATTACCAAATACACATATAGTTTAAATTTCATCCTTGGATTCCTAGAAATGAGATATTCGCAACGAAGACGTCCTCAGAGAATTGTTGCTGAAATCACCATCTAGGTATGCAAATGTAGACTTAACTTAGAAGACAGCTCTAATTGGTTAGAGAATATACCAATACCTCAGAAACGTACCTAAGTTTAATAGACCTCGATAAATAGATTAATATAGTAGAGTTAAATTTTCTCATTTTCTCGTTTCCCAAAACTGAATCTTACTTTGGTCAAACTATTAGAAATTTAATCTTATTAGATTACATTATAACAAAGATTAATTTAGGTACTTGTGAACGAAAACGTTATGCCTCGGCTACAGTTCCTATTTAAGTCATGCCTACTATCTACATATATATGTACGTCAGGACTTAGTTCTGACCTGAGACTTCAAAGCTTTCGGAGCGATTAGAAGTTAACCTATACACAAACTATAGTTTGCAGTAACAAATATATGTTGTTGTTTGTATTTTTTTTCTTATTTCTAGTCATATTTCTTTTTAATATTATTTTCCTACAGTTATATGTCTGAATATATACTTAATAATTAATTTGACAGTCCCTTTAGGCAAGGTTCCGAAGACACTGGTAGCGTTCTAATTCTTTGTCCGAGGTTACTGCTAGCTCTTAGGTCTCCTGTGATGTCGACTGACCTTCTTGCTATTTCCTAAGGCCTTATAATCACCACTTTCTTACAATTTTTTACGAAAACAACTGATGTATTTTAAAACAAAATGAACAGTTATATCACTCTTGAATAAAATGCAAATGAATTCGTTTCGTAGAATGAAATCCTATTTGCTTATTCATATCTAAATTGCCAATTTTTGTGGTCTTAGAATTACTTTAATATTGTTATTGTAAAATAAACATAAATTACTGATAATGAGGCAAATATCAATTTATTAAATTAAAAAAAAAACATCTCTCTGCTCTTTTCTCTATGGCAGGATATTACTACTTGATTTGAAATAATGATAAAGATTGTGCCAAAGATACATACAAAGTAATCTTACTTATATTATAAATATGAATGTTTGGATGTATGGATGGATAGTTAGACGATATCTTCAGATCTGCTTAAAAGATCTCGCTGAAATTTGGCAAGATGAAGAACATAGTCTAGAAGAACACATAGGCTACTGATTTAGTGTTTTGTTATTCTGCACGGACAAATCGCGTGCGACAGCTAGTAATATTTAATGTTCTATATAAATTATGCATGAATTGTAATCAATATGATGAAAACAATATAATGGTTTTATCAGATCAGTAATTTTAATGCATATGTTGAGTTGGCGGTTAAATTACAAACACGATTTATCTAGATATTTGATTTTGATAATGAGCTCTAAATTAAATGTTAATGATATTAATTGTGGTCAGGCAACGGTTGGATTGCTAGATAAACATTGTAAATTAATTAAAGTTTACAATAATAGATATATTTTATAGGGTAACATTTATTTAAATATTAGCTGTCGCGCGGAATTATTATATACAAAAACGATTAAAACACGCTTAAAGCGAAACGCGGAATTGCTTCCACTTCACGTCTGTGTTCCGTGTGGTCGCGGTATTTCACCGCGAAACCGGTGAAATACCACGATTGGCCCGCCAATTCGTGCGAAGATATTAAAGCGGGCTCTACCACTCTATGTGTTCTTCTAATAGACTATGTTCTACATTTATGCCAAATTTCAGCGAGATCCATGCAGCCGTTCTGGAGATACCTTCTACCAAACATCCATCCATCCAAACATTTGAATTTATAATATTAGTAAGTAATTTCAGCCAATAGCAAAATTATTTTATTACGTTACAGGTAACGTTTATTTTTATCCGAATACTACGAATATTTTGTGTTACTTAAACTTATTTTTCAACTTAAGGTACACATAATTTTCGGTTAATATGTTGTCGTAAAATTTCAATATTTATTATAATTCATAGTGTCAAATAATAGGTATACTTATAAATTAACGAATTTCGAAGTTTTACAGTTACATCATTCGTTACTAATTATAAATAGTTCTATCAAAACTTGAGTTTGAAACCTAATGAATGTCTAGATGCATTATAACATCAAACTTGCTTATTCAGCGGAAATCGATTCCTCGTTTGCCACTGGCAGCTAGTGACGTAATCGCTTTTGAGGTAGGGTGCTACTATAAACGTGTCATTATTCAAAGTAATAGAATAAATTATTTAAAAAGATATTCAAGTGCAAATTAAAAAAAAAACTTTATTATATACAGATTAGATTGAAACATGTAATAAAATTTGCGTTTGAAACAATGCACATTTACGAGCAGACTTAATTTATTTATGCAATAATTATATTCTTATTATCATTTTTTTTATATTTTAAGGTGGCAACCGAGCGAGCGGCCGCCTGAAATCGCCGAAATAGCGAAGCGACCGTTGAAAATTCTGTGCAAGTTTACATCATGTCCAATTCAAAACTGTTAAACTCTTCCAAACGGTAACACAAACGTTTTGAGTCAAAAATTATGGGACACGAAACAGAGTTCTATGTTAGAAAAAGCTAAAGTAAACAAACATAAAATAATATCTTCATCATTCATTCCGAATTCTAGAGCAGTGTAGTACTAAAAAGTTGAAGGACTTGCTTATTTCAAAGAGAATCGCAACTACTTCCACCTAAAATCTCAGTATACCTATGTTGTAATATCCTTAGGGACTGACTACCTAGAAAACCTAGATCACACTTTTTACACTAACATAAGATAAAAGTCATTTCTATCTCAGTTAAAGTTACTAGTGTACCAATACTCAAGGGATACTGTACCAGATAATCAGACAGGCATAAAACGTAGACGCCACCAAAGGAATAAATGTATAAATACATAGAAATACTCAAATTATCTAAGCCAAGAGTCCTCTACAAACATGTGATTGCAACACGGCGTAAGAAAATATAATTTAGCTCTTAATATGTATGTAATACTAGCTGTGGCCCGCGACTCCGTCCGCGCGGAATTAGAGAAAACCTTTATAAGTAACCTAGGTGTTCTTCCAGACTATGTTCTACATCTGTGTCCAATTTCTTCGAGATCTGTTAAGCCAAACTGACATATGAAACACGGCTAAACACTCACGTATATACGTCCGGTGGCGGCACCGACTAGTTTCGAGCCCATCGGGGGCTCTTCATCAGGATGAGTGGTACTGGTATTATTTCGTAGTCGCTCACTGAGTGTTTAGCCGTGTTTTATATATCAGTTTAGTATAATGTCTCACGAAAGTTTGAGTAATCTGTTAAGCCGTTTCCGAGATATCTTTAAAGAAACATTCACCCATCATTTAAACATTCGAATTTATAACATTAGTAATTTGAATGTAGGCAATTCATGTTATTGCCACACATTATATGGAAACTTTCTTGCAATTGCGTATATTGTGTAACTATATTGGTATGGAATATATCATTACTGTTTTTTCTATAGAATAACAAAATTTATAAGTTTAAACTTTTTAATGTAATTTGATAATAGGTTTTTATGTGAATAAACTTTTAATTACTTATGTTACTTTTTGGAAACATTCTATATGAAATCTTTCTTACCCTTTTTCTTATAAGGAAAGGATGGGAAGTGGAAGTGGACTTTTCGGATGAATGGAAAGAGAAAATATTTTCTTTCTGTGCATCCTCTCCTCCGTCGATTAAAGGTAGGCAACGTATATGCAATTGCGTATGTCTATGGGCAACGGTCAATTTGCTATTTCAGCGATTACAGATGGCTCGCTCGTTTGCCACCTTATGATATATAACAACAATGTTTCAAATGTTGTATGTATATTTTAAGCTATTAAAAATATTATTACTAAGCAACTCATATCTGTAAAATGAATACAAAGTTAAGTAACAAGTGACAATCATGTTACAGAATAATCCTACATATTTAAAACATCATTTATAAAATGTGTTACAAATAAACATTTTAATTCCAATGTCAAAGTAACATTTAGACATAATTGTGAGCAGAGAAACGGCACACGGGTTCGTAATCCGGAGGGTTGTTACGATCCCTAGTATTAGGCCTCTAACTAAGGATGGATTAGGCAAATACGTTATACTAGCCTCAATTTCTGACCGTCGAATTGGACTGGAGATCATAAAGTCTTATTACACCAATGAAATAGATAACTGCTTTCTTATATATAAAGATAAATAAATCTTATTAAAATACATAACTTGCAAAGGTTTAAATAGAAACAATTGAAACACGATAATCAAAACTCAAAATCGATAACACGATAGTTAAAAAAAATAAAATGTGAGCGTCGATTGTTCAGGGGTTAAGCACTTGACTACAATCTGCAAGTCGTATGTTCGAATAACGCCATGTTTTTTATTTTGAATTTACATAGGTATTATATATTTATCTGACGTTTTTGAGATGAAGGAACACATCGTGATGCACATATCAGTTATGATAAGATAACAAAGATATCTGTGATGTCAACTCCACCCTACCTCCCCTCATTCGGTAGCTGATGATGAAATATAATAATGGTGTTTGATCGTAATAACTATTTTCAACAGACGGAAAGCACGTGAAAGAAAATGTAACATTTAGAATCTAATAAAGTTTATTGGAGTAGCAATTCGTACCAGACACGAGGTAATCGGTAATCGGATTGAAGGTAAGATTAGTCATCTTTACTGATTAATCTCCATAACAAAACAATAAAAGCTATTGTTAAGTTTTCAAAAAATATATATGCTATTATAATTTTAAGCTGAATAAGTTATCGGTCTATGTAAGGCTTGTGGTAATGTAAACCGAGCTGCAAACTTACAAGTTTTCCCAAGTAAAGGTTTTAGTTACAAGGGTGAAGAACATCTACATTTATGTAGCATATATATTTAAGTAAAACGCACCTAAAAAGTTTATAATTCTACTTTAAAATCTTTAATATAACTAAAAGAGCAATTTTTATAGACATCCTGTATCCTATCTCCTTTTTGTAATCTTATACTGACTTATATCCACCTTGAAGACATGAATTAGGAATGGAAAGAAATAGTTTAGGCATTTACTGGTTTTTCTCGCCTTGCGACAGAGAAAGGCATGATTGCAAACACGAAATTTTACTATATAAATGCGGTGTATCGGTTGATCGGCCCAATGGGATACCACATAAATGACGCGTCTCGTAAGTTACAATTTTTACGTCGTCTGTGATTATTTCTGCGATTTTTGAAACTTCAAAATACTCATCAATATCAATAGCATAATAAAACGGCTACTTCGCTATTTCAGCGATTTCAGGTGGCCGCTCGCTCGTTTGCCAACTTTTGATATAAAAAAAAAAACGAAGGGTAAACGGGGGATAGAAATTTTTTTGATCATAATAAGATTGATACCAAATAATATGTGTTAAAATAATTGAAAGAACCAAAAAATATTACCAGTCTTCAGATTTTGGAACAAACAATACTTATATCTAACTAATCTCGCTGTTGGCCATTTTTTTTATTCCATAAGGTGGCAAACGAGCGAGCAGCCACCTGAAATCGCCGAAATAGCGAAGTGACCGTTGCCCATAGACATACGCAATTTCATATGTGTTGCCTGCCTTTAATCGACGGAGGAGAGGATGCACAGAAAGCAAATATTTTCCTTTTCCATGCATCCTCTCATCCAGAAAATTCACTTCTACTTCCCTTCCTTTCCTTAAGAAAAAGGGGTGGGAAGGGAAAGAGGACTAAGTTAGGCCTCAGGGATGCACACTCATCAGACGAAACGCGGAATTGCTTCCACTTCACGCCTGTCTTCTGTGTGGTCGTGGTATTTCACCGGGCGAGCCGGGTCAATTCGTGCGAAGATGTTAAAGCGGGCTCTACCACTGTTAAAGTGCCATAGCCATAGCCTGGAAGAACACATTAGTTACTTACAACTTAAGTCTGCCGGGTGACAGCTTTTGTAAAAAATAATAATGGATAATAACTGCACTTCGTATCTATATGAAGAGTCGATTTAGAGCTATAACTCGTTTATAGTCAGGAGAATAACAATGTTACGATGCTTTTACGTTACGATGAGCCAGTTATATCCACGAGCGAACAAAGGTAATTAATTAAGATTATTGGTAAGAACATGAAAGATGTCGTAAAGGTTTTATTAACATAATTCTCGTTGCAAATATCTCAAACTTAAAAGCTTAACAAAGGAATGAGACTATTAATATGTTTAATAAAATTAACATTAAGTAACATTTCATTTTTTTATTACACAAATATATCTTTCTTAGTTAAGAGCTAAATGTAATAAATGAACAGTCCTTTTCAATTATAAAATTTGAAAGGTAAAGGTATCATGGTTGTCTCAAAATGTCGCTATAATAATAAAAAAAACAAACACAGTAACATATTCACTCAAAATGAGAATAAAATTTATAAAAGCGACAACATGGAGGTTTTGACAAACATATCGCCATTTATATTTAATAAATTATTAATATTACAAAGATATTGTTAAACTATATTATAACAGTAAAGACAAACATACCATTCTCTTATACATATCTCGTCAGTACTTCAGTGAAGGTCCACAAAAAACACAAAACTCAACTTTTATTTTATATCAAAATTAAATGTAAAACAATATGTAAATTACACCACGTTTACTTACTAATAACTTTACATTAACGTTGGGAAAAAAAAGTTCTTTTACCGAAAGTGCGAAGGCTCGCAGCAAAGAAAGCGTGCGTACCCGACGACGGTCGCCGCTGAATGGAGCACCTGTTGGCGGAGCCTCACTCACACAGCCCCCCCGGTGCAGTGTTATATATTAATTAAAGTTCCATCGGACATTACAGCTTTCATATTTCTTATCAATGTTTCGTATTTAATACGCGTAAATAAGTCGCGATCGCTTCGTCCATTTAAAAGATTTTTTTTCAGATATCTTTAATAGCATATGAAAATATTATAAATGCGAATGTTTATCTCCGGAACGGCTTAACGGATCTTGATGACATTTGGCACAAATGTAGAACATAGTGTGGAAGAACACATAGACTAATTTATTTTTATTTTTTTAAATCCGCGCGGACGGAGTCGCGAGCAACAGCTAGTATAAGTATATTTTATGAAAAACAAATGTATATCGTTTTATATATATTTAAATATGTTCTTTAATTGTGGCTTAAAATGTATGGACATTTTTTGCAGGATTGTGGATCCATTAGAAAAGCTTTAAGACTCAAAGAGTCAATACATGTGTAGTATAAAAAACATTCCCTGTTTCTGGCGAATGTATTTTCAGATCAGAAGAATAATTTAACTGACGTTATTTACGATTCCTTTTTACTCCAAATCTACTCGACTTCCTCCTTAAAATACTTGTACCTTGCTACCTAATAATGAATTATTTTTCTCATGTACAGCATAACTATAAAAGACTGTTAATTGATTAAGAATCAAACTCAAGATTAGATTAAATTAGAACAATTCAAAAATTAAAAATAAAAAACAATTTTATGTCCACACAGAAAGCTTTTGTGACCGTCTTTTGTTTATTCATCCAAAATATAAAGTTCAAAGTCCTTGATACGATAGACTGTCAAATAATATCCTAAAATAGTTTGGTAAAAGACGAAAATAAAGCCAATGACGCAAACAAAACCCTCGAGGCACTAATTACCGTAAGAAAGTTGATTGAAAACATTTAACGCAAATTAGAGTGGGCTATTTCTTGCCTTGTACCCAACTTTTCGCTGTAATTACTACAATTTATTTATTTTAGTAACAAAGTAACTGAAAAAAAGAAAACCAAACGGTCCACTTAGTCGAAAATTAATCTTTATTGCCTCCATTATACGGGATATTTATGATAGCATTATGACTCTAACTGAACTTCGAGGGGTTCCTAGAGTATCCACGTTAGGGTGACTGGGGTTTGGTTGATTTCACACATCTTTTTGAACTTCGTATATCTACGGTGAAGGACAGTATCGTAATATCTTACGATACTGTCCTTCACCGTAAGAACGTCGAATAAATTTATGTCAACATCAGCTTTCTCCACGTCCCCACCCAAGGGGCTCGGAGCCGCCCTACGGTGGGGGTGACTAGGCCATAGTCAACCACGCTGGTCATGTGCGAGTTGGTTGACTTCACACATATCTTTGTATTTCTTCGCAGTATATATTTTTAGACATTTATTAATTACAATCCTTTGGCGCGAATGACGTGCTTTCCTTACAAAGTCCAATGTCAGAATGAATGTTTTGAGGGAACACGAACGTCGATATTTTAGTAAGGCTAGTGTTGAGTCAATACACTAGCTTATTTCCGGATTTTCTTACCAACAGTATACATGTTATTATATATTGTTATTATATATTATACAAGCATGTAGGATACATCGTCAATAAATGTGTATATAACTTTCTAAAAACGTAATACACAATGGTAAATAGCGGGGATTGAATCTAGATCTATAGAAAATTATGTTTCCGTATGGTCAAAAAGAATTCCGTATGGAAAAAAAAGAGTGTCGATGTCCAGCGGTTAAGCCCTTGACTTATAATCTGCAGGTCTTGGGTTCGAATCCCGCCATGTACCAATGTGATTTTCGATATTTGATTTACACATATACATTTAACAGACGTTCCTACAAGAAATTCAAAGATATATGTGAAGTCAACAAACATGCACTGGACCAGCGTGATTGACTATGGCCTAGTCACCCCTAACTTAGGGTAGGATCCGATCTCCTCGGTGGGGACGTATAGTGAGCTGATTGAATAGTCAAAAACTTTACAACTGTGCCAGCGATGCTCTGACAGTATTTCGTAAGTTTATTACTTTTTATAAAGTTCTTCCCATTTTGTATATAAAGGTTTTATCCGTATCGTTTTTTTGCCTGTCTACCAGGAGGGTCATGTCTCTTAAAGGTATGTCCATTATATTGTGTCCTGAAGTCTAAACGACTTGACCGATTTTATGAAGTGCCATTCGTTAAGTATTCTTCTAAGGTGTGTCATTTTTTTTTTTTATTTTAAGCTACTTGTTTCGGATGTGCTGGTTAATAATATCAGGTGAACGCTTGGTTCTTTCCTTTTTACTAAGCTCTAGGCTTATGTTAGATAATTCATTGACGATTAAATAAATTGACTACGATTAACACATAAAATAGTATGTAAAAACCACTCTTAAAACCACGTTTGGGATTAATACGCCTGCATCAATATTCAATCGACAATCAGAATTGTTTCCTTTGTAAGCAAGCCTATATCTATTACCAAAATTATAAATTTATTTTAGATACAGTCTTAAGCAATGTGTCTAAGCTACATAGTGAATTGGTTATAGTGCCAATAGCCCAACAGTTAAGAGTACAGAGATCACGTGGTCGTTGGTTCGAATTTCGCTATACGAGAATTACCGTGAATCCTAGCACACTATGGGCTTAGTGGAAATTTTAATAAATTTAAAGTAATTTATACAAATTACGAAATTTCGATTTCATTAATAAAATTGTAACCGTAGACAGTTTAACCGCAGACAGCAACAATGAATATAGCTTGTCATGTATTCTCTACGTAGATTTATTACGTAAAATGTAAAAAAAAACGTGCGTTCACGATAAATCTGCATGTTAAAGTTGCGACGGTAAAAATTAATAGCCTTCACGTATTTTTGTACATGGAAAATTCAACAGTCGCCATCTATCTTCTTATCTGTGAAACAAGCATACGCAAATGAATTTAAACAAAGCAAATTCTATCTAAAATTATTACCAAAAAGACTGATAAAAGTGACATGCACCAAAATATTGGCGTACAGCTATTGTTTTTCGTTTTAACAAGAATTAGTAACGATAGGGTCTTTATTTCACATTCAATATTACAACCATCTTGTACTCTCTTTTGGTTTCCATTGACAAAACTCTTGAGCAAAATATGGAAGATATTAAAACATTTTTACAGATCTTCCAGTTATTAAAAATCATGGGCAAGTTGGACTAACTGTGAGTTTCTGACAACTTATTTCCGTTTAAAACATACTGTTATCTTTTTTTATGAAAGATAATGACAGGTATACGATATCATACAGATATTTTTGTCTCAGAAACCAATGGTAAGTTACAAATAGCGACAACATTTCGACCTGTTTTTCTTGGTTTTCTGGTTTAGTAGTTTTTAAATTCATCCCGTATCTTAATAATATTATAAATAGGAATATTCGGATGGCTAGATGGATGTTCGTTTGAATGTATCACCAGAACGGTTGCATGAATCTCGCTGAATTTGGCATAAATGTAGAATATAGTCTGGAAGAACACATAGGCTGCATATGAAGTTTTTTTTTTATTCCATGCGGACGGATTCGCGGGCGACAGCTAGTATGTTATATTGTGACACGTGACTCCTATTAGATAAGATTTATATTGTTTCTAATATTAACTGAAACCACCTACAGTGTCACTGTATCAATATATTTGCGGAAACATTGCCGACTTACGTATATTGAAAATTCAAAGAACGTTGCGTAGGCGATTTCAATATTGTGAAGCAAAGATCCGGAAGATATATTTCTTGTGAAATTCTAAACCGAACAGTTAAGATTTTATTGCAAAGATTACTTTTAAATTTAAATGCTTGATCTAATATTGATAAACATAACTCGAATAGTAAAATTGTTATTTCAAAAATAAAGTACACAGTTTGTAGAAATACTTAAAGATATGTTTGTTTTTTGCTTATTCTTAAATAAATATGTAATTCTATTTAATAAATGAAAACGTTTGATTTACCAAACTTTATTTCCTTGTTTATAAACTAGATTAGACTTCAAACTTTAAAGATCAACAACACGAAAGTATTCTTCCGACGTTGAAAACTTTGTTCCACTTCGGAACTTTTTTCTAATTATCACTGTTTCTCAAACTTTAACAGCTTAGTTATGAAGCGTTATTACTTTATTTAAATAACACGTTACACTGATCTCTATAGATATAACTCTGGATAGGTTGCTTTTGAAAAAATATGTTTTTTGAAGTTACTGTTGGCTAATGATATCTCTTTCAAAAAATCAAATAGGCACAAAATATCACTGCGTATAGCCTGTCCAGTAGATTATATTATAATTGTCAGTAACAATTAAGAATAGAACTTCGCGCCTCATTTGTTTTATTTTTTTATTAAAGTAGAATCCACCAATTGTCTTTTGACGTAGCATTTATGTTATATTGTCGAACCCGTCATTCTCTTTGTAAATAATAGAGATAACAATAGTGTTCTTTAACATTAGAAAAGACAATTGAAATGCGATATCGAAGAAATTGTGAATAAATCAATTGTTCGGTACTTTACCATACACGTGTTACTTGCGGATTTTCAACGCCCACGTCTGTAGATAATGAAACGGCTGCGTAGGACTGGATTACTTCTAACTCAAATCAAAAATGTACGCTTTGAAAAATAAAACTGAAAACTGTTGACATCCACGTGTCCAATTTAATGCAATTGTGCTTCTTTCCTTATTTTCTTTTCTGCAGATAGTATAAACGGATTGTGTTTTTTTACAGTACAATACAATATTTATTGGTAATTTTTAAATTACAGGTCAAAGAACGATTTACAAAAAAAGAAAAAAACTCCACTGAAAAAATTCTTGAATTTTTTTTTATAACAGAAGGGGGCAAACGAGCAGCGGGAACACCGAGATGTTCAACGACTCCCATGGACATCAGCAATACCAGAGGAACCGCAAATGCGTTGCCGGCCTTTGAAATAGTAATAAGCTCGCTTCTTGAAGGACCCTAAGTGGTAGCGGTTTGGAAATACCGCCGAGGACAGTCCATTCCACAACGCTGCGGCGCGAGGCAGGAAGTTTCGCGCAAACCACACGGTTGTGGATTACCAGCCATCGAGATGGTGTGGATTTTTGAATGATGTGATGCTGGGTGCCGCTGTGACGTGATCCGGCAGCCGATTGTAGACTGCAGGCCTCACGACGTTCGTCGACTTCTCCGTCCTGGCTAATCGGTGTGCCACCGGAGCCAGCTTGTCTGTGCCGCTGATGTTATGTATCTTTAGAAGTTGTTTAGATTTTAAACTTAATAATTTTTTGTGTAAATCGAGCAATGTATTCATGAGGTTTTTTAGGTCAAATAATTTAAATTTGGTTGTATAAAAATAACAAAAGCATATAATTATAACTGCTAAATTATTTAACGAACAGAATTCATGTACTTTATTTCAACAGCAAAGGATAAACGTTATTTGATGCCACTTAAGTTTAAAATACACAGTAACATTTGAATTAAATTGTTACTTTTAACGCGTCCTTGAATTCTACGATCTCAAGATTCCGTCTAATTTTGGAACAAACTCTATCTACTTATACCATTATTTAACTTACAGTCAATGTATTCACGTGGTGAAGTTACAAAAATAACAATATTCTTAAATCTTACAACTTCCTTATAATTGCGAGGAAAATTATTGACTAATATTGTCATGCTCAGTGTTATGATAGAAGTACTGGTATCTTCGTCTCCGTCTTAAACAATTACGTTTATTTTTTTTATACTAAACGTAAAATGAAGTGCGACAAGAAATTAATTGAGTTCGAAACACCCAAATACCACAAAGACCATAGAGGATTAATTTTGTTAACAAAGGGTAAAATGGATGTTATTTGGAAGTGGTTTAAACCGCAAATTACTTATTGAAATAAATTGAACTAGCCCTAAAGTCCCCTACTTAAATTTATTATGATAAATATAATTGTTCAATTGTTCAATTCCTGGACTATATAGATAAATTATTACTAGTTTTATTTGTCTATCATTTAAGGGTAGAATACGAATAATATGGCATTTAACTCATCAAATTTAGTTAAGCTGTTTAACCCGTAATTAAATGGTGTCCAGTGTGACGAACAAGTTTAGAGAAAATTACGTATGACTTTACTAAAAAAAACTGTTTTTGTGCTACAAAAATATTTCTTCCAATTAAGGGTTAAGCTGTTCGAACTCCGTATATTTTCCCCGATATATTCGTGGTAAGAATCGCGTTTTTACGAAAAGTATATTAGTAAAAACTAAGAAATTTCAAAGTAATATTAACATATTCATTGAAAAATTACCATCAGATGATTGGACAATAATACAGCCACTGGAATAGACTGGAATAGACTCGTGTTCATTTGTTTTTCCTGAACAAAACAGTTGTAATGATCACATTCAGTTGTGTAATCTATACTCATATTATAAAGCGAAAGAGTTTGTTTGTTTGTTTAAACTCGCTATCTCAGGAAATACTGGTCCGTTTTGAAAAAATCTTTTTTTGTTGGATAGTCCATTAATAGAGGAAGGCTTTAGGCTATATAACATTACGCTGCGACTAATACGAGCGAAGCGTCAGTGAGAAGTGTTGCAAAAACGGGGAAAATTATTCACATTTGAGGACTTTCGCTGCGTGCAGAAACGGTTTAAGTTACTAAAAAAATATTTTTAAAAGAATAATTCCTTTTTAATACGTCTATAGTATATATAATAGGCTGTATAATGTTTAGATGAATGCATGGATAGATGGATGTTTGAAGGTATCTCTAGAGCGACTTAACGGATCTCGATGAAATTTGGCATACATATAGAACATAGTCTAGAAAAACACATAGGCTGTAATTTTTTTTAATTCCGTGCGGACGGAGTCGCTGGCGATCGCTAGTTTAACATAAACAAAGCATTACAAGTCATTCACTAGAGAGTATTTAAATCAACCATGTTCAAATATCATTCATCATGGTTGGATAACAAAAGTGCTTTACATACGTTATTAAGTAGAACCACGAATGCACAGTGTACTCAGCTTTTAGTTGCATAAAGTGGGAAACAATACTAGTCGTTAGACATCGTAATAGTCGGAAATTACACTAGCACTGATTTATTACAGAGCGCCGCCCGTCGGAGTCCGTACAATACATTCGACCTCGATATATACCGACTAATCTTTTTACTAGAAATCGAGGCTAAAACGTGGATCTCATATCGAAGAAGCATGAAAAGAATTGACATTTATATTGTTGTTATGTAAATGTAACTTCATTTTTCATTTAAAAATTAGTTGTTTAATTTAAATGTAATAATGCACTTTTAAATGTATCATCATCAGATCACAATGTGACTTAGAGCCTACTAATGTCAGGGGTGACTATGCCATAGTCAACCAATGCTAGTCCAGTGCAGGTTGGTTGACTTTACACACATCTTTGAATTTATTTGGATTTCTGTGCATCACGATGTTATCCTTCACTGTTATAATGTCGGATAAAGGTACTTTTTATTACTTTACAGTTAAATGCTTTTCAAGTTATAATGCAAAAGTACTTACTTATGAAAATGTTCACTTTTTAAGTTATTATGAATTAATGCGTATTACACAGAATTTAACGTTTTTTTTTGTTAATATTATTAATAAAAAGAAATATTTGGATTTTCATAATAAGCGTTGAAAGTTCTTTCTTACAATTCCTATAGTTGGGTTTGTGCATCTATAAAAATGTATTCGAGTATTACACTTTAACGACAATAAAAAGCTTTCAAAGTAATGAAGCCTCTACAGATTGTAAAAGGATTGAGGTCATTCATTGAATCATTCTAAAAAGTTACAAATACTTGGTATATCACGATGATGGGAATAAAATCTATTGACAATAATATTTTATGTATAAAACAAAATGCACTGTTATATTATAAGTTACTTCTCACGTCAACGTTAAATATAATTTAATTATTTTTATATTCATTATTAAACGTAATCATTAAAAAGAATAGTGTGATCGAGGCCTAATTTTAATCCAATTTTCTTATAAGGATATAATGGAAAGAGAAGTGGATTTGAAGAGACGTATAGGAATTTGAAATATCCTTTTTTGTGCGTCCCCTCCACTGTCGACTTAAGGTAGGCAATCTGGAATTGTAGATTTGAATAGGCAGCATTAAGTTTGCTATTTTGGCGAATACTGTTGGCCACTTACTCGTTTGTCGCCTTAAGATATGTAAAAAAAACACAGACTAAATACTCAAGTTAGAATAGACTTGTTTATCTATCAGGTCTACTCTAACTTGAGAGTCTGCATCCAGTTAAGTTAGTTAGTAGTTTAGATGAAAAGAGCCAAGGAGGTTGTTACAATGTCTTAATGGCAGGAAATTGCTTGGCCTGATTAATTTAGGAGCGTCAATATAGGTTAAAGATAAACTGAGGTGTGCCGACAGCATACAGACTTTACGATGTCATAGATGTTTCAAACAGTTTGCAAAGTGCTTCGATAATTGCTCAGAGTTAAACCATTTGATCTATAAATAAGATTTTAAAAGGTAGCATATTGTTTTTAAAGATGTTATGGGAAATTTAATAATTAAGAAATACATAATTTTAACTATGTTACCAGAAACTTATCGTTTTGATTTTTTTTTTGTTAAAATTAAACTAAGACGGACAAATTGGAGCAATTTTTTTTTTAGTTGTTGTTTTAGTTTGATTAAGGTATAAAAATTATGCTTAAGCTTTTTTGATTAGATAACAATGTAAAAGGAGTTTATAAACATAAAAACTTTTCCTTAAAATTTCTTAAAATTATAAAATTTTAATTAATAAAAATCTTTTAAATCTATCTCTTTCATTTCAATAACAATAATGTTCAGTTCCAATATATTTGTATATTTTCAACCAACCGTTTTACTGAAAAAGTGACAGTGGCAATCAAATTTATTCGTCCTAATCCGAGACGCAAACGTCGGCCTATGTCACCCTGTAAGCCGACGGAAACTGATTTCTGCCGAAATCCTTTTCATTCGAAAGTCGATGGAGAATTTCGTCCAACAATTTTAGTTTCATTTAGTTTTAACATCGACTTTTTTAGTATAAAGGATTTCGTATTTTACTATCTTTATCTATATATTTTTAGACATTATGAGTTAGAATCACTTGGCGCGAATGACGTGCTTTCGTTACAAAGTCCACTGTCAGAATGATTAGTGAGGGACATAAATGTCGGCATTTTAGTAAGGCTAGTGTTGTGCCACTATCACTATCACAGTACATCAGCACGGTGTCGGATTTTTTTCCTAAGAATCATCATCATTATCATCAGCTCACTATACGTCCCCACCGAGGGGCTCGGAGCCTTCCCTAAGTTAGGGGTGACTAGGCCATAGTCATCCACGCTGGCCAAGTGCGGGTTGGTTGACTTCACACATATCTTTGATTTTCTTTTCAGATATGTGCAGGTTGCATCACGATGTCTTCCTTCACCATTGGAACGTCGGATAATAGCGTAAATAATACATATGTAAATCGTAAATCGAAAAACACATTGGTACATGGCGGGATTCGAACCCCGGACCTGCAGATTGCAAGTCAAGTGCTTGACATCTGAGCCACCGACGCTCCACCGCTGCTTCCTAAGAACATTTACATAATATTTAATTCTGCCTTTTATAGCCAATTCGGACATATTTTTAGGAGAATTACCGTCTCCTAAAACTCATAAACTCACACACTTCATGTAGTGTTTTGATAAAATAAATAAGACTTTTCGTCCTTCGTCATGTTACTTCAAGAACATGAATTTTAATAATTTAATTCCAATTATTTATTTTATTAAAAAAGTACATAAAAATTGTAACGAACATCAGTTAAATTTACTAACGAGATATTTTCCTTATAATGCAAGACCATTATTCAATACAAAGTTCAAAGTGAGCCTCAAATAATTAGAGAAATATAACTTCAGACGCATTAAGGTTGGAAATTAGCAAAGTAAAGAGGAAATCTGTTCCAAAATCAATAGATTGTGACATTAAAGAAACGAACATTCGGTCTGTAGATTTCTGTGTCGAAATTTCCTGTTCCCTTTTACTGCGGACTACGAAAATTGCTTATCTTGCAATTACTTAAGGACCTTCATTAAATTCTCAACAATGATAATAGAAACATTTAATAGATTTTCAAAGTGAATTAATAGTCTTCAAAATTATTAAATGCGTAATTCTATTTGGTCTTAAATAGTGTAAAGAATATTTGACAATACGTTTTTTATTGAATCAAAAAATTAAAATCCAAACTTTTACGAACGCCAATTTATACAAATATAGAAGTTAAAACCAGGAGTAACTCTGAAGGTGTTTTTGTAGAATAGTAGAATTTTAACTATAAAAGTGTTAAGTCTAAGCTAAGCTTGCAAAAAGGTGTGGTACTGTTTGCTTCCTACATCAGTATTTAACGGCAAATAAACTGGAAGACAGTGCAAAGCTGTTTCATCGTCTTATTAAACGGAAATTGTTTGGCCTGATTTACTTAGCAACGTCTGTAGTTAGAGGCAAAGCTCACGATAAAGCTCGACAATGAAGCTTTCAGACAAAAGCATTGAAGATTAAGATAATAAAGGCCAAGGGCAAATTATGCGCTCGGAACAATGTCCTGTCAGACAAGATGTAAAATATTCAGTCCGGGATATATTCGCTGTATAATATTTGTGATTTCAATCATAATTAATGCATTATTATATAATAGCTTAAGATAGTAGAGAAATATCAATCGTAAGATCCTATTCTTACTAATATTGTAAACGCAAATTTCCAGATGGATGGATGGATGTTTGTTTGAAGGTATCTTAGGAGCGGCTCAACGGACCTTGATGAAATTTGGCACAGATGTAGAACATACTTTGGAAGAACACATAGTGTTCCGCGTGGACGGAGTTGCCGGTGACAGTTAGTTTTAAATGAATTACGCATACTCATTTATAATTAGTATTTGTGAAAATTCTTGATGCTTTATATGAGATATGAAAAAAGTAATATCGTTTCGATATTAAAATACCGTTTCGCATCTTGAACGTTTAAAATCGAACTCTACATTTCAATGATTTAAGACTTGTTATGAGAAATACAATTCAATTTCCGTTATTTTATATCCCAGCATTGTTTTCGCTGGCATAAAATATCATCTGCAATAAAAATTATTTAAAGCCTCGGCAGTAGTGAAATGTACATTTACATCTGTAGATTTAACGAGGCAAATGCTTGTTGAATTAGAATACGCCTCACTTGAGGTAAGAGCTCGGCTGCAACTAAACCTAGTTTTTTACTACAACTAACTATTTGTTACTTCCGTGATACAAATTTACATTGTATTATGTATGAATTTATTTATTTAGCCTTTTTATTGCATGTGGACCCCTTTCTGAGTAAAGGCCTTTCCAAACTTTTCCACCGGTATTTTTTTTCCTTTTTGATGATTCTCTTCCCAAGTCTTGTACTATATCGTCTTCCCAACACTGTTTTGGTCTGCTGACTTTTCTTGCACCTGATGGACCTTTCCATTTGGTGGTTTCTTCTGTCCACCGTATACTAAAGAACATTATGCAGGTTGATGTTTTTTTTTCCAAGATATTAATATGCTAGAGTATTTTTTACTCGTTTTGTTTTTCTATTTGTGAAAATGTTGTGTTAGGAATAGTGCAGATGATCTGACATAAGAGTAGTTTCCCCAACACTAAAATATTTCGTCTCGCTGACTCATAGTATAAAAATCGATAACAATATAGTGCGACAAACTTATGTGGCCGGGTAAGAGAGGCATAGTTACAGCAATTATTTCTGGCAGAATATTTATATCTATAACCTAGTCAAGCATTGAAAAATATACGTTTTTGATTAGGTGTGGGGCGCTAGTCATTATTAGCTCACTATTTGTCGCCACTGAGCGGCACAGAGCCTACCCTAAATCAGGGGTGACTAGGTCATAGTCAACCACGCTGGACCACTGAGGGTTGGTTGACTTCTAACATGCCTTTAAATTGTTCAGATATGTGTAGGTTGCGCCGTAAGAACGTCGGAAAAATGTACATATGAGAATCGAAAAACTGGCACATGGTGGGATTTGAACCGAGAACCTGCAGATTGCTTGTCAATGGAGGCGCTAGTGAGCTATTGTAATTTAGTTTAATTTATGCCCACCGGGTCAAGTAAGATTGTCGGACTATACACGAATGAATCCAATACTCAGTTCACAAGCAATTCTATTAGGTTAAGGAACACTAGCGGAGACGATCTTTCTTTATTTAGGAAGGAAAATATTTTCCATTCAAAGGCTTATTCGATTTCAACTATGATTGCTTTTAAGTATCTTTGAAATGGAATTCTTTTATTCCGTATTGAGTTGATAAAGTAATTGAAAAATAACAACGGCTGTTACGATTCTGTTTTCAGAAAATTATCTCTGTTACTTTCCGTGTGTAGAGTTAGGTTTATGGTATTGCGCTACAGCGATAATCGTTCCAAGGTTTTGGATAAACGATAAATTCGGTATATGTAACAATAGCGTGTTCTACACTATACAATAGGTAGGGGCACAGAAGTAACCAAAATTTGGTTTATATTTAATTAAGCCAGTATTGTCATACGATTTTTGTAAAGAAAAGTAGAGTTCGTTCAGATCTAGTTGTAAGAAACAACTAACTCTCACTAACCTGTATACATGGACAGGTTATAAACGGTAGCATTTTGTGCCAATTTGAATGTCGCCATTTTGTCGCTGACGACTAAGCGCTGAAGACTAATAGCGGTGGTGAGGATTAGAACTAATAAGCAAAAGCTGACATTTCCGAGCAATGACCTATCCATTTATAGAGATCACTGACTAAAGCGACATGAGAAATGTTATTGCGATCCTGGTACAGTGCGTGCGGCGTATGTTACTGTTTCACTCACGCAACGGCATCTTGTCACGCAAAAACCGATATCAAATTACCTACTCATAGTAACTTATTTAAGCTAAAGTTATCACCGTCCAAGTTGGGAAGTGAGCAAAGAAAAAAAAGAAGAAAATGCTATTAATTTAAATTTTTCCTACACTAGATCTTTTTACTTTTAGGTATTAAAATTTTCAGATAAAAATAATACAGATTCATATCTCAAGTTTCGGTACGTGGTCGTACAATATCGATTTATCGAGTCTAAGCCTCATAGTGATGTTTCGTGACTCGAATGTACAACTAGTAAGTAACGATTCGAAAATTGCACCGCAATTTCCTATGATATATCCTCGCACATTGAGTCGAGTTACGTGATATCTGCGGTCAGTTTACAATGCAAGATCAAGTAGCTTGGTTAATTAATACTCATGAAGATAATAAATAAACGTAATGTAATTAAATTAAAAAGTATGTTATGTTGTATTATTATGTTCATTATCTTTGCTAAATTTTAATAAGATTTCTTGAGCCATTGTGGACTTATCGAGTTAATAGGTGAAACAAACATATCCCACATGAATTGTCCCCATTCTCGGAATCATAAGTAGCCTATGTTCTTCCAGACAATATGGTCTCTATATGTATATGCTAAATTTCCTAGAGATTCGATGACTTCTGAAGATACCTTCTAACAAACATTCATCCATCCGTTTAAACATTAGCTTTAATAATTTTTATAAAGTAATGTAGATACTTTAAGATTTCTCGTGTGATTCAAGGTGAATTCTCTTCAAATAAATTGTTGGTGGTCTTTTGATATTTTAGTATTTATATTTACTAGTGTTCATTTCTTCTGCGGTTTTGATGTCATTATTAATTTCATAAGAAGCCATTAATTTCTGTACAGATATCAGGTTCATAAAACGTTTCACTTTCTTTTTGTGATCTAATTTGATTTATTCCATTCTTTCTCACAATTCTTTTGTAAGATGAATGAATTACTTGATACGGTTTCATCAAATAATATCTTTGTGTCAAAATGTAACGAAATATTTAATATACGAGAGGAAATCAGAATAAATCAAAGTATCTTATATATATATATTTCCAACCACCAATATATATGAATGAAGTAATATTTCAGATTAAAGATAACGTCATTGTTATTCGAGATAATATTAGTTAATCATAATTGTATTGTTCTTTTCATCTTACTTTCTTTTCTTTCGTTACTTACGTCTCTTTCTTTCTGATTTCCCTAATTCAACTGTTTAATTGGACTGCTAAAAATCCTGTTTTACTCCAAAATACATTTCAAAATATAGTTAAACATGCGTTATAATGTGATCGAAACTGTTTAAGTTTTTATGGTGAGGCTCTTTTTTTTAACAGAAGGGGGCAAACGAGCAGCGGGAACACCGAGGTGTTCAACGACGCCCATGGACATCAGCAATACCAGAGGAACCGCAGATGCGTTGCCGCCTTTGAGATGACTTTTGACTTTCTAATTAAAAATACAAGAAAACAAAGGTATGCACTACAAATGTGAAAATAAGCTAGTTAATTTTACCTTATCAGGGAGGGTAAAAAAAGTGCTTAACTTTTTGGGAGGATTGTCGAACCAGATTTTAACGAATGAAGAGTCATTCGATTCGTTTTCTTGGTCTGAATGTTGATAGTTTGGATAGTCTTTTTATTGGGCTGTTATTTACAAATTTTATAGTTTTTATTATTTGGATATGTAGAAACTTACACGTTGGTGAACTATCAAACATAAAAGTTTTAAGCTATCTTATATTTACTTTCTACAATCGATAACAAATTTTATTTAAGCTAAAAGCTACAGTTTTATGGCAAAGCTTTTAGTGTCCCCAACGTGTGTTGACGTCATTAACTAGATAAGCTATGATGCAATGTGTTCATGCCTTACTTACTGGGTAAAATAGTTCTTATGTTTTGTGAATTCCAAAATGCTTTGAGGATTTTTAAAAACATAGTCTTATTTTCACGTTTGTAGTGCTACCTTTGTTTTCTTGTATTTTAATTAGGGCGTTCTTTGTGGAATATATCTTGTTTTTTTCTTACTATAGAACATAGTACCATATGTGTTTAATTATATATTTTTTTTAATTTAGGAAGCAACCGAAAGAAAAGGTCTTAAAAAGTTTGTTTCGGTAGTTTTGCTGGGGTAGTAATGTTTTTGGCGGATATGTAAATGAGTTTGTACGTATATATATTTGTATTCCGCGATATGCTGGAAAGGTTAGTTACTTGGGTTTATATTATCATTAGGGTTCTGTACCTCATTGGAAAAAAACGGAACCCTTATAGGATCACTTTGTTGTCCGTCCGTCTGTCAAGACCCTTTTTCTTAAAAACGCGGGAAGGTATCAAGCTGGATTTTTTTTTACAAAATACATTTCTATTTAACTGTGTCAATATAAAGTTTAGGATTTTATAAATGTAATCTTAAAAATGCTATTTTTATCCAAATCCATTTAAATGCGACATTTCTTGACGTGTACAAATGTTAACCAGATTGACACGTTAAAAAGAAGGGAACAAAAGTCCTCCGAATAGAACTGCGTCCTTGATGCTATAATTAATTTACGCGAACTGATGGCGCTTGACAGCTACATCTCTGTCTCACTTCAATCGTGGAATTTCATAGCATTAAAAATCTTGAAAAGGCATGGAATTGAGTACGAATTGATTTTTTCAAATTTCGTAAACTCTTACTTAATAAATAGTGACAAATAATTAGTGTTTAAATTGTACAAACGGGAAGACAAACTAGAAAAAAGTGCACATGTAAAAGAAACCTGTCTTTAAATACTTAGATAGTGCTATGAAAATAAACTTACAGAAATCTATGTTTATACACCTCGAAATCACACAAAAAAAAACATCTTTTCTACTAAAACGACCTTAATATAACAGCATATCCATATCCTAATTCATGCATCTATATAAAACAAAATGGGCTACTCTCTTATATTGAAATCTAAAAAAATATGAAAACTTTGATACAAGATTTCATATATAACTGTCGCCCGCGACTGCGTCCGCACAGAATAAAAAAACGAAATTAGTAGCGTATATATTTTTCCAGGCTATGTTATACTTCTATGCGAAATTTCAGCCGTTCTGAAGATACATTCAAACAAACATCCATCCATCCAAACATACTCATTTATAATATTAGTATATAATAAAAAAAAATTCCAAAGCAATTATTTGATGAGGCAAGCGGCGTATAAAATAAATTGAAACCACAAGAGTTGATTCTTTGTATTCAATGTGCCTCTGTAACCTCGGTGAATCAATGTACGTATAATCAAAATCGTTGTACGCTGATTTACTGTACTAATCAATGATCATAATATTCCTGTTAAAGAACGCAGTACATCTTTTTAACACGCAAAATTGAACTTTAAGTGTAATCAGCTAGTGTATTTATAGAGCCATTAAGGCGAATGTTGTGTTTTGGACTTCCACAGAATTCGTATGTAGCCAAACAAGCGGCCATGTGTTGAACTGGGAATATGTTGGATTAATTTATAAGCTTATTAATTTATTATCAGTTATTTAAATATGAAATTGACTATCGCAAGATTGTTTGGCTTGAAACATGACAGCTTTCTTATCACAATTACACTTGTTTATACATCCTTGGACATGATTGTGTGTAAATCATAACTTATAGCTGTACATCTTTTTATAGCGATAGACGTCGGCACTTAATTATATCTTATTAGAAATTCATTCACTTTGCTAGTATTGAAAAACTACGAAGTCGTTGACTGTCATGTCGCTGACACCGCGTGGGATTGACGTAGGATTAAGGGAAAAAATGCGTCATTGTGCTCGAAAAAAACTTATACATGGCGAATATGCTTTTAAGTGCATTCTATTTTAAATGAGAGTTTGATGCATATCTTATAAACATTAAAAAAACATTAAATGTTAGTCTTCAAAATGGTTCTAATATTTGGGCTAAGCCAGGGATGGTGAGCCAATGGCACACAATATTTGGGACACGATACTTCAAATTCATTATGCACTATAATCTTAGTGTTAAACACTTTCGTACGACCTTGGCGGTCTCCGATACAAGAGACCGCCAAGGTCGCATGTCCTGCGCCGTCTCCTGCCAGTTCATCGCTTGTAGCTCCCGCAGGTCCAGCTCTACGGCGTCACGCCAGCGGTATCTTGGCCGGCCGATGGGTCGGCCCCAAGATACACTGCTTTGGCTTTTCGATATTCCTCCATAGTGTTAAAATAATTCGTTAGCGCATCTTTTTAAACTTCATATACGTATAATTCAAATAATTTGGACTTGAATGACGTCATCCTCATTAAACATTTCTATAGACAAATAGAACGTTCGCTATTCCTGTTGTAGGTGGTTTCAGTGACTTTCAAATAATTTTTATGCAATAACATAAATATACATCATTGCGAAATACAATACTATCATTTTAGTCGGATAAAATATTCAGTACCATAAAATCTAATAAACTTATGGAAACCGAATAATTCAAACGTAACGGTATTTCCCACCTAAAATTGCTTAATTACCTTAAATATTGTAAATTCTTTTTGGTTATCGTTTGCGTAAACATCGACGGATTAAGTAGTCTTCGCATATATTAGGTAGACAAGTCACAAAATTTAAGAATCTTTTTCTATGTTAAAAAGGACTTGATTTTATTAGCTTTGTTGCTTTCATTCAACAGTTAGAAGTCAAAAAAATAAAAATTGTTACTTAAAAATTATCAATATCCAGAAGATTCCGTGATAAATCTTGCTAATATTATAAATTTAATTATTTGGATGGATAGATAGAAGTTTGAAGGTATCTCCGCAACGGTTTAACGGATTTTGATGGAATTTGGCACAGATGTAGAACATTATCTCAAAGAACACATAGATATTAAGCTTTTTTTAATTCCGCGCGTTATACTATAAAATAACAAAAGATGTTCTTACGTATGTATATCGCAAAAGGACTTTCATACGAACCAGTATAACTATTAAAGACAATTGAATTCTGAATTTGTAGTTATTTACATTTTATAGATAAACTAAACCACAAATAAAATACAGGAAATATTTGTGTATTTAATATTTTCCTGTTTCCTTGTTATTCGCTCCCCGCTACTTACTTACGCCACAAAATGAAGCGTCACTTATCTTGGATTAAAATGTCCGCCACTGCGAAGATACTCCGAACGGAAAGTGTACTCGTAGCACGAAACAGTGAAGCGTGCATCTAAATATCGTGAAGTTATTTATTAAATTAATATTAATTAATAGTGTATTACAGTTTAAAAATGAAATGTCCCTGTGTGTTGCCAGGATGTTGTTATATTGTAAGTTATATTGTTCACATTTTTATTACTAATAAATATTGTGTAGAAGTATTAAGGTTATCTCTTGTTTACATTATTATTAAATTAAAATTAAATATAGGTAAATAAGGTTTTCATGGACATTAGATGGGACGGAAGAGATTAGGGATCACTATATCGTGTGGTGTCAATATGGCCAATGTACATTCGCTTAGGACCCGACGGAAACCTCCACTTACTTCTAACGATAAAATATTCATCGTTCCTCTAACCTCATTATTTTCACGTGTGAAGACTAAAATACTTATTTTAAATTTACTTTAAAAGAAAAAATCATAACATAATATAGCTGTTATGTTTATAAATAGTGTAGAGTATCAAGTTCTTATGTTTTTATTTCAAAACTTAAATTGTTTTAATAATTATAAGGTTTCGAACAGTAAACTCTATATAGTTTTCAATATTCCCTCTTTGCTAATAACAATAAACTCGCATGTTGTTTAAGTTGAGAGACTATTCTCTCAACTCAAACTCAGTTTCCATTATCAAAAGAAGTTATTATTGTCGTCCAATACAAAGAAACAACAATGTCAGAGTTTATCGGATAAAGTTTTGTTTCTATGACAACTAAAGTGTTGTATGTAATAAGTTTATAAACAAATTATTTAGGTAATAGGTTAATATATAGTAGGTTGAACTCTACTGCTTTATATTTTAGAGTTTGTAGGTTGTAGAATTTCTTTAATCGTATCTACTAAGCGTTGATTTCTGAGACCAAAATGTCTACATAAATCAATTCGTCATCTCTATTATTATATTTAACAAAACAAAGAGAAACAATTTTTTAAACTAATTTCGCTCTCAGAATTCCGCGGTCATTCATGCTGGAAAATCATACCGTAGGTTATCGTACATATCTTAGTTTTTAAAAAGGAAATCTGATAGATGACAATATTATTATTATTTTAAGGTAATTGAGAAGTGGAAATCTTTAGAAATGCATATAATATGACAGTGACAGTATAAGAAGTACTAAATATTCATATTCCTTATTTAGTTTCATAGTTTTGTTTTTTATGTCAAAAAAAAATTAAACTAATTTATCAATTAACGTTGAATATCTTTTACCTACTATTTATAAACCATTTGAGTTAAGATAAGGAATGTCTTATTCAATATTTTTTATTTGTTTTTTATTTTTATTTGTAACATGTATGTAATTTGTACGCTTTAATATTCTGCTTTATTTTAACATTATTAAAATATTTTCAGTTCAAACTTTCAATTGTTTTTACGAAATAAACGCATGTTTAATTTTTAATTCGTATATATTTCAGCGAGTTTATCAAAGTATAGACGTCGAATGTATAATCTGGCCGTATCTAAATCCCTTATCGAGTCGTAATGATAAAGACACAGTGTAGACAATAAACAGAGAGAATTTTATATTATTTTAAGTTGGTTTAACAGTGGTAGAGCCCGCTTCAACATCTTCGCACGAATCGGCCCGGCTCGCCCGGTGAAATACCACGACCACACAGAAGACAGGCGTGAAGTGGAAGCAATTCCGCGTTTCGTCTAATGAGTGTGTGTCCCGGAGGCTTAATTTAGTCCTCTTTCCCTTCCCATCCTTTTCTTTATAAGGCAAGGATGGGAAGTGAAAGTGGACTTTCCGGCTGAGAGGATGCATGGAAAGGGAAGATATTTTCTTTCTGTGCATCCTCTCCTCCGTCGATTAAAGGCAACGCATATGCAATTGCGTATGTCTATGGGCAACGGTCACTTCGCTATTTCAGTGATTTCAGGTGGCCGCTCGCTCGTTTGCCACCTTTTGATATAAAAAAAAAACATTAACGCAAACTCCTCTTTCTTGTGCTGAAACATATTAAGTATTAAATTATTCAAACTTTCGTGAGACATTATACTAAACTGATATGTAAACACGGCTAAACACTCACGTATATACGTCCGGTGGCGGCACCGACTAGTTTCGAGCCCATCGGGGGCCCTTCATCAGGATGAGTGGCACTGGTATTATTTCGCGGACGCGGCCCGTCGCTCACTCGCCGATGCCGATGGGCCCCCGATGGGCTCGAAACTAGTCGGTGCCGCCACCGGACGTATATACGTGAGTGTTTAGCCGTGTTTATATATCAGTTTCATATTAAGTATATTTAGTATTACTACATAATTAAAACGGAATGTAATTTAAAAATCGGCGAATTAAGGTCATCGTTCATTACCTACCCGGTAGCAACTCGTCGTAAGCACGGTGATCACGCGTGGATGCTGTGGTAACGACATAGTAAGCATTACTCGTTATGTAGGCCTATAAATAATTTAAAACTGCCTTTGAAGTGGAACGACAAAATCATTAAGGTTAATAAGTTAATTGATTTTTAATTTGATTTAAACTGTAATTCAAACATACATCAAATATTACCTAGTTAATATCAGACTATCTTCTTATTTATGTCATCATTCTGATAAAATTAAAAATCTATGGAGAAAAAATTACATTATTTTTTAATTATTGTATAACGCCTTATGAGATGGAAAGACCTTGAAGATGGGTGAGTGCCAAGTCTCAGAAGAAGATGTCATGGACAGAGCGAAGTGGAAGAGACGGATTGGGAAAGCTGACCCCACCACCTTGTGGGATGCAAGCTAGGGAGAGAGAGAGAGAGAGAGATTGTATAACGCCTTATGTATTTAAATTACTAATTGCATTGTTTTTTTAAAGATACACGTATCAGAATTGAAACATCACAATTTTCGTCATTTACTCGAACGGTTACGGTTCGTGATTTCCCCTAACGTAGAGGCTAATTACCTCGTGTGAAAATAACTTAAATGGAACTCATTGCCTTTACTCATAAAGTTGGTTTTTGTTTGATGTGCTATAATTTTTTGTACTATTTTTCAATTTTTTGTTTTCCCCTTTGTCATGTCGGTCATTGCGTTTATCATCACACAGTGTGGGACTGATTTTTGATTAAAATATACATTTAATACTAAGAATGTAGTGTAGTGTTTATCTTAAAGAAAAACGAGTGCAGTCTCTGTAGTTTAATGTGAATTGGTCTATGCAGTCTGCGGAAATTCGTACTTCCATCGCAGAAACAGTTTCGTTTTTGCTCACTCTAACTTATCAGATTAAAGTAGGAGGGCCAAATATGGCGATAACACAACTAAATTTCATAATGGCAGTAGCATTCACACATTCGGACGCAAGGGTAATAATGCAAAAGTGGGACACATAAATTGGTCAGGAACCCAGACGACGTGACGGATAAGGGACGCGTGTGACATTTGTTAATTTTTTTATTGCGTTTTTATTGGACCGGGCAAAGGGGCGTGAGAAGCAATGGTAAATATCTTTTTTTTTTTATAGAATTTTAAGGCTTATCAGTTGTCTTATTTTTATTATTATGTTGTTTAATTGTGATTTGAAATTTTTGCAGTATCACGAAAAAATTATAGATAGTTTTGGTAGAATTAAAATTAGACTGATGCTGTGAGTCATAATCCTAACCATAATTTTTTTTAAAATTTCCTAATCGAAATAAACATAGTGGAACCTATTATCAGTGTTTACAAATTACTGTTTAGACAGTAAAAGTTAAAACCTTTGCTGCTTTTGATCTTATTAGTTACTAACCGAAACATTCAAAGGGCAAACACGATTAGTCCTTTGATAGAATTTAAATTTTTTCAATATTTTTTACACTTTTTATAAAAATTAAGCTGTGACATTCCCTTAATGTGTCTTTCTCTCTCATATCCTTTATTAAACTATAATAATAAATTAACTATGAGCTTGTTACTTACGCAATGCAGTATTTTGGCGATTCTAATCTTTAAAAAAAAATAACCGCTGACACGATCTGTCTATAAACAAAACTAAATCAATATAAAATGTACGTAAATTACGAACGATTATTTTTGTGGTTAAACGAATTCCATTGTGTCTATTCCCTCATAAAGTAATTTGAAAAATAATAACATACATGAAAATTCTGTTGGACAAAGACATGATAATGAATATTGTTATGATGGTAAGATCAATTGAGTTAGATTAATATTTCTTATCGCGATGAATTACAGTCTAGGGAGATCCGTATCTGCTGTAACGTAATTTCATATATTTTATCCATTTATTTCTAGAAGACACGTAACTACGTAAACTTTAATTGTATTATAAAGGTATTTTTGAAGGTACAAATGGAATAAGAAATTCCGCGTTTCGTCTGATGAGTGTGCGTCCCGGATGCCTAATTTAGTCCTCTTTCCCTTCCCACCCTTTTCTTATAAGGAAAGAATGGGAAGTGGAAGTGGACTTTCTGGTTGAGAGGATGCATGGAAAGGGAATATATTTTCTTTCTGTGCATCCTCTCCTCTGTCGATTAAAGGTAGGCAACGCATATGCAATTGCGTATGTCTATGGGCAACGGTCACTTCGCTATGTCAGCAATTTCAGGTGGCCGTTCGCTCGTTTGCCACTTTCTGATATAAAAAAAATAGAAGTAAAAAATACGAAACCACATCATTATTAAGATAAAAATGTTTCATTGTGCTTAAAACTAAAATATCTGTTACCTAAAACTAGTTTTTATATCTATTCTTGAAATACCATGCCCATTGTAAACAACAGGTTAAGAAATACTTTACCGTTAATTCTATGCCTGCTTTTTTCCCGCTGTTTATATTATAAAAAAAACATATTTCTTTTGTAGTGTATAAACTGTATCTACTATTATTATAAGAGCGTCTGTAGCTCACTGGTCAAGCACTTGACATGCAATCTGCAGGTCCTGAGTTCAAATCCTGCCATGTACCAATGTGTTTTTCGATTTCCGATTTACCTATGTACATTTATCAGACATTCTTACGATAAAGGAAAACATCGTGATGCAACTTGCACATATCTGAGAAGTTATTAAAAGATATTTATGAAGTTAACCAACCCGCCTAAGTCAGCCCTAACTTAGGTTAGGTTCCGACCCCTCAATGTGGGACGTATAGTGAGCTGATGATGATGATACTATTATATATTTTCAATTACCTTAAACTTACTTGTCAGTTTAGCACCTTAGAAAATTTAGTCAAACAGAAACAAGTACATTGGCAAACATAAAGTGGGTGCGTTAAGTCAGCTAATGCGTGGGTTGGAGATATCTGCGTAGGAAGTAAACTAAAATACTCCAACAAAGTATGTAAATATACCGAGAGTAAATTAGATTCTATAACTTTTAATAAATTTTAGTTAACTTAATGCAACTTATGAAGCTTTGACTTTGCTTACATTTACGTAATAGAATATTTGTGATTGGCCTGTTAAACTATAAATATAAAAGAAAAATGTCAACCTTAGTATACTACGTATAATTTAATATCTAAGAGATTAAGAGCGTCATTTAATTACGTCATCATCATCGTCAACCTGCCCTTGTCCCTACGAAGGATTGGCACGGTATGTACTACTCCTCCATACATCTCTATCAGCCGTCATATCTGGATTCCTCGCCTTCTAACGCATATCCTCATTCACACAATCTTTATATACTTTCTTTAGTCTTGCTCTACTTTTGTAGCCTTCCACATTCAATCTCATTACTTTTTGCTTATAGAATCATTACATGTCCAATCCACGCTAACCTTTTGCTCCCTTATAAGTTATAACATTACCTAAGAAAACATTATAATTTTAAAAACATAATGTAGAGTAGCTTATTATTTGTTTCATCAAATTTTAAATGGCCCTTTTTCATTGGTTCCTTTTTCTACAAACAAAATTATGTTGAGTCCATTGAATAAACATACTTAACAAATAAATCATAGTACAATGTCATAGCCTTGTATTGATAATAAGCTATCAGTTATATTATCAGTGTCGGAAACATGACTTAATTTGACATACACATAATATGAATAGGATTAACTGTAACAAGCAAATTACATGTTATTTATAATAAAACTCTATGAAAAACATTGAATTGAGTAAGTGATTAGCATTACTGAATCATTCACAAGAATATCCACTTAGTTAAATTTTGTAACAGATTATTTATCAAATCTCATAGATAAATAATTGCACTTTTAATTAAAAGTGTCCTGTAATGTTATGTTTACAACATTTTCGATAGTAAAAAAAATCACAAAAACAATAACAAAAATACAAATTAATTATTTTTTAAATGGCAATAAAATAATATCTAGTTATATTGTCTGTAAATAATAACAATAATGCATTGCCGACCTTTAATAAACAGAGGAAGGGACGCACGAAGAAGGATATTTCCCCTTCCTATGTGTCCGCTTGTCCGATAAATTCATCTCTCCATTCTATCCTTTCTTTACAAGAAAAGCGTTACAGAGGGAAGAGAACCAAAATTAGGACACTCATTAGCCTAAACGCTGAATTGCTTCTACTTCACCCCTGTCTTCTCTGGTTGTAATTTTTCACCAGTCGACGCATTTGTGCAAAAGGTGTTGTTGCAAGCTTAATACTGTTAATACTGGTTTTTATATAATAAACTATCGGTCAAGAACACGAAAGCGACCCACCTGAAGTTGTGGTAACTTATTTTTTGTATAATAACATGCTTGGAATTAAGACCACTTTGAATGAAAATAACAAAACTTCCGTAGTCACAATTTATGGGGAAACCTGTAGCATAACTGACTAGAATTATTCATACAACAATCGTAAAATCCAATGATTACGATTTCTAACAATTGGAATGAGTCAATCGCAATCAAGATACGACGTTGAAGTGTTTACGCATATTCGTTTCTTAAGAAAATGGGCAACACAATAATTTAATCTTTATTAACAATTCCATGCCTAACTTATATTTTATCGTTAATGATATAAGGAGATTTGAGCTGTTGAAAAATATAATCCTAAGAGTTATTACTAACAATAAGTTCTTGTTACTTCTTCTTCTAAATTCTTGCCATTAATGTTAACACAATCTACAACTTTAGTAAGGTAAAGCTATCGCACGCTAATTATAGCAGCGCACTCTTACTAATTTGTTTCTATTTTTGTTACAGAGCAAACTTTTTGGGTCCAAGACAAGTGAATTTGAAAATGATGCATTAGAAATACACAATGAATACAGACGAGAACATGGTGTACCGCCGCTAGTTCTTAATAAAGAAATTAGTAAAGTTAGTCAAAAGTGGGCTGATGAGTTAGCGAAGAAAGATGCAATGGCATACAGTCTGAATAAAAACTACGGAGAAAATGTATACTGTGGATGGTCACCAGATCCAAATGTGAAAATTAAAGCTCGAGACTGTCTTGATAAATGGTATAATGAAATAAATCAATTTTCCTTTGGAAGAGAACCAGAAGTACTCACCTGTGGTCACTTCACACAAATTATATGGAAAGATACAAGAGAATTGGGTATAGGAACTGCTAAAAGTAAATCTGGCAAATTGTACGTTGTCGCAAATTACTTTCCACCAGGAAACTATAGTGGACAATTCGTAAAAAATGTTTTACCTCCTGGAGCGTTGCAATTTAGGTCCAGCTTCAGCAGTGTCAAGTCTTACCATCAACAAAGTAATACGATATCATCATCATCACCAAGCCAAAGGAGCAGCAAAAATTTCACCGAAATCGCAACAGATTTAGTTACTAAATTTAGATCAACATCAATAATTGGTGAAAAATTTGAAGACGAATTCTTAAGAGCACATAATGAATACCGCAGAAAACATGCTGTTCCTCCTCTTGAGCTAAACAAGAAGCTTAGCAAATATGCCGAAGAATGGGCTAAGAAACTCTCGAAACTTGGACGAGTGGAACACAGAGATCAGAATGAATATGGTGAAAACATATTTTATGCATGGTCTTCGGATCCAAATTTCACTGTTTACGGACGAGATCCTGTAGACAAATGGTATAACGAAATAAATTTACATGCGTTTGGTAGGGAACCGATTGATTTGAAATCGGGACACTTTTCACAAGTGATTTGGGAAGATAGTAAGGAACTTGGAGTAGGTGTGGCGAAATCAAAAGAAGGGCAAGTGTATGTTGTTGCTAATTACTACCCACCTGGAAACGTAATGGGTAGTTTTGCAAAAAAAGTCAAACCACCGATTAATTGATCTTACAATTTTTTTTTCATGTTGTACCAAAGACTTTGTAACCATTCCAAAAAGTTATTTCTAGCATTTAAATTACCTCACGAGTATTTTATATTTCCTTTTAAATATTACTATTGTCGTATGAAATATTTATATTGCTTTTTATATAAGATAGATTAATATAAATCTTTTGAAGTTATCTTAGTTTTTTATTTAATTTTACTTGTTTCTTGTCGAAAGGCCAACTAGAATACTCTAAATCGACCTTCAACTAAGTCACAAATGAGTGGACTTACCGCAGCGAAGATATAGATAAAGCATGCACAACTCAAAGGGAATTTGACAATTTTGTAGTAGATGATTCATTTCTACAAGAAAAATACTTTTTAACTCGATTTATGGTTTTTATCATATTCTTTTTAAACAGCCAGATATAATTTTCTGTATTTGGCAGAACATTTTTTTCATTCCTTAGTTATTATCATTAGTGCCAAAAATTTGCATGTGCCAAAATTTTTTGCTTATGATCTCATAATTCTTTGGCTTAGACCTTACATGTGATGATATTTTCTATATATCCTCTCGCAATAACTTTTCTACTATGGAACAATGCTTATTTAATTTATTTTATGGTTGATGTTATAATTTCATGGTATGCCATTTAATTTATTTTTAAAATCACACTCAACTTTGTATTTACTATATGAAATTTATTGCTAAAAATGGAATTTTTTGGTGAATACATGTCATTTTAAATTAATTAAAAAATGTATTTGCGTATATTTTTATCTTATATATTAATGGTAACGATTTTTATACTATTTAATAAAAACAATTGTTTAAGTTCTAATATATTAAAATTATCATGTATGCAAAAATAGATACTGTATAACATCGTTGATTTTTAGGGTTCCGTACCTGAAAGGAAAGGAACCCTTATAGAATCACTTTGTTGCGAATGCAATAAAATTTTATATCATAACATGAAATTATCCGATATTTTTATTAATTACAGAACATAGTTTTGTCGTCTGGTCAATATAAGCTACCGTTTAGAATATTGACTATTCCTCAGGTATGTATATTGTTATGTTAATTTAAAAGTGATAGAAGCCAGCAATAACATCTGTTGCACAAATAGGTCGACTGGTAAAATACCACGACCTAACCAAAGACAGCGGTGAAGTAGAAGTAATTCTGAGTTTCTCCTAATGACGGAGGTCTAATTGTGGGATGTGGATTTGACGGAGAAAGGGACGCATAACATAGGAAAATATTCTCTTTCTTTGCTTCCCCTCTTCCCTAAATTAAAAGTAGGACATGCATCTGCAATTGCTAAAGTTTTCAGACAAAAGTCGCTTTGCTATTTCTTCAAACGACACTGGCCGCTTTCTCGCTTGCCACCATATAATTAAGAAAAAAAACATTATTGTTTTATTTCTTTGCTTTAGATATAATAATAGCTTATCACAGAACATTAACACGATTTTATTATAATCGAATTTGGGCACAGTGTATTAATAAAAGGAATATGTGCCAATATTTTGAAATTTAAAAAAAAAACTTTTTTTTAACACTTTAGCTTTTAAGTCATTTGAGTAAAAACAGTATTGGGGTTCACTTTTTAATTTATAATGAAAAGCTAAACAAAGTTCGAAAGTTTAAGCATAAAGCTTTCCGTGCACCCGAAAGCTTTATTGGTACAATATGGAAATTTCTCTGTTGTTATCTCCTACGCAATAGAAGTTTGTTCAACACAATTTATGCGATTGTTCACAATACATAACTAAATGGAAACTGTGGACCGTTTGATGCATCTTTGAATTACAATATATTTTAATTTCGTTATAATTTACTAGTAAAATGTTGTTAAATTGAGTATTTTTTCATAGAAAGCAACTTGAAGTTTCCCTGACATTTCTTTTACTTAAAATTAATTTAATATTTTTATTATTATGTGGTGTTTTCTACAAAATATATAAATATTATTGTACTTTGCCATATAACTGTCTCGTAGTTATCAAAACTTACTTAAATTGAATTACAAACACAGTCACGTTTATTAGAAGGTATCTCCAGAATGGCTTGATAGATTTCGTTGAGATTTGGCACAAACGTAGAACATAGCATGGAAAAACACATAGGTTAATCAAGTTATTTATACCGCGCGGACGGAGGTGCGGGCGACAGTTAGTAAGTTATAATTATTACGCATATTCAAATGTGCCCATAGATTAAAACCGTACTCAGCATTGTTAACTGTTCGCTAAGAGCGATCTCTAGCGTATATTAATTAACTAAATTCTCTTAACGACTCATATTACACTAACGTCCAAAATATACGAGTACATTATATATATCATACTGACGATTATGAATATGCATCACAGCTACCATACCATATCAAATTACGTCCGTGTAACAGGCTTTTCCGGCGAGTATATAACTTAGTTACATACAGGTGAGAGTCCTGCTACCGACGGACACTTGTTAACTTAATTTAAATTTAGACGTGTGTCACTAAACTTTGTTACTTTGTTAAGCCCAACAATATGATGTGAATACAGATGTAACAGAGACGTGTTTAACCTTCACTAAGAATATACGACTGTGCTAGTTATCGCCTGCGACTCTGTCCGCGCAGAATTAAAAAAAAAACTTAATTAGTAGCTTAAGTTTTCTTCTAGTCTATGTTCTATATCTATGGGAAATTTCAGCGACATTCATGAAGCCGTTATGGAGATACCTTCTAACAAACATCTATCCTTACATCCAAACGCTTACATTTATAATATTATTAAGAAGTAAGATTTTCTGTGTTATATTATATTTAGAAAGTCAATTCGTGTTCGTGTCTTAGAACAGCTGCAAGAATGTCGCTATAGTTTAGCATACATGTAGAGTTCTTCGTTCCGAGTTCTTTTTTAAATCTCGCGTAAACAGAGTCACGGGCGACATCTAGTATAAGTTAATACAGTAGAAATACTTAACAAAATTTTCGTTTACGTTACAGAGACGAATATATGATATGTATGATAATATAATGGAAATCCCGGACGATGTTGAGGACTTGCCCAGAGCGGAGCCCATCATGCCGGGACATACATTACTGAGACCAGCTCTAGGAATGCTCAAGTCTTCAGTAATGTTTCCACAAAAAGATTACAGTAATTTTGTTTATGGTAATATAGACAAGCTGGGAATAACGTAAGTAATACAGCCCTTTTCCACTACGCGAATTACGTACTTTTAAACAAGGGATTTGTTTCTACAGTTTTCATTTTTTTTATATCATAAGGTGGCAAACGAGCGAGCGGCCACCTGAAATCGCTGAAATAGCGAAGTGACCGTTGCCCATAGACATACGCAATTGAATATGCGTTGCCTACTTATAAACGACGGAGGAGAGGATGGACAGAAAGAAAATATCTTCCCTTTTAATGCATCCTCTAATCCGGAAAGTACACTTCCACTTCCCATCCTTTCCTAATAAAGAAGAAGATGGGAAGGAAATGAGGACTAAATTAGGCCTCCGGGACGCACACTCATCAGACGAAACGCGGAATTGTTTCCACTTCACGCCCGTCTTCTGTGTGGTCGTGGTATTTCACCGGGAGAGCCCTGCCAATTCGTGCGAAGATGTTAAAGCGGGCTCTACCACGGTTAAATCATCAGTGGCACGGATAACATTACCAGTAGAAAAGGAGGTATTATGAGAACTAATGCCATACCTATATGTATAAGAAAAAAATTAACATTTAAATAAAAAAAAATTGTGAAAAATTTTCTTTACAGTTACGGAAATACTTATGACCGCGTTCTTTACACTGATGTGAGAAAAACTAACCAGCTATTGGTAATTTTCACTTATAAGTTGCAACTTTTTCGATTTTTGTAAATGTTTAAAGGTTTTAAAATCTTATTTATTTTAGGACGTTGTTAAATCTTTATACACAAATGATAATACGTACAGTGATCGTAGGTAAGTTAACTATAGCTAAATGTATGGATATAATTTCTATGTGTATGTCTGTCTGTCCAGACATACTCATGTAACTTTTTTTTAATTACATATATGTATTTTCAGAAATTCTCAACCGGTCAGTCCAAATTATAAATTTTTCTTTTAAATGCTGCTAAAAAATGGGCGACAGCTTTATAAAAATCATTAATAATGTTTTATTCCAGTACACAATACTGCAAATCCCCATAAAACCTAAAAAAAATCTGTAAGTAATCTGATATTTTTAAACAAAGAACGAGACAACTTAATATTGTATGGTCGATCGTATCGAGATCACACACTTTTCTCTAAAACATCGATTTCTTTTTACAAATTATCAGACCCTAACATAATTTCAGACCTTAACAAAATGCACCGTCATATCTCGTGCTTGAAATCACCTGCAGTCAACACATTTGTCTGGCAAAATGCCACCATTATACCGAGTTGCTACACTGCATACAAAAATTTATCTATCTATATCTAAAAAGAAGAAAATATCTGACTGATATAGTCACAGTATAAACTACTGGCCTAAATTAAAAAAAAAATACAATTTTACAATGTGATTGAGCACTAAAAGAAATTTCAAAATTAAGGGAGAATTTTTTTTTTGAAATAGTCATCGTTAGCCAGAATTATTATACTTAAAGATGTTAACACTATTCAAAATAAATAATTCATTACCCATGGCAAGTTTAAAAAAAATCCCCGCGGACGAGACCGCGGGCACTAGTTAGTTGATTATAAAAGAAAATCAAGTCACGTCAAGTGAGGATTCGTCATGTGAAGAATTTAAACAATGTATACGTTATAAAAAGAAGGGAAAACAAATAAGTTTTGTTATTCTTTATGGTTTTTTTTAATTTAAACTAACAAATCTTTTAATAAATCTACAACTAAATAAGTTTACATGCTTTATTATATTAATAAACTAAAAGTAATGTCTTTAAATTAAACTTTCCAGACGAAAAAGAAATTTCGGAAGAACTGAGGTAAATATGAATTTTAAAGCAACCAAACTAAATCTCACTAATGTATAACAAATCTTCAAGAAAAAAACAATGATTTCTTAAATATTTTGAATTATCAGAATTTCATTACAAATATTTTCACAATTTCACTTTTTTCATTTCCTTTATAAATGTGATTTTTGTTTGAATACTGAATTTCTTCTAAAATACTTTAGATTTCAAGAAATAATCCAAAGATAGGAGTTTTACTGGTTCAGTAAGTATATTATTTTTAACAAGTTTTGATAAATGTAGTGTTTTTTTTTATTGATGGCAATTAGTATTTTTAAATTACTTGCTTACGTCTTAATTAAATGATTTTATTGAGTCGTTTTTTTAAATTTGTAATGCTTGAATTTTTGAACATGCACTTTATTAAATTATTTAAACTTTCGTGAAACATTATAATAAACTGATATAAAAACGGCTAAACGTGGCGGCACCGGACGAATATACGTGAGTGTTTAGCCGTTTTTATATCAGTTTATGCACTTTATTTCATTTATTTCAATTCATCATTTCAAATAGCATTTACTTAGAAATGCATACGTAATGGAATAAGATTTGTCAAGACGTAATTTCCACGGAAAATATTTCACTTGTCGCTGCAGATGGTAATCCAAGTTAGAAAACTTTTAAGCATTTGTAACTTGTAAGTGTATCAAGTTGGGCGTTTGAAATATATTTTATTTCAAAACTGTGGCCCGGATTTATAAAATGTATGCTACATTCTTATACATGCCATGTATTCTTTAAAATTCGAATACACTAAAGATTATTAGTATACTACAGTACCAGATAATGTGCGAACTAAGTTCTGTTAAAACTATCGACGAACAAAAAAAAACATATAGACGTATAGAAAACATAGAACCTCCTCCTTTTTGAAGTCTGTTAAAAATAAACAAGTACTATAAGTATATTTATAAAGAGTTTTGTCGAGTTTTTCTGGATTTTATATTGTAAAGTTCTATTAAAATTCAGTTCTTCAAACGGTAACGTTTTGCTTTTTTGTTATAATAGTTACGATTAATACGGTAGTAATAATACCATCAAAATGTTTTAAAATACAATATTTAATAACGCAATGTTAGTGTAATAAGTCGTTAGTACTAAGGCAAAATATTCGCGTTAGAAAATTCGCAATTCAGCATGAAAATTTTCAAAAGAATGTTTTCAAACTTCAATTATTCAAATTTTTGTTTCAGAGCAGATTCTTCTGAATATCCCGATGATGTAAGACAAAATTTATTTTCATTGATTTTTTTTTATTTTACTATTGAAAACAAATTGCGTGATATTAAGCTGATCTGACAACTAATATGACAAAAATGCCACACTATTGAAACCTGTCGCATTAAAAAAAATATTTTAATCACTAACCGAAAGATATTACAGTATTAAAGACTAGCTCCTTCTTGTGACTTTGTCTCCCTGGAGGATAAAAATGTCAAACGTTCTTGCCCTATGTTGTTTGTGAGTTATTTTGTATACTAAATGGAAATTTGGAAAGTCGGAAAGTCAGTCAGTTCAATAAAATCGTTTTATGGTATATGTTTAAAATTTATCCTTTTTTATTTTTTTATTTCAGAGATTAAAAATACGACGCTCCCATCCACGTCGCTCCTCTAAATCTAAATCGCACTATCGTCTCCGAGACAAATTTTACGAAAAGAGCTCATCGGACAGTTCGGCTGTTGAGGAATCAGAGAGTCACGAGAGGAACGCTGGCAATCCTTACACCGTACACAAGAATCATTACAAACAAAACTGGATGTGGAATCATATTGTAAGTAGCCATTAATTTATCATCATCAGCTCCACTATATGTCTTCACTGAGAGTCTCGGAGCCAACCCTAAATTAGGGGTGACTTGGCCAAAGTTAACCACGTTGTCCTAGTGCATGTTGGTTGATTTCACACATCCCTTCGATTTTTTTCGTAGATATGTGCAGGTTGCATCACGGTATTTTTCTTCATCGTAGAACGTCGGATAAATGTAAATATGTAAATCGAAAAACACATTGGTACATGGCGGGATTCGATCCCAAGACCTGCAGATTACAAGTCAAGTGCTTAACACCTGAGCCACCGTCGTCCTAGGTTTCTAACTATTTTTTTTACTGTCACAAAAAATATTTGTTTGTTATGAGAAGCGAAACGATGTTATCAATATTTGTGTTCGGACACATTTGGTTCATATACAAAAATAAGATTTAATTAAGATAAATTATTTATTCAGATGACAGGAGATCATATGAACGTTAATCCATACGCGCCACTGATCAATAATTACGGCCCATCAGGAGCCGCACTTATATTTGGTAGGAAATGGTGGTACTTTAATCAGGTAAGAATGAAGAATATTTTTTTTATAAGTTCAAAATACAATAGTAATGTTCAGTATGAAAATTCAGAGGCAGAGAAATTTATATGTAAACCAAACAAAATTGTATTCATCTGTTATTCATTTCTATATTAGTGACGGAACGAACGAAAGAAATAATTTATTTATATGAAGAAAAAGAAAGTATTTTTGAATTAAATAGGATCCGAAACTTCTCTCTCTGTTGTTTATTTTAAAAATTCTTCACTATTCTGAATCTACACTATCCCTGGGTGATAGCATATATTTATTACTAGATTTTTGAAATATTCCTATTTTATTAACGTTTTTTATGTTTAATTCATTACTTTTTTAATTTACAGGATGACTACAAACCTTTATAAAAGAAACATCGAGAATTAAAAAGATAAAAGCAGAAAATTCTTTTATTTTGAAATGTACGAACCACACCCGACCACGGCTCTTGAGATCCTTCTTAAAAGTTACACAATTTGTAACTTTTAATGCCGTCTATGAGTGGAATTTAACTTTAAATTAGATTGTAAAAAATTGAAAATGTATACAGAAAATGGCAAACACAATTGTTACAATAACACTAGCGGTCGCCTGCGACTCTGTCCGCGCGGAATTAGAAAAAACATAATAAGTAGCCTATGTTTTCTTTCAGATTATCTTCTATATGTATACCAAATTTTGTCGATATCCGTTCAGTCGTTCTGGAGATACCTTCAAACAAACACCTATTCATCCATCCACCTAAACATTTGAATTTATAATATTACCTATAGTAAGAAGTAAGATATATTCATTAAAATATCTAATATATGTCAAATGTTTTCACATGATAATAAATTTTCATAACAGTCCTAGCAGTTGCCTTCTATGGGTCTGAATGAATCGTCATAAAGATCGGTCCCTTGCCACCTACATACAGTTCCGGCGAGCTCCTGCAACCTTGACCCATATAACTTTATCGGGAAATCTCAGTTAACTACGTATTTAAACTTTATTTAATGGAGAAACGAAAATTCCACTCAACATCACAACGTAAGATTATCAATATTACTTCTTAAAAACATTAAATAAATATTTAAAGATAGTTTTTATTTTTTATTTTATTTTACAAAAACTTTACGTAACAAATTAAACATCGGTTAGACAGCAGTACTAAAAACCCACAGGGTTTAAGTGTACTTACTGGTCGCTTATTAATTTATAAGATCAGCAAATTAACAAATAAAGACGTTATTAACCATTTCACAATTATATTAAACAAAAAGAACAGAGATTAAACTTTTTTTTCAGACCATACTAGAAAGACAAAAAAGCGAGACAAAAAATAGATATATAGAACAATTGATTGTTAATTTGCAATAAATATAAGTTGTTTATTTAAAATATTTTACATTTTTCTATTCAGATTCAGATTTCATAAGTATTTAATATATATTTATACTTAAACTTTATGGATGATAAGTATACTCCACAAACAATTTGCTTTAACTCTTTTGTGTCGTCAAGGCGTACCTCACACACAAACTAATACCATACATATTTCTATTTTCTAGCATACAAAATTCTATTTTTAGTTCGTAGCAAATATTTGTATGAGATTCACTGAGATCGGGATTTCTAAAGCCGGTTATACGAACCGAAATTGTATTCATACGTATTTGAAAAGCTGTTTGTAGTGCAGTTTTTCTTATATAATATTAATTTCGAATAATTTATCATACGAGTAAAAGTACAAATATGTGGAAAGTAGTTGTTGAAAGTCCTTGGAGAAGGAATATGTATGTGCAGTAGTATGCTGGTTAAGGCTATTGATGATGGTGACCACAGGAACCTGTGGTTGGAGATCTCCTTGGGCGTCGGATCAAGTAATTTTAGGCGATCGGTTGCTGTTTTGCCCCCTTCTCCTATAAAAAAAGAATAACAAATAAGATCAGTTATTTCGTTTCAAAAATGATTGCTAAAGACTATTATAAGAACGGAGAATCATTCACTGTTGGTTTCTGAAATCATTGATCAATCTTCAAAATCCTTGTATGTAACATATCGTAATCCTTGCCATTGTTTTTAACAACAGAGGTTACAATATTATCAACAGAGATTTTGGTCTCAGAAACTCAGAGTCAGAAAATGTAGAATGTGAAAATAAAGACTCTTAACTATTGAATTAATTGTAGAACTTTTACAACATATATATTTTCTTTTATTAACTGAAGATTGGTCTTATTTACTTCTTCATTGCAAAACTTCAAAATTCAAAGTTACATCATTGAAAACTTTGACCTTGTAAGTTACGCTTCCGTAACTTTTTTAATAAATGAGGATATTATTTTAAAATATAACATTTTCCCTTCCAATTAAAGTTAGTCTCAAAATGTTGTTCCAGCAATTGTTAAAAGTTTGAATTGATTTACACATTAACGAATCGGTAGATCTTTTGTTTATCATCAAATAAACACTTTTGAACCTCCTCATATATTTGAAACCAGTTATCTTCTGTGAATATCAGAAATTTTATATTATTGTCTATCGGCACAGATATTCAAAGATTCCAAATCAATTTCACTTATTATTTACCTTATGCGATTTGTCAAAGAATAACATGCAACAGATAAATTAGAAAGTGAATGTTATGTCGCAGAGGAATAGGAGATTAAGTAAATAAAATGTCACAAGAATTGTAGGTCTGGAAATTGCTCTATTACGAATGCCATAGTTCTTAAATTTCCAACACATTTTTCAAAGCGAGCAATTCATGCATTCCTAGTAGTTCTTATATTTGAATTGATATTCGAAATATCAATACAAACATTTTATAACTTAATGAATATTGAATTCTCAAAGAAACTCTTGGATTTATCTTTCTATTTCATGGTTTGGACTTTAACAGTAATTGTACTGACGTATGAATTGTGTACATATTTACATTTTAAATTTAAAAATGAATAGCAAAAGAACACAGATTTTAATTCTCATAGTAATAATTGTAAGTCATTGAATTGTTTAATGCGTTACACATAACAGTAATTATAATCAAAAATGTGAGAGATAAAAGCTATAAAGGGAAATATAGACTTAAAAAATCTTCAGTTCTATTGCCACCGAGAATTCCGTAAGAGATCTATTAAAAATTTCTTTGGCCCGATAACAGACCAAGTCAGATGGACTCTACGCTTCGTGGTAGAGACAATAGACCGCTGAATATGGAAAGCGGAAATTTCGTGAACATCTTTGCCAATAATTGGATCATTATAATCGAAGACCAATATTTTGTGACCTATAAGCTATTTTTTTCATTGGAATTAGTGATGTAATATTACATTTTCTACTGCTTGTAATAACGTCAAATAATTACGGAATTTAATTTAGAGTAGGCACAAAATATATTTGCAAAAGGACAGTAAATTTAATTATAAATTTAATTTCAGGCCGTGTTGCCTTGTAATGGAGTCAGTTTGGTACAACAGTTGGAGCATATTGCCGTAAGATTTTGTTTCGATTTAACTTATCTCTTCTGTTATTGGACATAAATCCCTTTTATGTTTAGCGTATTATTAATATTTAAATTTGAAACATAAGCGTAACTCAAGTTATATAATTTTCTTGACAGAGAAGGCGGTTAGAAAGTAAAGGAGAACTTCCATTGACGGTGAGTACTTGACATAAGAATGCCATAAATTTTATTTAAAAAAAAAAAACTTATTTTAATTTTAATATAGTGTCAGTACTCAAATAGGTAGCAATCTGCGGTAAATAGGTCGGTAATGTTATCAATAAGACCAACAGAGAAGTAAGATGAAAATTAAGAAGGTAAGAAGTGGAAAATACGTAAAGAACCTTACTATTAATGCGAAGAAACATTGCACCATTTGCACTCTCTACTTTAATTTAATGCTAAAAAAACTATACAAGATTTCATATCAAAATTAATTAGAAGTGACATCTTATTATTCCAGCGCAGAATATTTTTCAGCTACGACCGTGGAGAAGTAACCAATATAGCGGGTGTACCACATTCACCAAAACATCTTCCTCTAGCAGAATCTATATTACCAGGTCACACGCTCATCAGACCAGCTTTAGGAATGCTAAAGTCTTCATTAAAATTTCCACATATGGACTTTGAAGATGGTTCAGGAGTTTATGGGAATACTGATAATATTGGACTTCGGTTAGTTACTTTTCAAACGACTGGATTAATACTTGTCTTAAAACACTGCTGTCTCTATTTAATTCAAAGAGAAGAAAAGGGATGATGAATAATTTATACGTGTATTTAGATAATGGAAAATCACACATAAGCTAAATCGGTTTAAATTGGTTACGGTGGATTTCTGAGACCAAAACTCTGTTTAAAAATATTTGTCATCTCTGTTGTATCAAAGGAATAATTTAATAAGCATTATTTCGTTAAACATTTAGGTACAATGGTGCGAATGAAAGAGTTATGTATTCAGATTTCCGTAGGCGTGCTTCTGACTATCTTATGGTAAGTATTATATTTGAATCACTGATTCGTATGTATTTTATTACTAGAATATTGTCAGTGACTTTGCTAAAATCTACCACACAAAAAACAACATCCTATGTTTTATTTTTTTATGGCAGTAACATAATTATCTTTCAGGTTGTCCCACAGAAAAATATAGAAAATCAATCAAAGCCAAGGTAAATTTATTTTTATTAAATATTTATTATTGAACTAAGTAAATTGATTTTTTTTTTAACTTAATAGTTTTATTAATTTAAACCATCGATATCTTTACAGATTTAAATTACTTTCAACAGTTCTAGATTTAGTGAGTTTTTGATGTTTTAAAATTAGATTTTTTATTTTTTTTTGTTTCTTTTACATACATTACCTTTTATTATTTAGGAGAATAAAGATACAATTAAGAATCTACTGCAGCAGCTGCAGCGACTTAACCTACAAGGGTACAATTTTATAGATATTTGAAAATGTCGATTTTAAAAATAACAATATATTTGTAAATTATCATATTATAATATTATATAATTATTTGTTATTTCAGAAACGTTAATGTCGTCATTTTAACTTTATTAGACGCGTCAGTAAGTTTCATATAGTTTAATTGTCTAGTACATGTTTAAGGTAAAGATACTAAAAATTTAAAAAATATTTTTAAAGGCTCTCAAGTCGTTGACAGAAAAATCGGATTCGTATTATCTGTGAGTTTATTTATTTTATTAATTTGTTCTTATTTAAAATTTATAATTTAGTAAATTTGTTATTGTCTCCAATTACTCATAACACTAAAAGTTGGATATTTGAATGAGGAATGATTTTATATTTCTTTAAATACTGATACTTAGGGAACGTACCCATACTACGTGACCCGTTTAGGGAGGGGGTGGGGGAGAGGGGTCTTTAAAATACTACGGTCAGTCACAGGAGCGGTGTGCTCAGATTTTAGTCACTGAGTCGTTACTTGTTTTTTTCATAATACATAATTCACTAGTAATTTAAGTATGCACGCAGTATTATGCTATAAACAAGAGTATGAGCCAAATTATTATTTTTTCAATTTTTGCCTTTGAAATGATTAAAAATCATAATTATGTATTTATTAATACGTAAAAACTAAAGCGGGGGGGGGGCGGTCTTGGCACGTACTATCAGTGGTCACCGAGGGGAGGGAGAGGTCGAAAAAACTAAAAAAATAGGTCACGTAGTGTGGGTATGTTCCCTTATTTAGTTCGAAATTCAAATGAAATAGTATCTTTGTTTTTTTTTTGTACATTACAATAATAATATTTGTTATTTATAACCTAGCTTTTTACACTTTACGACCTTCGTTATAAATTAAAAAAAAAAATTGTTATCATACTGGTAATTAGGTGGTAAACTCGACCCCACTGTCTCAAGAGACCACAGTCTGCCCTACACTATAAACTAATGACGTAGAAATTGTTGTTCTAAAAATATACCTAATATTTTACGTCTTAACGTGAAATATTACGTATTTTTTCATATTCTTCACGTCAAGTCTCGTATAATGTATGTACTTATTACCACGCGAAGTACTTTAGATACGGCGCTAGAGGATAACGCTTTTTTATCTCACGTACAATATCTTTGTCGAAAGTAAATTAAGTTATCTCTCGTCTGCGTAAAAGAAAAATGCCTTAAACCATCATTCACAGGTGGCTCCACTTTTAATTTACTTAGTTAAAATTAGTGCTCTACTTGACTATTGCATATTTTAGCTGATACATGTGGTACCCATATTTAGTTTGGTTCAATTTTGATTGTAATTTGTTTCAGCAACAAAAATAGACAGGTTAGAAAATAATTTAAGATATTATAACGTAAATAAGTCGGTCATAGAACTACGCGTAGAATTTTCTTCTTGTAGTAGCCAAGTTGTGTTACTAAATAAACAGATTTTTGCCTTAAATTTCTCTTAAACCCTAAATAAAAGAATCCATTTTTATAACACATGGCAGTTGCTATTTAGCAACCAATATAACATGTGTCACCCAGGGATAGTGTAACTTCCCAACATTGAAAGATTTTTCAAAATCAGTTCATTAGTTTCCGAGCCTATTCAATACAATCAAATCTTACCTCTTTATAACATAAGTATAGATGAATATTTTTTTTACAGTCAGTCCAAAATTATCCACAAAATTACAATGTACTGAGGTTTGTTTTAAACACTAAATATCAAATAATTTAAAGCTACACTTTGTGATCTTAATTTTGTGCAACACATACTTAATCTAGTAACAAATTTCAGGTTGCGAGCTGTAAAGCCAATTGTAAGTCTTAAATACCTATATTCATTGAAAGGCTCCTTAATTTAAAAGACAAATTTATTTATTTTGTCAAGAAGCTACATCTTACTTCTTATTAATATTATAAATACGAATGTTTAGATGGATGGATGGATGTTTGATTGAAAGTATCGCCAGAACGGCTGCATGGATCTCGATGAAATTTGACATACATAAAGAACACAGTCTGGAAGAACACATAGGCTACTATTTTTTTTTCTAATTTTGCGAAGACGGAGACGCGCGCGGCCGCTAGTATAATACATACATGTCAAATAACAAAAAAAATCTTTCAGAGGGAAGATTTGAATTTGAAACTTAAAGAAGTTATACCAGACTCGACTCCGCTGGATGAACCTAACTCGGAAGGTGAATTAGGCAAACCTGAAGATAAAGAAATATTAGAAAATAATGCAATGAAACAGAAATTTGCTGAAATGATAAAGACAATGGTAATTTTATCTAAAATTTTCATCATCATTCATTAATTTTCATTTTACAAAACACCCCTTATGTATAGGATGTTATAAAATCCAACACTAGGAAGACAAAATGGTCAAACATAAATTAGAAAAAAAATTAATTACGGGTAATTAATTTTTTTTTTAAATAATTTTAAGTATAAATACAAGAAATTTCTTTATAGTTGATGACAGTTGATTGCAAAAAAAATTAAGTTATTTTTAAATATTATTAATGACAAAATTTATTTATTTAACATCTTTCGGTATATTTATCAAAAAGTTTTTATTTTCAAGCATTTTACTGTAAATAAAAAAAAATATAAAAAAAATATATACATTCAATTTCAGAATGCATTTAATCATATTAAAATTAGTGAGAGCGCACCTGATTACGCGTCATTCATGCCTTCACATGTTTCAAGTAACTTGAGAGACTGGTGGTTCTTTAACGAGGTATTTTTTTTTAATTTAAATTACAATATCTTCTCAAGGTAGTTGCTGGTTTCTAACGGTAGGTTTCTAAGACCAAAATCCCCGTGTAAAACATATTGTTATCTCTGTTTTTATCAAAGATAATACAACACATCTGCAGTTCCTCTGGATTGTAGATGTCCATGGGTGTCGTTGATCACCTCGGTATTCCCGCCGCTCGTTTGCCCTCTTCTCTTATAAAATAGGGGATGACGAGATGTTTTATACAGAGATTTTGAACTCAGAAACCGACGGTGAAACTTCTTAATTTTTTCCTTCTAGGATGATCGCAAAACAAGCTAAAATCATCATCTATTAAGATGAAATAGTAAAAGTAAATCATAAACCATACTATTAGAAGCAATAAAGTGACTTTTAGTAAAACATCTTTGAGTGTTTTTAATTTTCAGAAAAAAACTAAATTTCCACCAACTAAATCAATATTTGTGGCCATCATACTTGGGGGGGATTTGCCGTAATCGCCACGATTGGCAGGCGGGTTGGCGATCGCAGTGTTTGCCACCGTTTATTATAAGGGACGCTGCTGCCCGTCCTCCGGTGATCTGGAGGCAGTTTAACGACGGTACCCGGGTCAGGTCATTGACGGGTCGACGCAGCGTGGGCAGGCCTCCCGCAAGATGGACCGATGACCTGGTCAAGGTTGCGGGAGCGTCCTGGATGCGGGTGGCACAAGATCGGTCATCGTGGCGATCTTTGGGGGAGGCCTATGCCCAGCAGTGGGCGTCTCATGGCTGAGTAGATAGATAGAAATCAATATTCATGAAAATAACATAATTTATATGTTCTATTTCATACTGAAAATCCAAAGTACTTTCTTTACCAACGCAATAGAAGCAAGAAACGTGTGAATCGTTTGAAATAGAAAACGATATTCAACCCCCCTAGTCACACGCTATAAGTATATCTTTGTAGTAATAAAACTATTATAGAAATAGGTTATTTTCCAAAGTATATAAATTCCTTAGAACTTGAGATTTAAAAGTAAGCGTTCAAGTTTGTGTCGAAACTGATTAGATAGCACCAATGGATTAGAAACTTTATAGTTGGTCCTTGACCTCGCTGTAACATTTTAATAAATAAAACTCGAATTATTTAATTTCCTTATTACTTTACTTGTTTATCACATAAACGTGTTACTTATGTTTTTAAGCAGCTCTCATAACTATGAAGGTAAATTTACACATGTCAAATGTGGCCTATTAAATTGTCCTTCATATTCATATTTCATAAACGTGTAAGAAATCAGATTTTTTTCTTTGTCGAAATAATTAACGCCATCTAGACAGAGATGATTGAATTGAAACGGTTACAAATTAATTCAAACACCAATATCGCTGTTTGTATTACTTCCTCCGAGTTCCTTATAGATGGCGGTATTATTAAAATATCTAAAAACTAAGTTTAGAACGCTTCTACAAAGATTCCTATAGAATCAATTTGTACGTTTCATCCACGATTAATAAAAAAATATGAAAATAGTTAAATGTAAATGTATTTTAATTTTTAATAAATAAATAAAAATACAAATGATTTCGATTTTGGTCTAAATAAAAACAAAGATCGTAGTATAAGTATTGGTCAAAAATTGCCAATGCCAATTTCAACCTCACTTAGTAACATTGATAAAATATTACGTAAATTTTCGATACTTATTAGAAGACAGTCAATAAATGAACACAGACAGAATAATAAACATAAATCGATTCAATTGACTTCACGTGAGGCTCAAATGAAACAACGCTTGTTTAACGGGAAACCAAACCGAGACAATTTTTTTAAATGTTATTTCGTATTCGTAACAAAAAATAAATTATAATCTTAAATCAAAAAGGTACATAGGATACATTTAAAATATCTTACTAATATTATAAATGCAAATGTTTAGATGGATGGATGGATGTTTGTTTGAAGGTATCTTCTGAACGGACGAACAGATCTTCATGAAATTTAGCATACATATAGAACACAGTCTGGGAGAACACATAGACTACTAATTATTTCTTTTTCCTCACGGACGGAGTCGCGGGCGAACGCTAGTAATTAATACAAAATTGATTAGATGATAAAATAAAAACGATGCATGCTTAAATGAAACAATAAAATAAATATAAATGAGTTTTGTCCCTTGCTACGTTATCAATAGCTGTTTATGAGGAAACAGTGCCTATATTTGTCATGTTAATATATCAATCGACACAGTTACATATTTCAGTCATAATCTCGTTTATGGTGACTTAGTATCGTTATAATATTTTAGATATTATTTTTAATTATTTGAATATACCGTACATAAGTATAGAAGTTCAAATTTTTAACTTATATTTTAAATAACATATAATTTGATAATCTGTGACAAATTATAACTTAATATTAGAGTTTATATTCTGTTTGATAAGGTAATCATAGCAATAAACGCGTAAATATTAATTTAAGACGTCAGTACTCGTTTGTACGTTTCAGTCTTAGGTTAGTCACGGTCAGAGTCATATCAGTTCGATAAATAAAAGTTCGATAAAATTGTCATGACATAATTTGATATTGACAAAAATTTTTGCAAGGCTTACATAATTAAAATAATCAATATTTTAAATGGATACATAATTCTTGTAAAATTTTGATACGTGTAATTAATAAATATTTATATTTTATACTAAAACAGTGATATATACTTGAGTTTGTTACATTTAATTAGCTTTAATTATTATTTAGTGTTTAAGCAAGTACCTAAAAAGGCGTAACCAAATTTTGTGAGTTCGTAATGAAAAAAAATAAATATAATTTTATTATAGCATCTATAACAGCAGTTTTAGTGATGATAATTTTGATATTATTCCTATTGTACTATTTTCGAAGGTAAGATTAAATAAAAGTTTTAAATAGAATTAATAGTGAGACATTCTTCCTGGCCTTATTCATGTAGGGTCAGCACACAAGGTTTTTATAAACCTTAAGTTTTTGGCTTATTTTTTTACGGTCAGCCGCCTGCCTGACGCCAACCCTACTTGGGATAATAGTACGATATAATATTAATAATATAAACACTTGAGTGATTTTATATTTTGTTTGTATACATTTAATGATTGCATTAAACATTATTAAATAATATAAATGTAATTTTTGTAATCATTTGTTCTTTTTTTTGTTTTTATTCTTCATATTACATATGATTTGTTTCAGATAATGTGTTAATTTTCATGTTTTGTTTATCTTGAATTTTATATCTAAAGTAATCAAGTGTTTAACTATCAGCGATGATATTGTATGTACTCGTAGCTTTCAAGAGGCTGTAGAAAGATTATCTAAAGGTATTTTAATACTCGTGATTATGTTCGTTGTCTTACTTCAATATCTTTATTCTTATATACATATATTCTTCTACATTTATGAACTGAAAATACATAATCGCCAATCACATTTTTTCAGGCGCTTTTAACGTTTTTCTAATTGATTTTATTTTTGATTTCAACTAAATTTCCACTACTAAGATTCTACTTAATATTAACATCTACAGTTTGTGTTTTATTGATTAACAATTTCAATGTGAGCTTTGTTTATTAGTATAATGTTTTATAAATTACATCACAGTAGTTCAGAAGATCTTGTACCTGGACCGAAAGTTGTGATCGACCACGATGGAGGAGCTGACGACGCTATGGCAATATTCATGGCTCTACAATACCAGAAATATTTTAATGGGTACATATTTCTACGCTAATATTATAGTATTGTATAAAAGGAAAATCTTTATATGACTGCTTACTTTATCCCTGAGTAGTAGGTTATTTTAAATCTTGCTAATATTATAAATGCGAAAGTTTAAATGGATGGATGTATGTTACCCTATATCTCCAGAACAGCTACATGGAATTGACTGAAATTTGTCATAGATGTAGGATATACCGGGAGAATTCATAAACTACATATTATTTTTAAACCGCGTAAATGGAGTTGATAGCAAAAGCTAGTGTGTTTTAAAATGTTTCACGCAGATGTTAGTATCGATTTCCTGGTTACTTTATTATTGATAGTTTTTTTTTCAGAAATCAAGTCATCGCATTAACAACAACTCACGGCAATGTAAATGAACCGCAAGTTTTCAACAATACGCAGAAAATTTTAAATATCGCCGACAGGAGAGATGTATGTTTTACCTAACTCCAATATAAAACTGTCAAAAACGATTCCTTTTAACTGTCTAGTGATCTTATTGTTTATCTTCCTTTTCGTAACTCTATAGTTTTTAAATTTAAGAAAGTGTTACGATAATTTCACTTACCAATAATGTACTTTTAAATAGAGATTCCTTACAGGTACTTATTTACAGAGGTAGTGAATATCCTCTTGTGAAAGGAGTAGAATCTGATTATTATTTTGGTATGGACGGACTTGGGGACAGTGAATCTGAATTTCTGGAATATGAACCTATTGCAGCACAATCAAATTCAGCCGCTTTGGCGTTAATAGAAATGTCTAAAAAATATGAAGGTAAAACGATTTTATTTCGAGATATGGATTCAGCTTGCTGTCATCTTATTATTATTATAAATGCGAATGTTTAGATGGATGGATGTTTGGTTGAAAGTATCTCCAAAACGGCTGAAAGAATGTCAATTAAAATTTGGCATCAGAGGTAGAGCATTCTCTGGAAGAATACATAGGCTACTTATTTTGTTTTCTTAATTTACTAATAATTAATACCGCGGGAACGTAGTCGCAGGTGATAGCTAGTTATTCCTAAAGGTGTTTTTCATAAAATAAATAAAACATTTATTCAAGTGTTTAATATTTTATTAAGTGCTGTACAGTTTATATTTTGTTTATTTAGGTAACATATTTACAATTTACTTTAATTGTTTAAAGGGGAACTGATCGTTGTTGCATTGGGACCGTTGACAAATATTGCAATAGCAGTACGACTGGATCCAAGATTTATAAGTCGACTTCTAAAATTATATGTAGCTGGTGGTCATATTTACAGTAAGTATAAATCTAGAAAATACGAGTATGAAATTAGCATACTTCAGTCTACGTTAAACTCTTACAACATTTTAAGACAAAGGGTTGTTAATAAGGACTTGTTTTTTTTCAGGCGAGATATATAACGCACCGGAATTCAATGCAGAAATGGATGTGGAGGCATATTCCATATTACTACAGAACAGTAAACCAGATATCGTAACTTTGATTCCCTACTCACAAGTATACTCATCACATAATATTAGTAGAGTAAGTTGGTTTTTAATTTCAGTAATGTAGGTAACTATGGGTTCTCATTGTTCAAATTCCTCATATTTTTTACAAAGGTGAGATGGAATTTACTTTTTTGTACAAGTGTTTCAGCACTGGAAGCCATTTTTAATAAAAAATTCTATTTACATTTCATGTATTAATTTAATATTTACAATAAACATAATTCATTTATCATAGTGCTTGGTGGTTACTTTGTTTTTAATCTCACTAGTTAAGTTTTCTTACTTTATTACAGGAATGGCGGGTCTCAATCTTAGGCTCAATACCAAGTGAATTGATAAGAGCCTTGAACGTCTTTGAACAAAAATCTATAGTTCAAAGCGAGGACTGGACTCTACTAGACCCAGTTGCTATGGGAATAGTGCTTAATGGAACTCAAATTGTAGAAGACTGGAGATATACCCACAATACTATTACTTTGTGTGGTAAGTGTGATATAATAGAAAAATTATGAGCCAAGGGAAGCTAATATCGCGGAGAAGGGGAGGAAGAGAAAAAGGATCTTATCATTTTTTTAATATCCTGCCTTTTCTCAATTTAATATAATGTATTCTGTATCCTTTTAACTAATTGCAATTACTTTACTATATTTAAAAGAATAATCAAAATATTCACATCTAGTCATTCTTAAAATAGCCTTATACAGTTTTCTAGTCAAAAAGTAATAATGTATTTTACTGCCATCTAGATGCAATAATGAAAACTACTTATTACAACGTTGAAGCTGCCAGTGAGGTTATAAAAGTTACTAAAATGAAATATAGATGGCGCTATTTATTATATTTTTCGAGTGTGCCAGGAAACTTGTTTCATTAACATTTGATTTGCATAGGCTTAAGACTTTTTTTTACATAAATTTCCTTTTTTAAATATTTTCGTTACAGAAAGAAGAGGTACGAATACAAATAATTTCACATCAACCGAATATTTCAACTCTAAAATTATTTACAAGGTGAAAGAAGAACCGTACAAGAAATTGCTTATTGACATATTTTCTGCAGATTTAAAATAATTTTGTAATTGTTAATTTATAGATACTATTTTCTCATTTATTACATAGATTTTAGATATAAGATGTAAAAATAAATAATTTCTAAGCAAAGTTTACTTAAAAATGCATTTCGATTTTTGAGTACAATGCCGTCTTTTCTGTTGCTTCTTATCGTATAACATGAGCGTAAAAAATTTAAAATGATATTTAATAAATGTCGCTAAGCATTAGATGAACCATTTATCTTACACAATACGATAACGTGTTATCGCTGCAGAGAGATAAATTACATAACAATGATGCTTTCTTCACACTTGTAGTGTTTCATTCTTGCGTAGAATAGATTATAATGTTACAGTAAGCAAAAATAATATATAAATTTTAATAAGTGAATCAATAGCTCTAACAAAATATATCTCAAGGTTCTAACAAAATTTGCGTATCTTAGATGTCACTGATGTTCGAAATTAAGGAAGTTGCTTACTATTTGCTCCAGGCAAGACTTATGACGGTTAAAATTATGTCTCTTTACAATCTTTGTTTATGTCTGCCTCCCCTTTATCTCTCTGCGAACTCATTGAAACGAGCACCCTTGTTTAAATCAATGAATTAGAAAATTTGATATATTGTTTTTTAGTAGAAAATAGTCGAAAAATTACTTGAGTATGCATGCCATGCCGTATTTATGATACAAATTCATTGTGTCTTCATAATTACTTTGTGTACGGACGCTTTGTGTATTCTATTTCAAACACGTGCGTTGGCAACAATGACTCAAGTAAATGCTTTTATCAAATATGCAAATTTACATTGCGTTCCGACTTCATTCGGAGCAGAGAGCGCTCAATTGTTGAGTTGTGCATTTGAATAATAAATAAAAATCGTTTGACTATGTCTTCCCCCAAGTAAGTATTGTTTAGTTTTTTCATTTGTTTTATTTAATTAAATTATATACAAGTAAAATTACCTAATGTATATAGTATACTTGTTTTAATTTAATAAGGTGGCAAACGAGCGAGCGGCCACCTGAAATCGCTGAAATAGCAAAGTGACCGTTTCCCATAGACATACGCAATTGCATATGCGTTGCCTACGTTTGATCGACAGAGGAGAGGATGCACAGAAAGAAAATATTTTCCCTTTCCATGCATCCTCTAATCCGAAAAGTCCACTTCCACTTCCCATCCTTTCCTTATAAGAAAAAGGGTGAGAAGGGAAAAGGACTAAATTAGGCCTCCGGGACGCATACTCATCAGACGAAACGCGGAATAGCTTCCACTTCACGCCTGTGTTTTGTGTGGTCGTTTACCGGACGAGCCGAGCCAATTCGTGCGAATATGTTAAATCGGGCTCGACCACTGTTACTTTTCTGATTGTTTCATGTACTTAAAATATCCATCTGTGTTTAGACGCTTAACGTGATTGTGATTAAAGATTTAATTTTATACTACGTCAATTTTATTACAATATCAAACAGTCGATATGAAAGATTATAAATGCACAACTGCTGTTTACCTTGCTAGAGGTCGACAATTCCACATTACAAGATCAGATGGTATAAAACAGAAAAATGATTTATAAAATTTAAAAACAGTTAGAAGTATTGAAATTAAAAACGTTTAGATAGTAGATAGCAACTAGTAGCTTGCAAGTAACTGGCTGAAACTAAATACTCCACAAAACCAGATGCGGTGGAAACCAAATGAATAGATAGTTTAGTTCGTTATTTAGTATACGCATCGTAGCGTCTAATAGTGGAAGTGGCGATTGCTAGTTATTAGTGATAACAGAAATTGTGTCAATAATATGAAAACATTTGTGTGTGTGTTTTTATTTATGACAAACGTATTTGCAGTTAGGTGAGTGTATTATTGTTTTTGTAGAGTTCGATAGATCTAACGTTTCACAATATTTTTGAAAAAGTTCATTTTAGTTGGACTCGTCTTTGTCTGCTTTTCTGTCTGAGTATAATTACGTTTAATAAATTCGTTGATGCATCTATTTTATAGAGAATTTTGCGAGTGTTATTTTGATACAAGAAAATGAAACGAAACAATACATTATTAATAATAATTTTTGGCCTTTGTGATTTCAGAGAAAGATCGAAACCGAAGATAATCATAGACAATGACGCCGGTGGAGATGACGCGATGGCTATATTCCTTGCCATACTATACGAAAAATATTTTGACGGGTAAGTTTTAAATCTTATTAGAAATCTATATATAATATAATACATGAACATCAGACTGGTGAACAGACCTACATAATCTATACAAACACGCGTAACATTGGTAGTAGAAAGAACAAATCATTTCAGTTTAACCATGTATGGAAATTTTCAAACAGTAAGTTTCATGTTTAGTTACACTTGAAATTATTATATTTCAGGCCAAAGCTAATCGGCTTAACAACTGGCAATGGAAATACAAATTTGGATAATGTTTGTAGAAATAATCAAAGAATACTAAAAGCCGCAAAAAGAGAAGATGTAAGTGAAGTATTACAATTTAGAGGAAAAAAGAGCTTGCTTTCTTGAGACTTTTTACAATATTCATAAAAACATTTAATATTGCGGTGAATTACATTAATTCAGTTTGATACTTTTTTATGTACTTGATACTTGCAAATGCAGGTTCTCTAAACTAAAACATACTTTAATGTTGTGTTCAAAAACATTTTCGACAGGTTCCGATTTACAGAGGATCCCAAGGATCTCTTGTGGTGACACCTTCAGTTACTGACTATTATGGGAAAGATGGTTTAGGAGACTGTGGACTGTATATGTCGGATTTAGCACCACTGAATGAGCAAAACGCTGTCATAGCACTTATTGAACAATCAAAGATTCATGAAGGTAAATATAGTTAAAAAAGGATATCTGAGGCGGTAAGAGATAAACACCACTATAGTAACTCATACTGGCCTTCGGTGTTAAAATCATGTAGGGACGTGGGTCAAAGCTTGTATTCAAGGTCCGGTGAAGCCGAATACGTATACATGTTTCTAGATATTTATAAATCTTACTTATATTATAAATGCGAATGTTTGGATATATGGATGGATGTTTGTTAGATGGTATCTCTAGTACGGGCCAGCGGTTCTTCATGAAATTTGGTATAGATGCATATGGTATAGTTATTTTTTTTAATTCCGCGCGGATGTAGTCGCAGGCGCTAGCTATTGTATACGTATTTATGCAAGTGACCGTACAAGTGTTTTGGCCTTAAACAAGAAACAGAACTGACTTTTACTGGATATAATTAAGAATATGATATATAAAACCTACTTATAGACGAAAGCATAAAATGATATTATATGGTATAACTTATTCTCCTAAACTTGTTTTTTCCAGGTAATTTGATAGTAGTAACATTAGGAACTTTAACCAATGTGGCACTAGCAATCAAATTGGATCCTGATTTCTTGAGACGATTAAAACAATTGTACGTCGCAGCCGGCCATATACAAAGTAAGTTTCTTTGTCAAAGTGTTTCTTTCATATTGATATGAGATCCCAAAACATTCGACGACTGAAAAGATCTTTTGTCAAACTTTAAGTAGTTAGTACAGAATAGAAGAAGAATAAGACTAATTTGTTTTTTAGATAATCCCCAAAATGCTACCATAATTGGCAGCCTGAACTAACATATTTTAGTTTTCAAATAATTACATGATGTAGACCTTTAAGCCCACTACACACGTTGTATTTTAATTGTACAGTTTGACTGTACAATTAAAATTGTACTTAAAACTGATGGTGTGTAGGCACCTTTAGAATTGTAAATTATTTTCAGATGAAGAGAATCCTGACCCAGAATTCAACGCAAGTATGGATATAGAAGCGTACCATATTGTCACACAGTACGCGACCCCTGATAAAGTGACTATATTTCCGTTCTCGCAAGTGAAAAGTTGCCTAAACTTCACACGAGTTAGTTCAATTTTATTTTTATAACCATAATACACGTTTAGAAAAATATATCGACAGTATAAAGAACCTCTCAGACTTTATCACGTGTACTAAACTTACCATAGTCGCTCACAACTCCGTTCGAGCGGAATTAAAAAAAAAACATAATTAGTAGCCTATGTACTCTACCTGACTATGTTCTAAGTGTAAGTAAAATTTCATCAAGATCCGTTCAGCCGTTCTGAAGATAAACTTATAATATTAAGTAAGATAGTAAGATTAAGGGCCTGCAATTGACTTTAATTTCATATATTTTTATAGAATTGGAGACTTGAATCCTTGGGTAAAATTAGCACAGATATAATACGTGCGCAAAATCTATTTGAAAAAATTGCCATTGATAAAAATGAGGAGTGGCAGGCATTGGATCCGGCGGCTGTTGCGGTGATACTGAAAGAAGATTTAGTTGATGAATACAAATATTCAAAGAATGGTATTATTACTTGCGGTAAGTCTTCTAACGTTTTAAACTTATTTTAAAACTTTGTGCTATAACGTTCATTTTTTTTATATGTCATAAGGTGGCAAACGTGCGAGCGGCCACCTGAAATCGCTAAAATAGCGAAGATACTGTTGCCCATAGACATACGCAATTGCATATGCGTTGCCTACCTTTAATCGATGGAGGAGAGGATGCACAGAAAGAAAAAATTTTTCCCTTCCCATGCATCCTCTCATTCGAAAAGTTTTCTTTCCCTTCAAACCCTATTTCTCATAAGGAAAAGATTTTGTATTTTTCATATTATTGTTAGTTTGCTTCTAGTATTAGGGTATTGAGATTTGTTTTTTTTTGTACCTTTTCAGGTAAACAAAGAGGAATAAATACTAATCATTTCGTTTCGAAGGAAGATGCAAACGTCAGGGTAATATATTCCATCAAAGGAGAAGAATATAAGGAGTTTTTATTGAATGTGTTATCAAAAGACGCGTAATTATTGTGATAGATAATTATATTTTAATGTACTCAGTATAACTATAAAATGTATGTAAATAAATTAACCCTGTCTAATAATAAATTGTTTAAACCCCACCCCTAACATAGGGTAGGTTCCGAGACCCTTTTTTTTAAAGAGGGGAATGCTTTATGCATTTTTATCCCACATAACTACCGCGCCCCGGGGGGACGCGGTAGTTATGTGGGATTCTCTTCCATAGCGGAGGCATAACCACTAAACCCCTCTGTTCCTCCAACGCACCTGGACGGGACCACGGGCACGCTTTCGCTCTCGTCCGCGGCTCCGTCTGCAGGTTCCGAGACCCTGAGTAGGGACGTATATTGAGCTGATGATGAAGCACATTTTACATGTAAGTTATTCAATAAGTAACATTTACACATTATAAAGTGCTGATAAAATTATATATCTAATTAAATTGATAATTTTCACTTTAGAAGGGCTTATACTGGCTTAACAATGATTTTCAAGTTCAGCTGTTAATTTAAATAGCCTTACAAGACCGTCAAAGCTTAGTAGATATTTGCCTTAGAGAATTGCCATCTTTCCTGCAAAACATAAAATATCTCTCAGTTTAGTTTGTTGTCTTTTTGCTTCCTTTTTTTTAAGTCAAACAATAGATGGCGCTAACTTACAATATTCCATTCGTTATTTTTATTCTGATAGATTGTTAAGAAATTACAGAATTTTGAAAGCGAGGGAATGGATCGGTATCCTTTTTGAACCACACTCTTAAAGTAATAAAATGTTTATAAATAATTAAAAAATAGTTTATGATCAAACATAACAATGGAATACTGGCTGTTATTTCGAAAAATAAAACACTTAACAAAATTACGCGGCGACCGTCGTAAAATCAATTCTCGATTTCTTCAGTTTACGATTGGTGTGGCTCGTAAAATTTATCGCATTATTGATATAAAAATGAAAGTTTTATGATGTTTAATAAAATGCAAGAATGCTTTTAATAAAAACTCCGTAGAAGTTATTTGATGGATTCATAAGAAATTCCACTACTTCTATTCTTATAGCTTGGACATAGAAGAATTCATGTTTTATTCTATATTTTATGGTATCTCCTTTATCTATAAACTAGCTGTCGCACGCGAGTCCGCACCCGCGAAATTAAAATAAAACCTCAATCAACAGTCCATGTGTTCTTCCAGACTATATTATTTTCATACAGAAGAGATACCTTCTAACAAACGGACATACATCCATACGTAATACAGTGCAACCTCAATATAACGAATCGGAGGGGAACAAGTAAATATTCGTTATATCGAGTAATTCGTTAAACTGAGGTTCGTTATGTTAAGGTTAGGATGGTCTAAAATTCGTTATAAATAGGTAAAAAAATAGTTTTATTCACCTCAACATTACGTACGCATCTTGTTATAGCGAACAACTTCTACTAATAAATGATAACTCTTTTTTATCAAATTACTGTATGTGTTTTCTATTTAAAAACAATTAGGCAAGTAACAAAATTTTTTTGTAGGTACATATCTTTGTGGGTGCAAACATTATGTAGTTAATTTCAAAGATTCGTACAACAAAACTCACGAATTAAGGGTAAAGAATCAAAAATGTGGTTATACATATGTAGTAGCTTAATCTCAATTTTGTTCATTTTAACTTTATATAGAGGTTTTGGGTTGACAAAATTCGTTAAATAGAGGTATTTATACTTTTTCTCGATGGTTGAAAATTCGTTATAAAGAGGTTGTTCGCAAAAAATGTTCGCAATGTAGAGGTATATTTTATATTGACTCTTATGGACAATTCAAGGGGATTACGAAAAATTTGTTAAATCGAGGAAGTCGTTATATCGAGGTACGTTATATTGAGGTTGCACTGTATTAGTAAGATACTTTAAAAATAATTCTCAGGCGAACTTGACTTTTGCTATTCTGTGCTAACCCAGTGACCATGGAAATATCTACAATTTAAAAACCTGGACACCATGGTTTGATGCTTCTTTTTATTCTTCGTATATTAATTCAAAAAATTTTCTATTGCAATATGAAAGTGCTCTTCAATTTCAAAGATACAAAAGAGAACTCAATCGACCTATTTTTTTTTTTAGATTAAATATAAAGCAGAAAATGTTTTGATTTACTACAGACTTCACTTCTTAGTAATTGTAATAATTTATGTTTGTTTGTACGTAAGTATATAAAAAACGTAATAACGTCGTAAGCGATGATAATGAGGTGGAAGTCGTCAGGTAATTAATCTTGGACGTGTTTGCAGAGTTGGCGGTAAACGGACCTTTTGAATTACGTGCAGGCTTAGTTTAAAAAAAAAATAACTTAAAGTCAACGCGTTTTGTAAAAAGGTATACAACAAATTTAAGATGAGTCGCTGTTAAAATGATAAGTTGAAAAACGAAAACACTACTAATTTTTATAATTTAGTACTTTAAGTGTTAAATCCTATAAATAAAACAAAAAAAAATAATAACGTGTTCATTTCATTGTTTTCTATTCTTTACAAAAAGAAACATACAGTTTCATATTTAAGTTTATGAATATCTCTCATTCTTTTCTTAATAAGAAAATTCAATATTGATGAAATTTCTTTAGGATAATAAATACATTACATCATTCAAGTTACTAAATCATGTAAAGGAAGCATCAAACGCTTGCTCTCTCGTAAATAGGAGCAATTTGGTAAATGTCACTACTGAACCCTAAGCAATTTGGAAAAACAGGTTCAAATTACTACTGTAGGAACGAAACCAACATTTCTAAGAAAGGACCTTTGCTTCTATTATTGAAATGATAAAAAATATACAAAGTAGATCACGTACAAATGTAACAAGAAAATATTTACCTATTTTATATTTTGTATACTTAACAAATTTCTAATGCTTATTTTGCATTGATACTAGCTGTGCCCGTGATTTTTGTCTATGAGTAGCGTTTCAATATACTTAGGTTAATTAATTTACTTAAACTTATATAACATTACAAAAAATATATATTAAACGTACAAAACATTAGTAAACTTATGCGAATCGTCAGAGACACTCATAATTTCTATGCATTTAGTAAAGAAACAGTACGTAAAATGAAGGAAAGAGAGTAAAGTAGATTAGGACCTAAGAAAGATACATAAAGATAGAGTTTAGTTATTTGTTACCTTCCATTGAAAAGCATTTGTTTTTGTTTGTTAAATCGTAAATTATATTAAGTGAAAGCTAAATACACAGTTAAAGTCACCTTTAACCTATTTCTATGATTTATTTTTTTACTGACAAACCGATGGTTACGCAGTTAGTGTCAGCGATGTTTATATTTACAATGTAAACAAGCACTCGTCCGCTAAATGTAGTATTTCTAAACGTTTATGTGGTTATAACACGTCATATTGTGTATAATAGTGTGTTTATTTAAAAAAGAAATAAATAAATTCAAATATAAAAAAATATGTAAAATAGTGAAAACACGATTAACGGAATGACGAACAAGACTGTATAGTAAATTTAATATTACACATTTTTAAGGTAAGCGTTATTAATAAGTTAGCTGTCGCCACCGACTCCGTCCGCACGTAAAAATAAAAAATAGTAGCTTAAGTCTTCCAGACTATCTTCTACATCTATGCCAAAATTTCAGCAAGATCCATGCATCCGTTCTGAAGATACCTTCAAATCATCCATCCATTTAAACATGTGCAATTATAATATTAGTAAGAATTAATTCATTGCAACGTTTATTTCTTCACCCCTTTTATGAAATACATTTATAACATGGATTGACTTAATTTGAATAATCACTTACTATTCCATTAGCGACAAGGAAGTAAGGTGGTTTTCAATAAACAAAAGCCGGACAAGTCATAAATTACCATCACAAGCGACATTTATTAGAATCATTTTTGTTGCCCCTAACTCATTAATATTTGTTACAAAAACGTTCGAACAAATACATATTTCAAATTGATTATTAAATTAGGATATCTTTTTATTACTACTTAATTTTTTCGTAAGTCTTTCTTTTGTTTAGCTCCTAATTTGTTACGACTAATTTACCATTGGCTTCACCACAAAGCCATCATTGTCTTGAACACAAAGTTATGAAATAATTGCCTTTTTTTTTAGGAAAAAATATTAGCAGATTTTTTTGTAAATTTACTAATATTTCTTTAACCATTCCAACTAAGCTCTAGGCTTGTGCTAGGATATGGTTTACGACAATAGTCGAATGACGGGATTCGAACCCCCGACCTCGTGGTCGGAAATCTGTACCGTTAACCATTAGGCTATTGACGCTTACAGGAATACAATAACTTATCATCGGCTGCATCACAATATCATAACTGGCTTAACTTCTTTATTGCTATTTATACTTTTTTTTTATATCATAAGGTTGCAAACGAGCGAGCGGCCACTTGAAATCGCTGAAATAGGAAGTGATCGTTTCCCATAGACATACGCAATTGCATATGCGTTGCCTACCTTTAATCGACGGAGGAGAGGATGCACAGAAAGATAATATTTTCCCCTTCCATGCATCCTCTCATTCGGAAATTCCACTTCCACTTCCCATCCTTTCCTTATGAGAAAAAGGGTGAAAAGGGAAATAGGGCTAAATTTTTGGCCTCCGGGACGCACACTCATCAGACGAAACGCGGAATTGCTTCCACTTCACGCCTGTCTTCTGTGTGGTCGTGGTATTTCACCGGGCGAGCCTGGCTAATTCGTGCGAAGATGTTAAAGCGGGCTGTACCACTGTTAAATACTAATTGACATTGTCGCCACATAAAATAATTAGGTTGTAAACTCAGTAAATTATAGAAATTTCTATCATAAAGTATCATTTAAATGAAATAAAATTATCACGGCCATTATCGTTTACAAGAATGAGTGTTGTAAACAAAATGATCGATACGTGATAAAAATCTGCTTCCAATTTTGTCGGCGCAGTAATCATAGGGTGTTCTCACGCGACCCTTAATTTGTATTGTTTTATTTTCCGTTTTATACCTCCCAAGAATTGCTGTCCACCACTTTTAGTTAATAAAGTAAACAAATTGCCTATCCTTTCTTACTACTATTAGTTGGATTTAAGGCGCCTTAGTGGTTATACAGCATGTTTTTAGTTATAAAACATTTACATTTTAACTTTAATTAACAAAAAGTAATTTTTATAATAGTAGTTGTATTAGCAAGTTTACCGAAAACATCTTTTATATTTGCAAGAGCTTTACTAATAGCACTGTTTGTTATATGTTCTGTTTTTTTTTAAGGGATCGAAAGAGTTGATTGTTGATTTTTATGTAATTTTCGGAGCGAACAAAAATCTCTTGTGTACTAACTACACTTAAATGATTCTTATTAACGGAACTGATACTGCGATTGAAATTTTAGAAAATCAAGAAATGAGGAAAAACATCTACAAGAATAAGAATCAATCTCTTTGGATTCCAATCAGAAGTAAGTAGTTTAGGAATTTTTGTATGTAATAAAAGTGGTCCGACAACATCTATCAAATTACGTTTCCTTTTGTAATAAATATCTATTGAAAAATTGGCGAAAATATCATAATATAATCTGTACAAAATAGCTAATCATTAAAACTTAGAGTTAGATTTTTTATATTTACCTTTTGCTTTGAATTGTAGAAAACAAAGTTAATGTCGCTGATATCAGTACAAGAAAGTATCCTGCAACATTCCAAGAATCACTGCGAGCAACTTTGTTTATCGGACAGACGTTCTCGTTGCTTCCAGTCAATGGCATCTTCAGTAAAACTGCGTCTAATGTTAGGTAAGTCGATTTTTTTTTATTTAAAAAGAATTGTAGGATCATTAATGTAACGATTACTACAAACTGTTTCTAAAATTAGCTTAAAGAAGCAAGCTTATCACCATCTCAAAGGCCAGCAACGCAACTGCGGTTCCTCTGGTATTGCTGATGTCCATGCGCGTCGTTGGACACCTCGGTGTTCCCGCTGCTCGTTTACCCCCTTCTGTTATAAAAAAAACTCGTTGATCACAAATTGCATTTGCAGTCAAATGTTAAGCTAATTTTAAAAACATGTCTTTTAATACTCATTTCAGCTTAAATTAAACTTCGTACTTTTATTGGGAGATGAATTCCTTATGTTACTTTCATTGGTGCGACCACGACTACAGTAAAAATTACGGCTTCACTCGTGAGGTTTCCCGCTAAGTGGAAACAGGCATTAAATCAGCTTTTTTACTCTTACAGATTCAACTGGACATCATGGAAGTGTGTCTATTCATTTCTGTCACTAACTGGACAAATTTTCATTACTATAATGTGTATCTTGAAAGTTGCAAATTCTACTGTAACGCTCAATGTTACAAGTAAGGTATTCTTCTATTTATAAGGGTGTGTTTCCACTGTCGACAAACTTGTATAAAAATATTTTAATGTCTCAAAATGAATTAAAAAAAATGTAGACAATAGTGTGCTTTAACACAAGCGTTATACGAGTAGACAGTCGATCATCACAGTAATTTAAATTGTAGATTGGTTTATATTTAACTCATTTTTGTGTTCTATTTTTACCTGTTAGGGTGACCAGATATTTTGCTTTTAATAATTATTTTTTCTTGATCATTATGTGTCATTGGAAAATATTTTTTTCAGCTCCAATAATATTCTACAGCACAACCTGCATAACAATGACAATGTTTTTCCGCGTGGCCAGGAACTGGCCTAAGCTCGTTCGCGACGTGTCGCATGTCGAAGAGTTGGATCCGAGTTATAATCATGCAGTAACATATAGATGTAATATAACATGCGGTGTAGTTTTATTTTTGGCATTAGGTACGATTATATTAAATTAATAATTAAATTAAATTAATAATAGAAAAAACAATTAACACAACTTACTATCATCATGGCCTTATCCCACTTTATGTGGGGTAGGTGCACCAGTATCCCCCCTCCAGATAATTCGTTATATTCATCATCATCAGCTCACTGGGACTCGGAGCCTAGCCTAAGTTAAGGGTGATTAGGCCATAGTCAACCACGCTAGCCTAGTGCGGGTTGGTTGACTTCACACATATCTTTGAATTTCTTCTCTGATATGTGCAGGTTGCATGACGATGTTTTTCTTCACTGTAAGAACGTCGGATAAATGTACATATCTAAATCGGTAATCGAAAAACACATTGGTACATAGCGGGATTCGAACCCAGGACCTGAAGATTGCAAGTCAAGTTCTTGACCCCTGAGCCACCGACGCTCTCGTTCGTTATATTAGTAGCTTTATAATAATATTGTTAATTTAAATTACTGAACTAAACTCGAAACTAATTTCATAAAAATTATCTTTCAGTTGAGCACATACTGTCTCTACTATCTGCGTTTGCCGGTGCCATGACGTGTTATCCGAAGAAACCTATCTACGAAGGTTTTGTAGAACATTTCTATCCGTGGGTATTTAATTTTATACCATATACACCATTTTTGGGAATGTTAACTCAGGTATGTGTATGTCAATTACTTTGGGCTGAAAGTAAAAAGACAACGGTGTAAATTATTCAAACTTTCTTGAGACATTATACTAAACTGATATATAAACACGGCTAAACACTCACGTATATTCGTCCGGTGGCGGCACCGACTAGTTTCGAGCTCGACTCAGCGTGAGCGAGCGATGGGCCGCGTCCGCGAAATAATACCAGTACCACTCATCCTAATGAAGGGCCCCCGATGGGCTCGAAACTAGCCGGTGTTTAGCCGTGTTTATATATCAGTTTTGACAACGGTGTATTTTCATGAGATAACTCTACCAGTATTAAAAACTCAACTATTAAGTTCACACGCTGTATTACTAAAACGAATTAATCAATATACCATTTTCATTTATTCTTTGATAGTTTTTACATATTACAGTTCCTTCATTTCCAATCTACGTTCATCTGGAATTTTTCTGATCTCTTTGTGATTTGTATGAGTTACTATTTAACATCTCGCTTGGAACATGTCAACAAGAAGCTATTAGCCGCACAAGGAAAGGTACATAGATATTTTTATGAGACAATTATTATAAGTAACGAATTCACACTTCTCAAGCCCTTAGTAACTCCTTCATCTTATACTCTTGTGCTTACTTTCTTGGGCTATCGATATAATTATCTTGAATTTCATCATACTTATCTCCATTTCTTTCATTCATGATATGAATTAATAAAAATATAATTATGTTTAGAAATTAATTGTAGGATGTTACCACTATTGCATCAGATGTATTAATTCTTGTAATAACGACTTCGAACGTTTTTGTTTTAAATTGTTATATATTCCTATTTCTACAAAATATTCAATCTATTTGCTTAAGATTGAATCTAGATATACCGAATGCATATTATTTTCCATTTCAGTATTTGCCTGAGTTATTCTGGAGAAGTACTCGCGAAAATTACGGTCGGGCGACGCAGTTGGTTCGAAGAGTCGACGACGTAATCAGTGGAATTGTCTTCATTTCCTTTGCTAACAACCTGTTCTTTATTTGTCTGCAGCTCTTTAACACTTTGGAGTGAGCTATTTTTTAGTCTGTTGATGCATTTTTTGTTTTTAAATATATTATGTTCGTAAATGAAAAAAAAAGAGCGTCGGTGGCTCAGGGGTCCAGCACTTGACTTGCAATCTGCAGGTTCTGGATTCGAATCCCGCCATGTACCAATGTGTTTTTCGATTTCCGATTTACATATGTACATTTATCCGACGTTCTTACGGTGAAGGAAAACATCGTGATGCAACCTGCACATATCTGAGAAGAAAATTCAAAGATATGTGTGAGGTCAACCAACCCGCACTTGGCCAGGGTCGTTGACTATGGCCTAATCACCCCTAACTTAGGGTAGGCTCCGAGCGCCTCAGTGGGGACGTATAGTTAGCTGATGATGATATAAATATTTTGCCAATTTTTTACGTTTATGTTTCTAATTATAGAGATGGTATCAAGGGTACCGGTGAATGTTCCAGCCGTGTCAAAAAGTGAGTTTTATTATAATTAATAAGATATATCGTGATTATGCGATGTTATACTGCAGTAAATTTCTACGAGAGATCGCCTTATGAGAGAATATTCGATATCGATGACGCGGACAGTCGTGCAATTTTGGTAGAAAATTCATTTTACACTCAAATCATATATTTAAAATTATACTACAAGTATCAGGAATGTAATTTTAGAACGCATTGTCAGTGCTCGCCTTTTTTAGTATTTTATGATAGATTTTATTATTTTACTGTATTTACGATGTTATATTTTTTACACAGAGCAACTTTTCTGGGCGGTTACGAAGCGGCAGTGTATTTTCTATTTTCATTGGTTTACTTGATTACACGTTCGGTGGCGGTATCGCTTATTGCATCGCAAGTTAACACGGCATCGACAGTGCCAGCGCCAGTTTTATACGATGTCCCATCACCTGTGTATTGTATCGAGGTGAGAGGTCGATTACCTATAGATATAAAAAAAACTTTACAAGTGATAAAATGTTCAGAAACTTCAAAGTATACATGGTCAATTTTACGTCGCGCAACCCACGTATCATAGACAATAACATAACATCTTACTATGGACGGATGTTTGTTTGAAAGTATCTCTACAAAGGTTGCTTGGATGTTCCTGAAATTTGGCATAGATGTAGGTCATAGCGTGGACGAACAGATAGGCTACTTATTAAGTTTGTTTATAATTACACGCGGACGGAGTCACAAGCGACAGCTGGTATGAATATTTTCATAGTGCTAACCATCTACGATATGAGTGATTACAGTAGACCAGTACAGACTTGAAGACTCTCATATTAACATCTGTTATATCACATGTTTCAGGTTCAGAGATTTTTAGAACAGATCCACGGAGATAAAGTAGCGTTAAGTGGACTTCAATTTTTTAGCGTCACTCGAAGCTTGTTGTTGACGGTAAGATGTTAAATATAGATAAGTGATGTTAAAGAGTCGGTCATCAGTTAACCGCGTAAATTCTTTATCTACTAGATCTGGTTCTTCGTACATTTTTCCTTATAGTTTTTTTGTATTTTTCAGGTAGCGGGAACAATAGTTACATACGAGCTAGTTTTGTTTCAGTTCAATAGTTCACCGCAAGATCAGAGCGGTTCATTTATCGATAATGCAACTTCTACACTGGTCCCCGCTCGCCAATATTAATAGAGAAAATTGTCGCCAAGAATTGATCATTTTAAATCATTAAAAACTATAAGAATAAATAGACCTAAAGGTCTATAGAATCAGAAGGTTTTGGAATTAGTGGGATTGAGGGTCAGCTTTAGGATTTTTTGTTTTTAAAAAGAAACACATGTTGTTCGAGGGTTTTGTGGCATAATAATTTGTATAAATATAAATATTAAAATTACAAAAAAATCTGATAAATTAAAAGCGTTTTTAAATGTCTATTGCACCTCCATCGTCATTCTCTATCGTTAGCCAAGAAAATTGACGTTGTACTTTATCTTTGTTTTCGTTATCGTCGTCATTTCTATGAGTTTTCTTATTATCGTTTCTTAGAAATTCACTACCGACCATGTCATCATTTTCAAAAGGGTATGACTCTCTATTAATTATTGCTTCTGTCTCAACTTTGGCTTCGACTCTTACATCGTCTCTTATATTATCTTTAATATCATCTTTTATACTATCATCTCTTACACCATCCCTTACATCATCTCTTATATTTTCGTCTCTTACGTCATCTCTTGCTTCATCTTTTACTCCCTCTCTTGTCTCAGTTCTTATTTCTTCAACTGGTCGTTGAGCAATTTTTATTTCGTCTTCTCTCATATCATCAGCTTGAGCACTACTTAGCTGCCCTTCTCTTTGAGCTTCTCTTAACAGTGCTTCTGTTATCTGAAATATAATGTTTGCCAATCGGATGCTTAGAAGACATATACAAAATGTAACACAAGGCGTATTTTCAATTTTGACAGGAACTTAAACATGTAATGATTTTTATTTTGAACCAATCAAAAGCAATCTATCAACTGGAGCGTTTTCTAAAGGAATTTTTATTGTATAACTAGCTGTCGCCCGCAACTCCGTTAGCGTGGAATTAAAAAATGACATAATAAGTAACTTAAAAAATTTTCCAGGCTATGTTCTATATGTATGCCAAATTTAATCCATAATCGTTTAGCCATTTTGGAGATACCTTCAAACAAACATCCATTCATCCGTTTTAATATTAGTAAGATAAACATTGTTGGTAGATACCTCAAAATGTCGATCTACAGACGTCTCCCTAATGTCTTTTGTTCTTCTGTAATTTAAATTCTTATTATCTAGTAATCTTCTGTTTCCTGGTTGCAGGGGTATTATATCTCTTTTCTTAATGTTAGCAACGATAATACCCTCAGGAACGATACCATATTCTATGTTTTCTAAGCTTGATACGCAAACCAAAATAATTGATATTACTAAAACGTGCATTTCGATAGAAATCACATGATTTTGCAAACCGATTTTTTATGATGAGATTAAATAAAATTTTAATTAAAACTGTAATTGATTTGAGTTAAACATGTAAACATAAATTATTGTTAATCGTCAAGAAATAATTACAACTGAATTATTCGCACACTCATATAAAATGGATACAATCTGGTGCTATTTTTTTAAAGCGAAATTCCGGAAAATGCAATGACTTTAATTGGTAACTAACTCTGCCAACACTTTTTTTTAATAATAATAAAACAGATGGCCCTTAGTAAGGCTTGAATTTTTGCCAAAGCTTAAATATTTGAGTTAAAAATAAGACTAACAATTTCCAACAAGCTTTCAGTACTGTGATATTTTAAGGTACGTAGTTTTAGTAAGACACATAACTGTACATACAATTTATTTTAAATAATGATTTTTCTATTGTTATTAAATACTTCATTACCATATATATTGCACTATCTAAATAATCTACGTTGCATCCTTATTTTATTGCGCCATCTGTTATTATTTGGGCCTAACTGATTATCTCTCATTTCGTGGACTCTCCAACTGTCGTCTTTTCCTTGAATTTCATTTCTATATTTATCTCCTAATAGTTGCGCGTAATCTATTTCTTCCTCTCTAACATCATTTATTTGATTATTTCTCATTTGGGCTTCACGTTGGGCTTCCTTCAGCATCGCTTCTGATATCTAAAAAAGTGATTAGTCTTATTGTTTGTCTATATCTCATATATATATATATATATATAATTGTCGTGTCACAATTTTCGTTACCATACTCCTCCGAAACGGCTTGACCGATTCTTATGAAATTTTGTGAGCTTATTGAGTAGGTCTGAAAATCGGCCACCATTTTTAATCCCGCGCGGACGAAGTCGCGGGCGACAGTTAGTTTTATTAATATAATATTTTGTGAGTTAATTATTTGCGAACACTATATCTTTTGTTTCGTGGATAGGTGGGAAAATGTTTATTAGATTTTCCTCTCACAAATTATCTTAAAAATAGCAAGAAACAAAAATGATTCTGGAGTTTTTTAATAATCACAGTTGATAACTAATATTTTACTTTAAGATATACATTACCTCAAAACGTCGATCGACTTCATTTTCCCTTATTTCCTTCGTTTTTCTATAGTTTAAGCTATTTTCATTAAACCATCTTAAATTATTTACACGAAAAGGAATCGTGTCTCTCTTTTTAACATTACCAACCAGAAAATCTGAATTAGCGTAGTCATAAACATCACGATCTATGCAAATCACATACGTTACAAGGAATGTAAATATAAAAATATTCATTTCAAAACTGGAAATATAAATTGAACAGTGAACAGTATTAATTCCATGTCAATAAAAGAGAAATAACGCTTGTTTTGATCGTTTTGCGAAATATGCACGACAATATTTCGTACACTGAGAATCAATATTTCTAAAATAATAAATATAGTTTTACTGACGTGACAATTTATGTATTTTTCAGACAACGGGATTTAGATTAAATTTGATTTTTTTTTGATGGAACTAAACATTTACGACGTTGCTTAGTGCCAAATTACAAGTTTCTAAGTTCACGGGAAGTACCCTGTAGGTTTTGATTCCCTTGCGAATTTCGAAAATTTGCGTAAATTTGCGACATAAACGGTTGTATCTTTTGATTACGTATGTTTGGAAGTTTTATTTTTTCACTGCACCAAGGGACCGCAGACCTGAGTATTTGATATAAATTCCAGCTTGATACCTTCACGTGTTTTTGAGAAAAAGGATATTGACAAACAGACGGACGGACAACAAAGTGAAAGAAGGGTTTCGTTTTATTCCTATGAGGTACGGAACCCTAAAAAAACAATGTTTCATACTTTTTATTAGCTTTTATTTCATCCGTCCAAACAGGAGAGACAAACGATGTAAACGTTTTATTCGCGTTCAGGAAATTGGAGAAGAACAAGCTCATATTTGATTAATGTAGCAACTACCTGAAAAAAAAATGTTAACATTAATCAATCGTCTTATATAACTGTTTTATGTAAAGTTCTTTTCAAATATCTTGGTGGCTCGAGGTCAATTTCGAGCCACCAAGATATTTCGGCCATCCTGCTAATGCCCGCTATAAGTATAATAAAATTGTATTCTACTTTTAATAAAGTTTAGCGCCGTCAATATTTGAAAACTACTGTAGGACATATATTATCATCCCTCTTTTCACTTCCGACAATTAAGATTGAGAAGTGACTTAAAACTTACTGACAAAATTGATTCTCTTGTCACGTAGAAGAACTTTAATCCACTAAGACCTAGCCTAGAATGAAACACTTGATCCAGGAATCTTTGCGTCTAGAAAAAAAAAACGAAATATTAGATAAAATTCTTCAATTGACATATTTATTTTTGTAGAAAATTATTTAAATATTTACTTTATAGTTATAAGCTGATGCTGGCAAGGTATGAAGTATGTCCAAGGGTGCGCGAGTTAGTGTGTGGTGATGGGCCAAGAATAGAGATAGCATAGTAGCTCGCATTATTACAAATACAGTCGAGAAAGCGAGATAGACTACAGGTTCCCAATCCAACCTATAAAAATACACTTTTTAAATTACTAAAATTATAAAAAAAAATATTGTACTTCTAAAAATAAACATATTTACTTTCGCTTTAATAACTCTAGTTCTGTATTGGTCGTGATCAGATTCATTTCTTGCTGTGTCAGAACAAATCTGTAAAGAAAAGTAAATAATTTATATATAATTAGTTATTCCTTAATTCAGTTACTACAATGCTATTTATTCACTTACTATACGTATTGGAATAAACTTGAACCAATAACCAAAAGTGAACTATTGGGACAGTTATGAATATCTTGTCTTGTTTATAATTTTATGTGCTCATTTTCTGAGAGAACTCAACGTAAATGCACAGTGTCAAGATTGTGGAATTGTTAGTTAATTTATGAAATGTAACATCTTACTCATATTATAAATGCGAATATTTCGATGTATGGATGGATGGAGTACGGCTGTATGTATTTCGCTGTAATTTGGCAAAGATATAGAACATAATCTGGAATACATAGGCAATTAATTCAACAATGTATACCGTGCGGAAGGAGACGCGGGCGAGTGCTAGTTTTATCATAAAATTACTTTAAAGAAAATACTTACTGTATTACGCTGAAAATCTGTTTACAAATAAATATGAGGTTGCATGAAAAGGATATAAAAATGAATGGGTTTATTATTTCATCCAGTATCAGCGTCAGACTAGTCAGTTGAGTATAATGTTTCTGTAGATCCGACCATGGCATAAATCCAGTAAATTTCGCCTAAGAAAAATGATAATTTGTTAATTGTTCTTACTTATACTAGCAGTCGCCCGCGACTTCGTCCGCGCGAAATTAAAAAAAAAGTCTTTGGTCACAGCGTTATGTTATATAGCTTAAAGCCTTCCTCTATAAATGGACTATCCAAAAAGAATTTTTAAAATCGGACCAGTAGTTCCTGATATTAGCGCGCTTAAACAAACTCTTCTGCTTTATAATATTAGTATAGAAATGCGAATGTTGAATAAAATGAATGTATGGATGAATGGATCGATATTTGTTTGAAGGTGTCTCCAGAATGGCTGATCGGATATCGAAAAAAATTGGCATATAAAAAGAATATAGTGTGGAAGAAAGCATAGGCTTATTATTATTATTTTTTAAATTCCGCGCGAATGGAGTCGCGGGCGACAGCTAGTTTTTATATAATTTAATAATAATAATAGTTGAACTTTGAAATTTTAACCACGTAAGTTATATAACAAAAGTAATCACAATTTTAGATAAACATGTTAGGTAAAGAATGCTGTTAAATTTCGTTATAAAGATCTTCCTATCAAAAATCTTTTATAGCAATCATCATGACACTTTACAACATAAAGGAAGGTATCAATAAACCCCATTGGAATTCATCTTAAAAGCATGTTATTGAATCACATCGAACGGAAAAAATTAAACCACAAAATAAAACTGATAAGGGATCAGAGGAAAGTCTATTAAAAGTTTCTCAATTTACTGAACATATTTTATTATAAAAAAACTATGTCAAGCGAATTTAGTTTCTATTGAATTGTTAATTATGAGTTGAAATCAACTGTTTGAATGATTTTGTATGTTAACTTACCTTCTTCTCCTCTTGAAGCAGCTTACGATTGAAACATGAGAAACGCGCACCCAAGTATACGGTTATTGACATAACCAGGATATCTGTTAAGTTTCTTAAACATGTTGCTTGACATTTAGAGGCCTAGTGAGAAACTATCAGTGTTTTAATTTATGACAGTACGAAGAATATAGAATGAGTGCGTCGGTGGCTCAGGGGTCAAGCACTTGACTTACAATCTGCAGGTCCTGGGTTCGAATCCCGCCATGTACCAATGTGTTTTTCGATTTTCGATTTACATATGTACATTTATCCGTCGTTCTTACGGTGAAGGAAAACATCGTAATGAAACCTGCACGTTTCTGATAAGATATGTGTGAAGTCAACCAACCCGCACTTGGCCAGCTTTGTTGACTATGGCCTAATCACCCTTAACTTAGGGTAGGCTCCGAGCCCCTCGGGGACATATAGTGAGCTAATGATGATGATGATTCTTTTTTTAAATGAATCCAAGATGTAGAGGAATGTATGTTATAAGGATGGAAAAGGTAGGAGAATTTAAATTAAGGTAGAGGATTGATTAGGCTTGATGAGTCAAGAAGAATATGCATAAAAAGGATACACCCTTTATTCTGTTTTAAACATTTGATATGTAAACTCAATATTATTAATAATGTTAAAATTACTTACTGCCAGCATTATTCCAATAAAGCACTGGAATGGAAAATGATCAAAATACCAATCGTAGGCGAAGACAAAGAACTTTTTTAAACAATAATCGTCATGCGTATTCTTCAACGCGTTCTTCGCTTCATACGCCGTGTATAATAAATACATTGCGAATTCAACTGGAAAAGGGAAGATCTTTGAATTACATTTCACAATTTATACAAAAAAAAAATTCTGACTGAAACATTTCTCAGAATTTGCTTTAATATGATGATATTAATAACCCTACTTGATGCTTTTTTCCTTACTAAATTTATAAATGCGAATATTTGGACGGATGGATGGTCGGACGGCTGCCGGAATAACGCTGAAATCTGACATAGATGTAAAACATACTCTAAAAGAACACATAAGCTATCAATTAAGAATTTTTTAAATTGCGCGGACGGAGTCGCGAGCGACAGCTAGTAATAAACATGTATAACTTAGTGTCAGCTTACCCAACGCGGATGCTCCAATTATAAACAAGATTTGTTTGATGATCTTCAAAGGTCTGGAAGTATTAGGGTCTGGCAGCAATCTCTCCAAATCCTCGATCTTTTTAAATGTTACATACCACTTCGGTGTCATCTTCATTAAGAATAATGATGAAAATAGTGTATTCAACGAGAAGACAATCCCAGCTTTTTAACAAAAAAAAATATTAGTCACACAGAAACAAAAAAAAACGAGCTGCATATTTAATAACAGACAATATGATGCAAATTTATCTAAAAAAAACATTGACACAGATTTGAAAAGTCAGTAAAAATCCTTTGGAAGTATGTGTATGGTTCCAAGACATTTCTTTCAGCTAAAGTAAGATAGCAGACACGTAGTAGATGAGCGTATATAGCATAAATATGTAAAATACGTACAAATATCTTTCCGACCTAATCCGAAAGCCAGTTTATCAACACATTTGGCGAGCGAACAGAATGTCATCCAAATTAAATTAGCCAAGTAGAAACAAGTATATAAGGATATCCAATTGAACCTGGAAAAAGTTATTAGTATGAACACTATAGTAACTCTATTGTAATTGGACTTCGGTAAGTTAAGTAACCTTGGTAACCTTGGTACCCTCGGTAACCTTGGTAACCTTGGTAACCTTGGTGTTCGTGGTAATCTTGGCAAAGTTAGTGAGTTAATTTATTAGAAAGTACTGCGCGTAATAGTGGTTGACTAAACTCTAGTCATCCCTATCTTGGACAGGCTCTGAACCAGTGGGTGCATAATATGAGGTGACAATGAAGTTAACTTAATTAAAAAATTAATACTTTGGAAGTCAAGTTAAATATTATCTTTAAAAATATATTTTGATAGAATATTTTTGAATATCGACTGCGTAATATAGCAGTTATATAGCTAAGCTTTGAAAATAATCCAGTAGCATTTAAAAAACTTTCAAGTTCTAAGTAGTAATTTTATAACTTTATATATTCCAATCTGTACATTAAATTCGAGGAAGAAAATAATATAAATTATACTTCACCGTTTGCCTGATTGTTTCGTATTAACTAGGCCATTCAAAGGAAGGAAACCCATCAACTTGCAACTAAGAAGGACAGGTCTAACACATTCGTAAAACCTCAATTTTTTCATTTCAGATTTATTCCTTTTCTTTGAATTACGATTTAATTTTCTATGTCTCCAACGTACACTAGTAGGTAACATTTTTAATAATATGACAGCATTTTTTAAGCAGACAGCTTTATATAGACATCAAATTTAAGTAAATATTGTCTTGAATCAATATTTGAAAAGCAAACGAATATTTTCTTTATATAAAACTTGATTGGGGACTGAAGACTTGATCGGTTGTGATTTATGGATAGCAAGAAAAACAGTAATATTTAATATGTGAATAACAAATTAGTCAATATTAATCAAAATTTTTGCCTGTGTTCAAAAGCAATGAACCTGGGTTATCTGGGTTTCTTAAAAAAGAATTAAATATTTTTTTTTTCATATTTCAGTACTGAAAACTTATTGTACTCTACTTGTACATCCGTAAAACATATCTTGATTGAAGCCCACGCCAACATACTAAGAAAGGTCTAAGAAGGTTCTTCGTTGTAGTGTCCATCATAGCGACTCCTTTATTCAAATATTAGCTTTCACCCGGCACTGCATCTGCGTGGAATTAAAAGAAAACTTAATTAGTAGCTTAAGTGGTCTTCCAGAATATGTTCTATATCGATGCCCAATTTCATCCGGATCTGTTGAGTCGTACCGGAGATTCCTTCGTACCTTCTAACAAACATCCGTCCATCCATACATTTAATCTTTCGCATTTATAATATTAGTAAGATGAAGTTCTATACCAAGGGCATATCAAACGCCATTAATTTAATTAAACGAATAAAAGAAAACGAAAAATATTTTTAAGAGATGAATAAATTGCAAGGCAACTTTTTAGTTTCTTTTCAAACACTCATAAAAGCGAAGCGTCTTAGCTTAATTATTCCGAAATGCTTTTATAAGTTCCATCTTTCTTTAATACTTTTACATTAAATATCACTTCAATATTCTTTTACTTTATGCGATTAAAATCAATGTTTAAATTGACCAGTAACATTGGTCAGTTTAGCTCTGCACTGTTCATTAGGCAGATTTTTTTTTAATTTGATTCGGGATAGGATATACAAATAATAATTTTGATTTTTATTAATTTTCAGTTTCATTTAATCACAATGTTGATGTTTTTGCAAATTAAAAGTATCACTTGTCATATTGCAATAATATTAGTTCGTATTTGATAACAGTTGCTACTACCTGGAAACAAAAAATAATAAACTTTAGAAATATAGTGACTAGTGTGAATTTCAAACTTTTTTTTATTTTTTCCTAGCTGTCGCCTCCTTCCGCGTGGAATAAAAAAGCCTATGTGTTTTTCCAGACTATGTTCTACATCTATGCCCAATTTCAGTAAGATCCATTCAAATGTCCCGGAGATATCTTGAAACAAAAACCATCCATCCATCCAAACATTCGCAATAGTAAGATTGTGTCTACGTCGATAGCTTTTTATTCATACAGAAAAAAACAATGCAATAATCATCACTGTTAATAATATTTATTTTATAGCCATATTGTAATCTCAAGTAGAACATTTTATACATTACTATACATTTATTTTCACCTCTAGTAAGTTTTGTCTGGACAAGGTAAATAATTTCATTCCACTTAAACCAACACTATCGTAAGTCAACTGTGTAATTAATCTTTTTACCTGAAATCAATTAACATTTAATTATAAAATTAAAGTATTTCAATCGAGTAATGCAAACTAATTATTTAAACTACTTAACAACACTTAAAATGTACTAATGAACACTATGGGAGACTTTTAGTGTAGATTGTGAGAAATCTACACTAAAGGCCTGCTGTAACTATTAAACAGCGCTCAGTGTGCTAATTCTTCAAATAATACCTCTCTAATTTTATATAAAAACGGCTAAACACACACGTATATTTGTCCGGTCGCGGCATCGACTAGTTTCGAGCCCATCGGGGGCCCTTCATCAGGGTGAGTGGGACTGGTATTGTTTCGGGGACGCGGCAGTGCCGCGTGATTGTTTAGCCATTTTTACATAAGTTTATTATAATGTCTCACGAAAGTTTGAACAATTTAATACCTCTATGTTGTAAGTGGCACTTAAGCAGGATTTTAAATCAGGTAAAGACTTTTTTGAGTATAAAATAATAGCAGCACCAGCTAAGACAACACCACAGGCTCTAGATAAAAGCCAAGTCAGAGATAACAAATAATATGTTCGACTTATCCAAGATCTTGATGTTATTCTGAAACATAAGACACTCAAGAGAATTACTAGTAATAAAGCCTTGATTAATTACGGGAAAGAGTAAATAAAGATAATCAACCAGATAACTTTAAAATCACCCAACATAATGTATATTAGTAACTACATTCCGTAATAAGTACGTTTAACAGTGGTAGAGCCCGCTTTAACATCTTCGCACGAATCGGCCCGGCTCGCCCGGTGAAATACCACGACCACACAGAAGACAGGCGTGAAGTGGAAGCAATTCCGCGTTTCGTCTGATGAGTGTGCGTCCCGGAGGCCAAAATTAGTCCGCTTTCCCTTCCCATCCTATTTCTTATAAGGAAAGGATGGGAAGTGGAAGTGGACTTTCCGGATGAGAGGATGCATGGAAAGGGAAAATATTTTCTTTCTGTGCATCCTCTCCTCCGTCGATTAAAGGTAGGCAACGCATATGCAATTGCGTATGTCCATGGGCAACGGTCACTTCGCTATTTCAGCGATTTCAGGTGGCCGCTCGCTCGTTTGCCACCTTGTGATATAAAAAAAAAAAAAGTAAACAGCTAAGAATTTCCAATGTCTAGTACAAATGGTGGCTAGGAATATCGTAGAAATATAGCGATAAAACTATGGCAAATCTAAAATAAACTGGGAGGGATATGATAAACCTATAAAAGTGTAGATACCTTATACCCAAATAAAGTTGTAGACAGATGAAATACAAATTATTCAGATTCGATAGCAGAACTAATGGTCCTAGATGTCTCTCTAGAGAGCGTACTAAGTTTGCCTGACGCGCGTACGCTCGACGGAGCTTACGCCATTGATCGATGTGTAGATACGTTAGTTTACTCTGTAGACAATGTTCAATATAATTTTAAAACCCTTCTAGTGACGGTAATTAAACAGACCTATTGTTATTGAGATTTTTAGAAAATTATCTTACTAATATGATGGATGTTTGAAAGTTTCTCCAGAACGGCTAAACGGATATCGATAAAATTTGGCATACATATAGAATATAGTTTTTTTTTAATTCGGCGCGGCCGGTCCCCCAGGAAACGGCCAGTACTGTTATAAAAAAATCGATTTTATTATGGCTTTAAATTAAGGTGACGTCATCATTACTGTTGTGAGTATTAACTTACATAGTTTTGTTTTTTCTGATATTCACGTTGAATTAACTTTCTCGTGTACAAATTTAACATATTGTATCGAGATGTTAGACCCATACTCATCAATATTATGGTCAAATCTTGTAGATTCCATAAAATAGTTGCCAATTTACTTAAAATAAATATTGGAATCGCCAACCATAAGTCATATTCGTCTGAAAAAAATATGGTGGAATAATTTATTGAAATTCGAATAAAGAATGTTTGTAGTTGCTAGAAGTTACTTACAACTTTGTAATAAAAATCCGTGTGATATCAAAATGTACGTCCGGAAACATTCTTCAACCGAACTGCAATTGAAGCCGATCGCAGCTATCATACTGAATATGTGTTCGACTACAAATAACAAATAAAAAAATACTAATATTATAAATGCAAATGTTTGTATGGGTAGCTATTTATTACTAGGCACCTTTAGAAACGTTTCTCGAACACATAGGCTACATTTGATCCGGAAAATGTTTACGGTTCCCATGAGATACGTTTGATTAATATATATGCTCAATAACTCTGCAACGGTTTGACATATCTAATTGAAATTCAACACAGGTATAGAACATAGTCGCAAAACACATAGTACATTCATTTTGTTTTTTTTTTCATTTATTCAGAAGTATCTGTCGCCAGACTCCGTCTATGTGAAATTCAAAAATAGTAAATTAGAAGCCTATTTTTTCTGGCTATGTTCTACATTTATGCCAAATTTCAGTGAGATCCATGCATAAGTTCTGGAGTTACCTTTTAACAAACAACCATCCAAACGTTCGCATTTGTAATATTAGTAAGATGGAACATTTAATTTTATATATATTTAAAGTTTAATTAACTTACCAATAGCGCATACGCTAACAAACGTTGTAACAAAAATGATTTTCCTTTTAATATATTTATCTGATTCTACATTCAAACCAGTTAACAAATCATTTCTTAACCAATGTTGTGATAGACAATCCCAAGCACCTATGAATCTCCATGTAAGAATCAAAGATATTAAGCCATTTGCATAAAATATTGAGCCCGACAATCTGGCAACTAAGCTTCCTTAAACAACAAATTAAAAAAAATAAGATCAACAAAGAATTTCTTTTTAATTTAATACAATAAAGAGTATTAATATCTATTCTTATATGTCACTGGCTGACACGATATATTTTGGAACGTTTCATTGTTTAAATTTATAACACAAACATGTCTGTTTTTAATTAACCTATGATTACAGACCTATAAAGGTTAAATTATTTATATTGATCTGTAATAATTTGTCATTGCCATTAAGTGCCAGTAATTAACTATGTTATACTCGTGTTTTAAAAAAAATGTGCTTGAAAATCGAGTGTTTTAAAAAGCATTGACAATTGAAAACTATAACTACCAAGCCTTAAGTTTAGTTGTATACATAACTTACGATGAGCTGAAGAATAAACAGCAACGCCAGTTAATAAGCGTATCAGTTTCCAAATGGCCGCTGCTTCCAAACAACATAACATAATAAATAACACCAAAGCCCAGGTAATGGCTATTTTTCCACCATACACAGGTATTCCAGTCCATTTTGTATATGTAAATATTTTCTTTATACACGGAAGAAAATCCTTAAAAAAAATCTGTCTTTATAATACGTGGTTGCAGATACGAGTATCGTGGAAGAATACGAATCGAATGCTCTCCTTCGCCATGATCACTTCAGCCATTTAGGCCATACAGGAGGCGACAATGTAAAATGTACTTACATTTTCGCCAAAAACAAGACCCACCAGCGTCCATAATAAGGAAGGACGGCGAGTTCGGTTACTTCTTTATATTACAAGGCAAACGGACTAGTGGCCACTTTCATACGTCGAAATAGCGAAGCGACCGCCGGCCATAGGCATGACAGACCATGAAAGGCAACCAACACAGATGCGTTGCCTACATTTAAATGACATAGGAAGGGATGCAAAGTAAGAGAATATTTATTTCTATACGTCCCCTCCTAAGACAAATTCACTTCCCCTTTCCCATCCATGAGATCTATCATGCACTGGTTAAGCGGGCCCGTTCGTTCGACAGATGTTGTTTTTACTGGTTGTAATTTAAGGTTTTTTACGCTTAAGCGAGTTTAGTTTATTTGATATACTCACATTTTGTTTCTGTTCATTAACAATCACCATTTTTTAAATACAATTTTTGATATCATCTTTAGTAACAAAGCAAAAGTATATAACTGTCGTTTACGAAACTTAAAATGCTTATGGACATTTCACAACCTTAAATTAAACTACATTTCTGGTAAATTAAAATAATTATAATAAAGATAATAACGTAAAATTTTCGTGTACATATAATAACTACAATTTCTTAAGTTAAATGTATATTATTACTGAAATGTACACTGTACTCTTGTAAATTGTTACATTTAAAGTGCTTTCAACATTCCATAAATCCAATATGAATCAGAGTGATTCTTATCACACTATTTTTGCTTTGGATACTATACTGTGTACAATAAACCAATTATGTTGACCAAAGAATCATCCTTTATGTTGATATTATATGGGTGTAAAAATCTATCGACTGTTCTTAGCTTAGGTATTTTAGGCCGATTTAAAAAAAGGAGGTTATCAATTCGTCTGTATTTTTTTTTTGTTGTTTTCAAGTCAACCAAAAAACACGATATTTTCCAGATGTTTTCAGGTGCCGAGGTCTATAGAGCTCTATATAATTTTATATCTTATTAATATTATAAATGCGAATGTTTGGATGTATGGATGTATGAACGGATGTTTGTTCGAAGGTATCTGCTTAACGGTTCAACTAATCTCTATAAAATTTATGTAGAAAATAGTCTTTAAGGACACATAGACTACCAATTAAGTTTTTTGTTTAATCCCGCGCGGACGGAGTCGCGGGCGGTAGCTAATGTGTGTTATAGCTTCATAATATAATTATGAATAAAAGTTAAAAGCTAACTTCATTTTAATTTTATTTAGTATCAAGTTAATGAATCAACGCCACCAGAGAGTACATTCCAAGTGGCCTTGCCTCTCTTTTAATTAAAAAATTAATTACGTTTCCGCATATTGATAATATGGTGATGAAAATTAATAAGCACGTAGAAATGTTTACTTCATTTAATTTAATAAATACTGAATTACCTCTGAGATTGTCAGATGTTTAAAATAATTTAAGAGAGCTTTTTCTCAGATATCACACAATGTTCAACAAAAGATTTCTTTAAAACTCAAGTCTCTTAATCTTGGATATTTACTTAATTCCTATTGAGACTGGTAGATTGTCATATTCTTTTTTAACAACACAACAAGTGACAGAGGAAGTGGACAGAATTAAAGGCTCTCCATCTTCCGGTTCTGGCATGCTCCCTCCCCTTTTCTACATTTACACGTCTATGTTATATTATTTTTTATAATAGAAGGGGCCAAACGAGCGGCGGGAACACCGAAGTGATTACGACACCCATGGACATCTGCAACACCAGAGGAACTGCAGATGCGTTGCCGGCCTTTAAGGAAATGGTATGCTCGCTTCTTGAAGGTCCCCAAGTCGTATTGGTATGTTTGCAAGCTCGCCTGTTGTCTGTGTTACTCATAAGAATGATTTAATTTTTATACCCAAAAATGTCTACAGATCCATAACTGTTCAATTACTAACTAACTACAAACGAAACCGATATGACAGCTGTAATAAGATCTGACAAACCATTATCGTTAATGTATTTAACGAATTAACTAACTTATATTTTATCGTAAAGCTATGAGTTACCAAAGTCATAAATAATTGCTTAAAAAATTTAAAGCATTAGAAATTCGAAAATTTTTATGAGTGTTCTACACATAATTTGAATACCAGACTACAATGTTTAGAATGAAAAATGTTTTTATAGGTTTTGATTTTATCATGTTGTCCTTAATTAAGCTTTTAATATGTATATCGCCATATCTCTGTAATTTAATATTCATCATCAGGTCACTATACGTCCCCACCGAGGGGCTCAGAGCCTACCCTAAGTTAGGGATGATTAGGCCAAAGTCTACCACGATGGCCAAGTGCGAGTTGGTTGACTTCACACATATCTTTTGAATTTCTTCTCAGATATGTGCAGGTTGCATCACGATGTTTTCCTTCATTGTAAGAAAGTCGGTTAAATGTACACATGTAAATCGGAAATCGAAAAACACATTGGTACATGGCGGGATTCGAACCCAGGACTGCTGATTGCAAGTCGAGTGCTTGACCCCTGAGCCACAGACGCTCTCTATATACTAATACTCTTGTTTAATTTTAAAGGAATTTTAGTTATTGTATAATAAATAAAATAAAAAATGTAAAGTTTTGTTTAATGTCAAATTTCTTTTTTTTTTAAAGAAAAGATTTTTTAATAAAGCATTATACAAAACCAATTAATTTGTACTCAAAAAAGGTTAAGTGTTTTTCTATCGACGAATTTTAATGTACTACCTTTGTTGTTTATTCGGCTTTGTTATGCAAATCACTCAAACAGAAACAAAGGTATAATATAAAGAAATATTACAAAGCAAATACAATCATTAGAATAAGCAATTTATAAAACAAGTTAATTAATTCTGAAACACGTTACCTAGTGGTAGCATTTCTTCTGAGTTTTGTTTTTACTTTTTAATCTAAACGTAACGTTCAGTATTTTATTTACGAATGTTTAAATGGATGGATGTTTGAAGGTATCTTCGGAGCGGCTCAACGGATTTTGATGAAATTTGGCACACATGTCGAACATAGTCTAGACATATTTTTTTGTTTAATTTCACGCGAACGGAGTCGCGGGTCACTGCTAGTTTTGTTGAATGTTTTCTAACATACATTTCATTTTCATGTAAAAAAAGATACCAAGTTACATTTATTCAACAATTCTTGTTAGTTGAAAAATTCTAAGGAACGTTAGGTATTATTTTTAGGTGGGGGTTGGCAGTGACAAATAATATTGACATGTTATGTCGGACCTTTAAATAAGCGGCCACGGACTACAAAAGGAAGTTTTCTTTTGTCGTTCTATCAATTTCTTTTGGCGTTTACCATTAACCGATGTCAAATATTTTGATGACATCGTTAGAAAATTGTGACCATTATCTAGTAAAACATATGTATCAGAGTTAAATTGACACTTGATGTTTTGGCTAAATATTTTGTCACTCTTAGTGCGATCATAATTTAAAACAACGTTTTGAAATTCTTCTCTTACTTCGTTCCCTCCTGTCATAAGTTTTTTTTTTGTAAACGCGGGGAATGCGTTTGTGCACTTCGCCGTCGGTGCTGCGGGGGCTGCAGGGACGGATTCGTGTGGGACTCCCGGTCTGGGAACAAGACCGGACTACCCACTAAACCCCGCGGTGTTCTCCTACGCCCAACCGGACCGTGGCATCTACGTTAGTTTATCCACGACCCGGCTAGGGGGGAGCCCCTTGGTAGGGGCTCCACTCGTGTAGGGAGGGGTCATATGTTAGACCCCTCCCATCACCCTATGATGCTCCTTTCATAAGTAGTAGAATAATAAATGTGTGTTTTTTTCATCTGCAGAAATATTTGAAACACTTTTGAATTCAATAAATAAATTATCTAATTTGTTTTTTTTTTAATTTTCAGACATACTCTACGCGGTAGTCGACAGCTAGTTCCTAATATATCAAGTATGAAAGTAATGTAATATATGATTGTAGACCACTAAAAGAACTTACTAAAAGTAGTAAAAACAATAGTGCTCTATAAAAAGTTCGAACAGTTTAATAAAGGGCGTATTTGTTTCAAGGACAATATGTAGTAGATTTATTTCGTCCCTTAGATTTATAGTTTAACTTACTAAGATACACACTTGTTTGCTTTATACTTAATGTGGGGGAAAAATCCAATAATTCGTACAAAACTTATAGAAAATTCAATCATTTTAAAGCAGTGGATAGGTAGGAAAGAAAGAAAGCACTGCAAGAAGTAGAAGGTGTATTGAAGAAGGAAAGGCGATACAAAAGAAATGGCATAGGTACGAGCTGCAAGCGAAATGCGCGCGCGCGACGGACATGCGATCGTGTCGAGAGATTTTTTCGACTGAGACCAAAGAGTATAATAAGTATACTATAGAAAGAGGGGCAACTCGCACGAAGTCGTGGATCCACGGCGATTGTGGCGCTCCATGCGTATAATCGCTGAACTAATTTTTTTTTTTTTGGTATCTATATACGTAGGCACGCTTATTTAGCTCACTATAATAATAACTGATAAGTGGGAATCTAATTTATGAAATTAAAATTGACATTAAATCAATGTTCAAAAATAATACACCCACTTATCAGTTATTATTATAGTGAGCCGATATCAAGTAGCCTTCTATGAAATACCTCTATTAAAATGATCCTATTATTATTGGGGAAATAAAAACAAAATATTTTTATATTTTTGTACATTATTTATTATATTTCTACATAACTTAATTTTAAATCTATGCAAGTACATATACATCAATGACTTTCAAGATATCAGCTCAATATTTTAATATTTAATATATATATTTGAAAATTACATTTACGGTAAAAAATAGTATAGCGCGGTCACAAAAAAATGCATACCCTGTAATTAAAACCAACCCCCAAAATATTTTCAGTCACATGCAAGCTGGCAATTGGCAATTTGTAGTTATTTGCGAGTTTAAACACTCTGAACATATTCTCTTACAACATAGGCAAGCAAATTTTTCTTTACAATAAAAAATTACAAATAAAAAAATATATTTTTTACATATACACACATGGACCCACCTACTAATTTCAGACACATCAGTTTATGGCTCTATAATTCCAGTGATTGGCACACATTTTCTGAACATCACTGACCGTCTCTCAGGAAGGGGGAAACCGTGTATATGTGCACCTACAACAAACAAACAGAATGTGATTTCCAATCAAGTATAGGAACTGATATGTAAAATGTATTAGAAGTAGGGCACCATTCAATATGATAACCGGAAAGGATAAATCACTGTGGTGCTAAAAACTACACCAAAATACGAAAATATTTAAATGTTTAAATGAGTCTGACGTATGGGAATAACATGAAAATTTTTATTGAATTGTAACTTACCATAATCAGTCCATCTAAAACACAATTGCGTACAGCGTCATTTTTCACGAAAACACATTTTAATTAAAAACAAAATGAATGAAACAACATTTAACTAAGAATACAAGAACAGAAATAGAAATACGAAAAAACGTAGCGGTTTGATGACACATGAATGTCTCGATGACAGAAATGATGCTTCTTCTCAGCCATGAGATGAAATGATGTTTACGATTATATAAAAGGTGGCGCCACTTTCCATACAAACCGTCCTTCTTCTAAGTTTCCACCCCCTGACTGAGACAGCGGCGGCCGGCCGACTGGCTCGATGCGCCAGCGACGACCGGTTCTCTCGTCGCGTCGTTGCTACGCGCGAAATTACGAATATATAAAACGCGTTCGCTTGTCCGCCTCAACGTACAGATTACTATTAATATATCTACTTATTATACAAACAATATATATTTTATTTATACAATACTATATTTAAATAATTAAGTTCTACTATTTAATACTAACTATAACTAATAACATAAGTATAATAATTTAAAACAATAAATGCGTGGAGGCACGCCACATCACCCCCTTCCAGAGCCCGTCAAGGGCGATAATAGGATGGAAAACGCACAATACGGCCTGAACGTGTCCTTCGGATATCATCATCTTTGGGTTCAGCGAGTGTATTGTGTTCTGGTGGCCCGCTCTGTGTAGTTGTGTGTGAGTTAGTGTTAGTTAGTGATGGAGTATCGTGTGTGGTGTCTGTGTCGTGCAGTATGTAGGCCGGCTTAATGCGGTCTACCGATACTGTGACCGGATTACCACGAAGAAGAATTTTAAAACTTTTATCACCTCTTTCTATAACCTCATGAGGTCCGGAATATGCAGGTGTAAGGGACCCACGGCAAGTATCATCGCGCAAGAATATATGCGAAGCAGTTGCGAGATCCTTGAAAATAAAAACTGACTGCTTGCCATGCCTAGAAGCGGGGGTTGGCTGTAGCTTCTTGACAAACGACTTGAGACGTGACAAGTAGTCGGTGACGTCAGTTGAAACCTCTCTACCGGGATGTAAAAATTCACCAGGGAGTCTCAGCGGCTCGCCATAAGTGAGTTCAGCTGACGAGGACGACAGATCTTCCTTGTAGGAGTTCCTAATGCCCAGCAAGACCAAAGGGAGGGAATCTACCCAATTCGAAGTGGAGTGGCAAGTGATGGCAGCCTTTAACTGGCGGTGAAATCTTTCCACCATGCCATTGCAAGCTGGATGATAAGCCGTAGTGCGCCTGTGTTGAAAGCCTACGAGGTCAGAGAGACTCTTAAATAAGGCCGACTCGAACTGCCTACCCCTATCGGTTACTATACTTACTGGACAACCGAACCTGGAGATCCATCCATGCAGTAAGGCCTTAGCAACAGCCTCAGCGGAGATTTCCTGGAGAGGTACTACCTCAGGCCATCGCGTGAATCTATCGATTGCTGTGAGGCAGTACCTGTATCCTTGGCACAAGGGTAAAGGACCGATCAGGTCAATGTGAATGGTCGTGAATCTAGAGCTCGGAAGTTTGAAAGAGCTGAGTGGTGAGGAGACATGCCGAGTGACCTTAGATCGCTGGCAAGCGAGACAGGTCCTTGACCACTCTCGACAATCTTTTTTGATTCCTGGCCACACATAACGATCGGAGACTAATTTTAGGGAAGCGTTCACCCCTGGGTGACTGAGCGAATGGAGACAATCAAATACTTGTCGTCGGTATATTTTCGGGACATATGGTCTGACGTTCCCGTCTCTCTCCTCACAGTACAGCTCCGACTTGACGCCCGGCAGTTTCATTCTCTTCAGTTTTAACGAAGTGGCGCCTTCCAGGAGAGTCTGCAGTTCCGTATCTGAGCCTTGAGCGTCTGCTATTTGACCCAGATCAACGGGTTGTGCAATTTCTTCGATCCTGGAAAGGGTATCAGCCACGACGTTGTCCTTGCCTGATATGTGCCGGATGTCAGTAGTAAACTGGGATATAAAATCCAAATGTCGAAACTGACGCGGTGAACAGTTCTCCTTGCGAGAGTGGAATGCGAAGCACAAAGGTTTATGGTCAGTGTAAACCACGAAGTCTCTAGCCTCGACCATATGACGAAAGTATTTGATTGCCTCGTAAATCGCAAGTAGTTCGCGGTCGTAGGGAGAGTACTTCTGCTGCGCTGGGCTTAGTTTCCTGGAGAAGAAAGCCAAAGGCTGCCATCCTTTGTCCTCGTTGTACTGCTGCAACACAGCACCTAAAGCGGTGTCGGACGCGTCGGTTACGACAGCGAGTTTGGCATTGCAGTCGGGGTGGGCGAGGAGGGCTGCCTGGCATAGGCCTTTCTTACAATTAGTGAAAGCTTCTGTCTCTGCTGGGGTGAAGTGGACGGGATGAGAGCCCTTCACAGAGCCTTCTAACAGTGCGTTCAGGGGAGCTTGGTATTTTGCAGCGCCTGGAATGAACCTCCTATAAAAATTGAGCATCCCGAGGAACCTACGGAGCTCACGTACAGTTTTGGGCGTAGGAAACGTTTGTATGGCATCAACCTTTGCAGGGAGGGGCTTGGTACCTTCGGCAGAAATTAGGTAGCCTAGGAATATAACCTCTGAAGCGCCAAACACACACTTAGAACAATTGATGACCATACCATACTCGTGCAGCCTGGTGAACAGAATACGGAGGTGTCTTCTGTGTTCTTCTGGATCCCTCGAGAAGACTAGGAAGTCGTCCAAGTACGGGTAACAGAAGTCCAGATCCCTCAGCATCTCATCCACAAAACGCTGAAACGTCTGTCCAGCGTTACGTAATCCGAGGCTCATAAACGGAAATTCGTAAAGTCCGAACGGCGTAGAAATCGCAGTTTTGTGGATGTCAGCGTCGTGAACTGGTATCTGATGGTACGCCTTTGTCAGGTCGATGGTGGAGAAGACCTTACACCCTGAAAGACTGTGTGAAAAGTCCTGAATATGGCGGATAGGGTACCTATCTGGAATAGTCCTGGCGTTCAGCATCCTGTAATCCCCACAGGGACGCCAACCATTGTCCTTTTTAGGGACGAGGTGCAAGGGAGAGGCCCAGGAAGATTCGGAGGGTCTGGCTATGCCACTCTGCAGCATAGAAGCAAACTCCTCCTTGGCAATTTTTAATTTATCTGGAGCTAATCTACGGGGGGTACAAGAAATAGGTGGGCCGGGTGTAGTACGTATGAAGTGTACTGTGTTGTGTTTAGGTGAGGTGTGTGTACCATGTGGACGTGTGATGTCAGGATATTCGCGTAGTATGTCGTGATAATCAGACTCACCAGTTACGCATTTTACCGAAGAAATGATATCCGACGGTCGAGCAAGCGAAGCCACAGTCGACAAGCTAGTGTTATTGTCGATAAGTCGTTGATTCCTGCAATCAACAACCAAATTAAAAAATGATAAAAAATCCACACCTATTATCGCCTTTGTAACGTCGGCCACCATAAATTGCCAAGCAAAGTCGCGGCGCAAGCCCAAGTTCAACACCAAGTTGACATGCCCGTATGTTGGTATGAGCGTTCCGTTAGCCGCACACAAATCATAGTCCGTACGAGCCCGGCGTTCTTTAACATAAATACGGGGGAAAACACAAAGATCACTGCCCGTGTCCACTAAAAATTGTACTTTAGTTTTTCTGTCCGTA